>NC_057795.1:100101341-100444342 GCF_018294505.1 Triticum aestivum
CTAGAGGGGCCGGCCCCCCTTGCCCCTTCCCCTATAAATAGAGGGGTGAGGGGAGGGCTGCACACCCAAGCCAAGGCGCAGCCCCTCCCCTCCCCAACACCTCTCCTCCTCCGTACGTGCTTGGCGAAGCCCTGTCGGAGTACTGCTGCACCAACAACACCACGTCGTCGTGCTGCCGTTGGAGCTGTCTTCCTCAACCTCTCCTTCCTCCTTGCTGGATCAAGACGGAGGAGACGTCGTCCGTACCGTACGTGTGTTGAACGCGGAGGTGCTGTCCGTTCAGCACTTGGTCATCGGTGATCCGAATCACGGCGAGTACGACTCCATCATCAACATCCCCTTGAACGCTTCCGCACGCGATCTACAAGTGGTATGTAGATGCAAACTCACTCCCTTGACTCGTTGCTTAGATGAACTCATAGATGGATCTTGGTGAAACCGTAGGAAAAAAATTTAATTTTCTGCAACGTTCCCCAACAGTGTCCCCTATTAGATCTTTGTTTTTCAATATGAATCTTGATAATGATGGGACTGGAGATGAGTCAACTTTATTTAGAAGGCGTCCCAAGAATTTGGAGTTTTTAGATCTTCATGCTAAATTTGGTAAAAGTGGGATTGGAGAGGTCATGACTTTAAATAGTATTGAACCCACTATCTCGGATTTCAAGGAATTTGATTATGATAATTGCTCTTTAGAAAGTTGTATTTCCTTGTTGCAATCCGTTATTAATTCCCCTCGTGCTTATAGTCAAAATAAAGCTTTTACCAAACATATTGTTGATGCCTTGATGCAATCTTTTGATGAAAAACTTAATTTGGAAGTTTCTATACCTATGAAACTTAATGATGAGTGGGAACCTACTATAAATATTAAAATTAAAGATTATGAGTGTTTTGCTTTGTGTGATTTGGGTGCTAGTGTTTCCACGATTCCGAAAACTTTATGTGATGTTCTAGGTTTCCATGATCTTGATGATTGCCCTTTAAATTTGCACCTTGTGGATTCCACCATTAAAAAGCCAATAGGAAGAATCAATGATGTTCTAATTGTTACAAATAGAAATTTGGTGCCCATTGATTTTATCATTCTTGATATAGATTGCAATCTTTCTTGCCCTATTATTCTTGGTAGACCTTTCCTCAGAACGATTGGTGCAATTATTGATATGAAGGAAGGGAATATTAGATTACAATTTCCATTAAAGAAAGGCATGAAGCACTTTCCAAGAAAGAAAGTCAAATTACCTTATGAATTTATCATGTGAGCTACCTATGAATCAAGTGCCAAAGATGGCACTACTTAGATCTATCTTCGCTTTTATGCCTAGCTAGGGGCGTTAAACGATAGCGCTAGTTGGGAGGCAACCCAATTTTCTTTGTGTTTTTTGATTTTGTTCCTGTTTAGTAATAAATTTTGCATCTACCTTCTGTTTAGATGTGTTTTCATGTTTTATTTAGTGTTTGTGCCAAGTAGAACCTATAGGATAACCTATTATATGAGTTGATTTGATTCTGCTGAAAAACAGAAACTTTGCGCTCACGAGAACAAATTCAATAAATCACAGAATTGAGATTTTGCATTGATTCTTTTTGATGCTGTTCAATAAACAAATTTTTTAGGACGTCCTATTTTTGTAGGATTTTTAATGTTCCAGAAGTTTGCGTTAGTTACAGATTGCTACAGACTGTTCTGTTTTTGACAGATTCTGTTTTTCGTGTGTTGTTTGCTTATTTTGATGCATCTATGGCTAGTATGTAAGGGTATGAACCATATAGAACTTGGAATACAGTAGGTTTAACACCAATATAAATAAAGAATGAGTTCACTACAGTACCTTATGTGGTGGTTTTGTTTTCTTTCACTAACGGAGCTTATGAGATTTCCTGTTGAGTTTTGTGTTGTGAAGTTTTCAAGTTTTGGGTAAAGATTTGATGGACTATAGAATAAAGGGTGGAAAAATCCTAAGCTTGGGGATGCCCAAGGAACACCAAGATATTCAAGAATAGCCAAAAGCCTAAGCTTGGGGATGCCCCCAGAAGGCATCCCCTCTTTCGTCTTCGTTCATTGCTAACTTTACTTGGAGCTATATTTTTATTCGCCACATGATATGTGTTTTTCTTGGAGCGTCGTGTATTATATTAGTCTTTGATTTTTAGTTTACCACAGTCATCCTTGCTGTAACACACCTTTTGGGAGAAACCTACTTGATTGAAATTTATTAGAATACTCTATGTGCTTCACTTATATCTTTTGAGCTAGATAATTTTTGCTCTAGTGCTACACTTATATCTTTTAGAGCATGGCGGTGGATTAATTTTGAAGAAATTGTTGATATCTCATGCTTCACTTATATTATTTTGAGAGTCTTTTAGAACAGCATGGTATTTGCTATGGTTATAAATTGATCCTAGAATGATGAGCATCCAAGTTGGGTATAATAAAAACAATCATAGGAAGTGAATTGGATGCTATGATCAATTTGATACTTGATAATTGTTTTGAGATATGGAGGTAGTGATATTAAAGTCATGCTAGTTGGGTGATTATGAATTTAAAGAATGCTTGTGTTGAAGTTAGCAAGTCCCATAGCATGCACGTATGGTTAAAGTTGTGTAACAAATTTGAAACATGAAGTGTACCTGGCTTGTGCATCCTTATGAGTGGCGGTCGGGGACGAGCGTTGGTTTTTTCATACCAATCTATCCCCCTAGGAGCATGCGCATAGTGCTTGGTTTTTGATGACTTCTAAATTTTTGCAATAAGTATATGAGTTCTTTTGACTAAAGTTGAGTCCATGGATTATATGCACTTTTACCTTTCCATCATTGCTAGCCTCTTCGGTACCGTGCATTGCCCTTTCTCACCTTGAGAGTTGGTGCAAACTTCGCCGGTGCATCCAAACCCAGGGATATGATATGATCTATCACACATAAACCTCTTTATATCTTCCTCAAAACAGCCACCATACCTACCTATTTATGGCATTTCCATAGCCATTCCGAGATATATTGCCATGCAACTTTCCACCGTTCCGTTCATCATCATCATGACATACAATACTTTTGTCTTATTGCCATTGCATGATCATGTAGTTGACATCGTATTTGTGGCAAAGCCACCATGCATAATTTTTCATACATGTCACTCTTGATTCATTGCACCATCCCGGTACACCACTGAAGGCATTCATATAGAGTCATATTTTGTTCTAGTTTTGAGTTGTAATTCATGTGTTGTAATCAATAAAAGTGTGATGATCATCATTATTAGAGCAATGCCCAAAAAGAAAAAGAAAGGCCAAAAAAAGGCCAAAGAAAAAAAAGGAAAAGGAAAAAAAGAAAAAAGAAGAAAATAAATAAAAAGGGGTAATGTTACTATCTCTTTTTCCACACTTGTGCTTCAAAGTAGCACCATGTTCTTTATATACCGAGTCTCATATATTGTGCTTCAAAGTAGCACCATGTTTTTCATATGGAGAGTCTCATTTGTTGTCACTTTCATATACTAGTGGGAATTTTTCATTATAGAACTTGGCTTGTATATTCCTGCGATGGGCTTCCTCAAATGCCCTAGGTCTTCGTGAGCAAGAAAGTTGGATGCACACCCACTAGTTTTCTTTTGTTGAGCTTTCATTCATTTATAGATCTAGTGCATCCGTTGCATGGCAATCCCTACTCCTCATGTTGACATCAATTGATGGGCATCTCCATAGCCCGTTGATTATCCTCGTCAATGTGAGACTTTCTCCTTTTTTATCTTCTCCACACAATCCCCAATCATTATTCTATTCCACCCATAGTGATGTATCCATGGCTCATGCTCATGTATTGCGTGAAGGTTGAAGAAGTTTGAGATTATTTAAGTAGGAAACAATTGCTTGGCTTGTCATCGGGGGTATAGAAGTTGGGAACATCTTTGTGTGACGAAAATGAAGCATAGCCTAACTATATGATTTTGTAGGGATGAACTTTCTTTAACCATGTTATTTTGAGAAGACATGATTGCTTTTATTACTATGCTTGAAGTATTACTATTTATTTTGTCAATATGAACTTTTATTTTGAATCATTTGGATCTGAACATTCATGCCACAATAAAGAGAAATTACATTGAGAATTATGCTAGGTAGCATTCCACATCAAAAAAATTGTTTTTATCATTTACCTACTCGAGGACAAGCAGGAATTAAGCTTGGGGATGCTTGATACGTCTCCAACGTATCTATAATTTTTTATTGTTCCATGCTATTATATTACCTGCTTTGGATGTTTATGGGCTTTATTTTACACATTTATATCATTTTTGGGACTAACCTACTAACCGGAGGCCCAGCCCGTATTGCTATTTTTTTGCCTATTTCAGTATTTCGGAGAAATGGAATATCAAACGGAGTCCAAACGGAATGAAACCTTCGGGAGCGTGATTTTTGGAACGAACGTGATCCGGAGGACTTGGAGTGCAAGCCAAGAAGCAACCGAGGCGGTCACGAGATAGGAGGGCGCGCCCACCCCTCCTGGGCGCACTCCCCTGTCTCGTGGGCCCCTCGAGCGGCCACCGTACTTCTTCTTCCTATATAAGCCTACATACCCCGAAAACATCCAGGGAGCCACCAAAGAAATATTTCCGCCACCATAACCTTCTGTATCCGCGAGATCCCATCTTGGAGCTGTCGTCGGCGTTCTGCCGGAGGGGGAATCCACCACGGAGGGCTTCTACATCAACACCATAGCCCTTCCGATGAGTTGTGAGTAGTTTACCACAGACCTTCGGGTCCATAGTTATTAGCTAGATGGCTTCTTCTCTCTTTTTGGATCTCAATACAATGTTCTCCCCCTCTCTTGTGGAGATCTATTCGATGTAAACTCCTTTTGCGGTGTGTTTGTCGAGATCCGATGAATTGTGGGTTTATGATCAAGTTTATCTATGAATAATATTTGAATCTTCTCTGAATTCTTTTATGTATGATTAAGTTATCTTTGCAAGTCTCTTCGAATTATCGGTTTGGTTTGGCCTACTAGATTGATCTTTCTTGCCATGGGAGAAGTGCTTAGCTTTGGGTTCAATCTTGCGGTGTCCTTGCCCAGTGACAGAAAGGGTTTCAAGGCACGTATTGTATTGTTGCCATCGAGGATAAAAAGATGGGGTTTATATCATATTGCTTGAGTTTATCCCTCTACATCATGTCATCTTTCTTAATGTGTTACTCTGTTCTTATGAACTTAATACTCTAGATGCATGCTGGATAGCGGTCGATATGTGGAGTAATAGTAGTAGATGCAGGCAGGAGTCGGTCTACTTGTGACGGATGTGATGCCTATATACATGATCATGCCTAGATAATCTCATAATTATTCGCCTTTCTATCAATTGCTCGACAGTAATTTGTTCACCCACCGTAATACTTATGCTATCTTGAGAGAAGCCTCTAGTGAAACCTATGGCCCTCGGGTCTATCTTTTATCATATAAGCTTTCAATCTACTTTTATTTGCATCTTTATTTTCTGCATCTATATTATAAAATACCAAAAACATATTTATCTTATCATATTATCTCTATCAGATCTCACTTTCGCAAGTGGCCGTGAAGGGATTGACAACCCCTTTATCGCGTTGATTGCGAGTTCTTTGTTTGTTTGTGTAGGTTCGTGGGACTTGTGAGGAGCCTCCTACTGGATTGATACCTTGGTTCTCAAAAACTGAGGAAAATCCTTACGCTATTGTGCTGCATCACGCTTTCCTCTTCAAGGAAAACCAACACAAGCTCAAGACGTAGCAAGGAGCTCGAGGATGCTTTCAGGGAAAATTTTCAAGGGACCTATGCCCGACCTCCGGATGCACACGATCTAAGTCACATAACCCAACAACTCAGAGAGTTAGCCCGTAAGCTTTGGAACAGATTTCTCACTAAGAAAAACCAAATCATCGACTGTCCGGACGCCGAAGCCCTAGCAGCTTTCAAGCATAGTGTCCGGGACAAATGGCTCACCAGACACCTCGGCCAGGAAAAGCCAAGGACAATGGCAGCCCTAACCACCCTCATGACCCGCTTTTGCGTGGGTGAGGACAGCTGGTTAGCCCGTAGCAGCACCAGCGACCGAGGCACATCCGAAATCAGGGATGGCAATGGAAAACCACGACGCAATAAACACAAACATCGAACAATGAAGATAGCCCAGACAATACAATGATACACGCCAGATTTAGGGGCTCTAAACCCGGTCAATGGAAAAAAGCTATTTAAAGGCAACAGAGAAGGTCCATCCAGCCTAGATAAAATTCTAGACAGATCCTGCCAGATTCACGGCACCCCCGACAAGCCAACTAACCACACCAACAGAGAATGTTGGGTCTTTAAGCAGTCCGGCAGGCTCAACGCCGAACGCGGGAAGGGACCGCAAAGTGAAGACGAGGACGAATCTCGCCAACCGAACACAGGGGGACAGAAAAAATTTCCATCAGAGGTCAAAACAGTGAACATGATTTATGTCACTCATATCCTAAAGAGGGAGCACAAGCGCGCACTTCGAGATGTATATGCTATAGAGCCCGGCACCCCTAAATTCAACCCATGGTCGGCCTGTCCGATCACATTCGATCGCAGGGATCATCCGAGTAGTATCTGTCACGAGGGTTTGGCTGCCTTAGTGCTCGACTCAATAATCGACGGATACCATCTCACCCGAGTCCTTATGGACAGCGGCAGTAGTCTCAATCTTCTATATCCGGACACTGTCTGCAAGATGGGGATAGACCCATCAGGAATTAACCAAAGCAGCACTACCTTTAAAGGAGTAATACCAGGCATAGAGGCCTGTTGCACGGGTTCTCTAACACTGGACGTTGTATTCGGTTCTCCCGATAACTTCCGAAGTGAAGAGCTAATCTTCGACATCGCCCCATTCCGAAGTGGTTATCATGTCCTACTTGGAAGAATGCCTTCGCCCGTTTCAACATAGTCCCGCATTACGCATACCTCAAACTAAAGATGCCCGGTCCACGCGGCGTTATTACGGTCAGCGGAAATATGGGGCGCTCTCTTCATACAGAAGAATACATGGCGGCTCTAGCAGCCGGAGCACAAAGTGGCCTTTTCAAGCGGAGCAACTCATCGGTCGTCAAGACCGCGGACACAGCTAGACGTGTTCGGCGCACAGCTAGGTGTAGCAGCTCAGATAAACCTGAGCTTGATTAGCGGTTATGCCCCCACAAAAACAGCCCGTAAGAAGACTGTACATGTCTCCCCATATATATAAATATACGCTCAAAATTCTTGTGTGGCGCTGGGGGCTGCCCGCATGTAAAAAGTCCATAGATCAGCTTGACCCTATTCAGACTAAGGAAATTACATTTTCATGGTTCATTAAATAAACCAACTTTACTCACGGTCACGCCAGATTCTTTCACCTGGTTTTTTCTTTTTTTTCAGATGGCCACCATACTATACCCCTCAAGGATACGGCACAGCGGAGATAAAGGCGCAGACGTGCAGTAGGGCCCCATTCAAAGGTTTCTTTTTAGATTAAGACCCTGTGTAAACCATTTTCATTATCTCCTGTTGTTTCATACCCTCCTGGCATTTAAAATGACCAAGAGGCACTACTAGGAAAAGGCTTACCAGTAGCGCTGGATTTTTTGCTACGGCGGTGCTTCTGTTACGGCGCTACAGCTATTTTTTAGCAGTAGCGCTTGTTTTACCCCACGCTACTACTATTCAGACGTAGCAGTACCGCTGGTGCACCACGCTACTACTATTTCACACCCACGCTACTAGTAACAGAATAGTAGTAGAGCATCCATAATACCCCCACGCTACTGGTAACTAGTTAGGATTTCAAAAAAAATCTACCTATTCCATTTTAGACATACATTTCATTGTACTCACATACATGCATATCATGATACATCCATGTTATGCATAGTCAATCATACATATCTAATATAGATAATTAATACATTATCTATATAATATACTCCACGCGTATAGGTACGCGTATAGGTTGTTGACGTCGGCGCCTCCACAAGCATGTGTTGAAGGTGTTGATGTCGTCGTCGCCTCCGCCGCAACACCATGACGATGTCGTCGTCGTCATCACCGCCGCAGCACCGTGAGGATGTCTTCATCGTCGTCGCCACTGCCACAGCCTCCGTCGATGTCAATGTCGTCGTCATTGTCGTCACTGCAGCACCATGTCGATATCATCGCCGACGCCGACGCAATTTCATGTCCATGTGTTCCCTATTAGTTTTGTACAGCTTGCTAGATATGACCTTAGGAAAATGCTTTCCTGTTAGAGCTGGCACATAGAATAACTGGAACTGGTCCAATGATCCATAAATAGAAAGTTTCAAAGGAATCAGCCACCGCCAACTAAGAAACAGTGACACGAGCACTTGGTCTATAAATAGAACACTACTAGGAACTTAGAAATCCTGGAATTAAACAATGAACCAAGACCACTACTAGGAACTCACAAAGAACATGAAGCATTAGTAGGGTACTAGTCATCAACCCGTGCGTTGCACGAGCTAGTTTTATGTGAAAGAAGTAGAAGTATTACCAATTAACTATCACCTTGGTCTATGCTCATCGAAATTATTATGACCAACAAGTATAATAGTTCTGCATGGGTGCCAAAGGATATAAAGATATTTAAATTCATTTTTGGCCGCATACTGGTTAGACAATTCATATGTAAGTTCTCACTCATAATTTTTCATTGTAATTCCTCAAAAAGTAAAATGAATCTTCTCCGCCAACCAATTCTGAAGACTGCATTTTATTTAAAAAAATCAATCAGATAGGCGTTGAAGAAATAAATGTGATGTTTCAAGTTGAATCAGATGACATATAAAAGGATATACGTTCGATTATAACCACGGTTGTACATTTCAGAAACTATATCACTGGTCATTATAGTCGACACGACAACTTCCCATTTGTTAATATATCTATAAGGAAGTTTTGCCATAACGTTCATTCATGTGGCATAAGAGACTTAGAGCAGCATTTCATATATTAGTGACAGTTAAGCTGCTGCACTTGCAAACTTGTAACATCAATCAAATAGATCTGTTATTTGTTATGTATATTCTCTAGTGCGGTCTTAAATTGGAAGGAAATGAGGAGTTTCTTTCCAACCAAAGTAGTGATTTTATTGAAAAGTATGAGCAGGTGCACATTATATTATATCCAAAATATAAATATCAGTATGTTTTTTTTCATCTCACATGGATGTATCAAGTAATAGTGTGTCTGTGTGTGTGTGTAGCTACAACAGCGTAAAAGAGCAATTCCTCGTCAGCCAGCCACCGGAATCCACGGACGACAGCGCCTCAGCGCGACTCCGGCCGGCCACGAACAACGAGCCGACCTGGTGGTCGCCAGATCCGTCGCCGCCACAGCTTCTCACTACTAGGAAAAACACTACCAGTAGAGTTGGTTTTCAATTACTTCAGTTTCTTTTGTCACTAACTTTAGTTTTTTGACAGAAAATTATTGTGCAGTACTATAAACCCCCACAGTAATCATCCTCGTATTTAGCGGGTTAATTCCTTTAGTATTGATTTTCTTCTTCTTCAGTTAACCTTTTGTTTTTCTGAGACCCTCAAGATTGTTTTCAGTTATAAATAAATGAATCACGTACCTAGCACATGGTACTACTATGAAGTACTGCAATGTTTATCACATATAAGCACTAACCAAACTGCTTCGACGATTGCTACCTATGCTTACCCCAAGAGTTCACGAAGCATGGGCTTGTGCTCACTGTTTGGTCAATGCCATGTGTGACAGCAGTACAAGATGATAGTGTCCAACAGTGCTGCCAAGACCATGCATCTGAACATCTAATAAAACACCAATCATACAGAGATCCAAATATGAGCCCATGTGTATTATCAGGACTGGCAGAGTACCAGCATTTAGATCCAGCAAAAGGATAAAGTTATGGCCTCCATGAACAAATCAATGGAGCAGCAAGAACAGGATGCAAAAAGGAGGAAGAAGGTGAAACGACCAAGGCGATGGGGGTGCTTACCCAAGCTAGGAGCCGTGGAGGCGGAGGTCGTTGGTCCAGCACCGCACTGGAGCAGACGACGGCAAGCTTGACCATGTGCGTGCCGTGGTGGTTGTCCTCGCCCATGGAGGAGGGTGGCTGCGACACCGAATTGAAGAAACTAGTAAGGGGGCGGGGAGAGAAGAAATAAGGGGAGAGAGGAGGGCATGAATCGAGGGAAGAGGAGAGCTCACCGCGCCGGAGTTTGAGGCAGCCGAAACCCTAGCCGCGGGGAGGGGTCGCACGCGAGCGTTTGCGGCCGGGAGGAGAGGATCTGGCCGGAGGGAAGGAAGCGTTGTTGCCAGGAGAACTCGTGAGTGTGCTTTGCTCCGGCGAGGGCCGCGGGAAGTGGCCGGATTCGCCCGTCGTTGGTGGTGGCGGCGAAGGTTCGCGGGAGGAAGAGGAGGAAAATGAGAGCACGATGGAGATGTTGTTCGATGGGCTGGGTTGCTTGTCTCGCTAGGCTGGGTTAAGTTGTAGCGTATGTGGTGACCCGTGCTACGACTATGTTTCTAGTGCTAGCGCGTCCTAGCAAATCCATGCTAGTAGTATGACCTGTCCGCGCAACGATCGGAGATATTTACTAGTAGCGTGCCAAAAGGAAAGAAGCGTTGCTGCTAATCTATATCAGTAGCGTTCTTTGTGCCCAGCGCTACTGGTAATTACAATTAGCGTGGGGGCACAAACAAACGCTACTGGTAAACTTCTATGTATAAGCATTTTCCTAGTAGTAAGCGATACCGGCGTTATCACTGAACTTATGATTCACCACACTTAAATAGAAATTACAAAAGCAGCAGCTAGTGTGTTTTTGAGATCTATGCTCTCACCACAGGCTCTCTTTCGTCACGCCGGATTGTCGCCCGTACCTTGAAATCCAGGGTTCACTACCAGGGGCTATAATTCAGCCCGGTATATATTGTAAAGTCCGAATACCTTCAGGAGTGTTCGGCGTCGCGAGTTTGGCCTTATATGCATCAGCTCCGAATCATGTCTTTAGTCAAATGTTGGGTTTGCCCGGCTCCCATGTTTTGCTACCTTACGTTCCGCTCTATCGGCTAAGGTGGCACAGGGAGAACTACTGTGATTGTGCCCTGGTTCATCCGGATGAGCACCTCGGTAGAGAAAGCGACTGTCATGATAAAGCGAGAGACTGGTCAACCACTCGATGACTCAACAGAATCCTCGCGATTCCTCCGCCTTAACGAAGGACCGGTTTCCCAGTCACATATGTGAACGCACCGTATTCGGATAAACGCGGCCATACAAGGGGCTATATAGTAGCCCCACCGTCAAACTCCTATGGCTAAGTGAAAGTATTAAAGCTCTATAGTCTGATTGCCTCGTTCGCCGCACCATCACCTCCTTAACGGACCAAGACGTTGGGTCCAGTGTGACTACGTGTTTTTGACAAACACCCCCACATTATGCGCGAGGGGGCTCAAGCCGACGACTGCAATCTTTCAGGTTATATACATATATACATAAACGGCCGCACAGGAGGCACCCAAATACTTTACGGGCAAAACTATAAATATAGCCTTTATTGTCAAAAGCATTGTCTTTACAATTCGAGTACATATCATTCGAACATGATATCTTTTGAGCACTGAGCCTCTATTATGCGGGCACCCTCTAAGACTTCTTCAAAATAGTGCTCTGGCAGGTCCTGGCCCCGGGTGGAACCCTTGTTGCAATATCGGTGGCCTCCATCCTCGCCCAGTACGTCTTAACATGGGCAAGGGCCATCCGCGCACCTTCTATGCACGTCGACCGCTTCATAGCATCGATATGCGGCACAACACGAATAAATCGTTACACCAAACCAAAATAACTATCCGGACTTGGTTCCTCCGGCCACAAGCGGTCCATGACAGCCTTCATGGCAAGTCCGGATAACCTATGGAGATCCACCCATTCGGCCATCTGCTTGTTCAATAGCAGCGGATCCCTTGGCATGTTGAACTGCGACCAGAACAGTCTTTCCGCTTCATGATCTTCTTGGTCTTGGAAGAACTGTGTCGCATCGGCAGCACTCTTTGACAAGACCAAGTGCGCATCTTGAGAACTCCACATTTGATCAAGAGGAGCATACTTCAGATCGCCGAATTTAGTCCGCAATAAAAAGGGCTTCCCAGCCGCGATATCACTGGCTTGTCGGAGCTCCTCCCGAGCCGCTCTGATCTCAGATCGAGTTTCCTTTGCCACTTGTAAGGCCTTCTCTAGTTCTGTCGTTTTTGCTTGGTTCTCTCTTTCGAGAAGCTCACATTGTCCGGCGGCATCCTTCAGCTCAAGAGCCATATTGGCTATTTTCTCCTCACTTCGGCGATGAGCAGCCTGTTCATCTTTCAATTCACTAGCTGCCTTTTCGGCAGCCGCGTTGCTTATCCTGGCTTGCTCCTTGGCACGCGCAAGCTCAGCCCGAAGAGTCTCCACGGTGGCAGCACCATCTGTAGTTCAAGCATATTATAAATCCTAGAATCATGCTCTCATTTATACTTACTGACCGCCCAAAAGACATAACTTGCACCTCGTCAAGACGCTTATTCATGAGCATGATGTCCTCATCCGCCACATCAAGTTGCCGCTTTAGTTCGGCAAATTCGACAGTCCGGGCAGTTGCCGGGGCTGCAGCTGCCTGTGTACAAAATTGGCAAAATCATTACCTGAGATTATTCCTATTTTTGATCCTTTGATCGCCCCGTTCGGATGGCAACCAGAGTCTCAGGGGCTACTATCTACACACAGTGCACTTTGTGTTTATGGTACAAATAAAAAATGCCACATTACGTACCTCAAAGCCTCTTGGCAGGCTCATAAAGGCTTCATCCAATCCACTTTTCATGGACGAAATTCTCTTAATCATCGTACCCATTAAGGTATGATGTTCCTCTGAAATAGGCGCTCGCCGCAGAAGACCCATCAACGTATCCGGCTGTATGTCGGATAATCCGGGGCTTTTGTCTTCGGTCTCTCTAAGAGCCGAACACCCCGGACCTCGGGCGGCCGAAGATTCACCTTCTGGCCTTGTCCTCCTTTGCGGATCGGGAGAGATCCTCCAAGACGACACTTCGAGGTCATCCTCCTTATGGGGCAGGGAAGTATGAGGAGGCGTCTCGCTCTCCATCATCTCCGGAAGAAGATCCCCCGATGACGAAGATTGTTGTGGAAGGCTATAGGCCGGACTGCAAAACATACGTTTCAGATGTTACTCTCATAAACGGGAAAAGAACGTGGTATGCTTACAGAGCGCCTTTGTTCACTTATGTCTTGGCTAACGGTTGATCACCTTGAGGGCGCTGTTCAGCAATGTTGCCCCCCGGGACAGAACCCCCTGATAGGGATTTCTTCCCTTGCTTGGAGGCCTCTGCCTTCAAGTCTTCGGGGCGGACCTTTTCTTCCCGTGTGGGGAGGGAATACTTGATCCTCCTCCCCGCTCATTCTCTGAAACGGGAGTTCCAATTTCTCCAGATACGGTGCGTAATGTACCACCAGTATGGAGGCCAACCTCCCCACTCCTCTCCTTGTCTTCCCCCTATGGCACTTGATATGGTGCATGAGCCAGCATCCTGGTTAACACCGGCTCCGCTGAATCTTCGGTAAGAGGAGCCGAACACCTGATCCTCTCTGCCTTCTTTATCCAACCTTAGTCGAGGATGGTTTTTTCAGAATAACGTTATGATTAATATAACGACAACATGTTTGGTTATGGGGTGCTCACCGGGGTATCTGGATGGTTGTAGTCAAGGCCTGCATCTTCCGTGGTGTCTGGACACTTTATTCGTGATCTAAAGAATAATTTATACATCCCTTAGAGCGTCATGCCAAAGAAGTGCTGAACGGTTCGCGATCCTTCCCGATTGAACTCCCACATACGGAGAGGTCGTCGTTGGCATGGAAGGACCCATCGAACTAGCATTACTTGGATTACCTTGACAAGACTAATGTCCTTCTCGATGAGATCTCGAATGCCGCTTTGCAATGTCCGCACATCATCGGCCGATCCCCAGTCCAGCCCCTTGTTGACCCATGATGCAAGTTGTGGCGGAGGACCGGAGCAGAAGGCAGGGGCAGCCGCCCAGTTTTTACCTCGAGGTGCTGTGATATAAAACCACTCCCATTGCCATAGGTCGGAAGCCTCTGGGAAGGAACCCTTTGGTCATAAAGCATTAGCACATTTGCTTATTTTTACCCCTCTGCACTCTGTGTGTTTCCCGTCGATCATCTTCGGTGTTACATTGAAGGTCTTGAGCCATAAGCCGAAGTGTGGAGTAATGCGGAGGAAAGCCTCACACACGACGATGAATGACGAGATGTGAAGGAAGGAATCCAGAGCTAGATCATGAAAATCTAGTCCGTAATAGAATATTAGCCCTCTAACAAAGGGATGAAGATCGAGGCCTAGCCCTCGGAGGAAGTGAGAGATAAACACAACACTCTCATTGGACTTGGGAGTAGGGATCACCTGCCCTTGAGCAGGAAGCCTGTGGAGGATTTCCGCAGTCAAGTACCTTGCCTCCCTAAGCTTCTTGATGTCCTCCTACGTGACAGAGGAGGCCATCCACCGGCCTTGAAGGCTGGATCCGGACATGGTCGGAAGTTTGGAGCATTTTGGCTAAAATCTTGGGTGTTGGAACTCGAGGTGGGAGAAGGAGAGGATTAAGCGTGGAAGAAAAAGACAAGCCTTGGTCGCTTTATAAAGAGGACGAATATCAAACGTCCCCCGCGTGGCCTTTGAAACTTGCCTATTCCCAAGGAATCCTACCTGTGGAACAGTTGGGTTACCCATGCCCGTATTGATGAGAATCCCGTAATAAGAGGACACGATCTCTGCTTCGACAAGACGTGCCAATAAAACCGCCTCGCAAAATGTGTAGTGGCAGGTTGGGAAAACAATTCGAATAATAACCGGGCCGCGGCGTGATGTCACGCTATGGAAAATGACCAAGAGGGATATCGGTGTTATCGGTGAACTTATGATTCATCGCACTTAAATAGAAGTTACAAAAGAAGCAGCCATTGTGTTTTTGAGATCATGCTCTCACCACAGGCTCTCTTTCGTCACGCTAGATTGTCGCCCGTACCTTGAAATTCAGGGTTCACTACCAGGGGCTGTAATTCAGCCCGATATATATTGTAAAGTCCGAATACCTTCGGGAGTGTTCGGCGTCGCGAGTTTGGCCTTATATGCATTAGCTCCGAATCATGTCTTTGGTCAAATGTTGGGTTTGCCCGGCTCCCATGTTTTGCTACCTTACGTTCCGCTCTATCGGCTAAGGTGGCACAGGGAGAACTACTGCGATTGTGCCCTGGTTCATCCGGATGAGCACCTCAGTAGAGAAAGCCGAAAACTGACTGTCATCATAAAGCGAGAGACTGGTCAACCACTCGATGACTCAACGGAATCCTCGCGATTCCTCTGTATTAACGAAGGACCAGTTTCCCGGTCATGTATCTGAACGCACCATATTCGGATAAAACACGGACATACCAGTGGCTATATAGTAGCCCCACAATCAAACTCCTATGGCTAAGTGAAAGTGTTAAAGCTCTATAGTCCGATTGCCTCGTTCGCCGCACAACCACCTCCTTAATGGACCAAGACGTTGGGTCAAGTGTGACTCTATTATCAAAAGCATTGTCTTTACAATTCGAATACATATCATTCGAACATGATATTTTTTGAGCATTGAGCCTCTATTAAGCGGGCACCCTCTAAGACTTCTTCGAAATAGTGCTCTGGTAGGTCCTGGCCCCCGGGTGGACCCCGTGTTGCAATATCGGTGGCCTCCATTCTCGCCCAGTACGTCTTAACACGGGCAAGGGCCATCCGCGGACCCTCTATGCACACCGACTGCTTGATAGCGCTGATATGCGGCACAACACGAATAAATCATTGCACCAAACCAAAATAACTATCTTGACTTGGTTCCTCCGGCCACAAGCGGTCCACGACAGCCTTCATGGCAAGTCCGGATAACCTATGGAGCTCTGTCCATTCGGCCATCTGCTCGTTCAACGGCAGTGGATGCCTTGGCATGCTAAACTGCGACTAGAACAATCTTTCCGCTTCATGATCTTCTTGGTCTTGGAAAAATTGTGCCGCATCGGCAGCACTCTTTGACAAGTCCAAGTGCGTGTCTGGAGAACTCCACATTTGATCAGAGGGGCATACTTCGGATCGCCGAATTTAGTTCGCAATAGAAAGGGCTTCCCAACCGCGATCTTGCCGGCTTGCCGGAGCTCCTCCCAAGCCGCTCTGTTCTCAGATCGAGTTTCCTTTGCCGCCTGTAAGGCCTTCTCTAGGTCCGCCGTTTTTGCTTAGTTCTCTCTTTCGAGAAGCTCATATCGGCCAGCGGCATCCTTTAGCTCAAGAGCCATATTGGCTATTTTCTCCTCACTTCAGCGATGAGAAGCCTGTTTGGCTTTCAATTCACTAGCTGCCTTTTCGGCAGCCGCGTCACTTATCCTGGCTTGCTCCTTGGCACGCACAAGCTCAGCCCGAAGAGTCTCCACAACAGCAGCACCATCTGAAGTTCAAGCATATTATAAATCCTAGCATCATGCTCTCATTTATACTTATTGACCGCCCAAAAGACATACCATGCGCCTTGTGAATACGCTTATTCACGAGCATGATGTCCTCATCCACCACATCAAGTTGCCGCTTCAGTTCGGCAAATTCGGCAGCCCGGACAGTTGTCGGGGCTACAGCTGCCTGTGTACAAAATTGGCAAAATCATTACCTGAGATTATTCCAATTTTTGATCCTCTGATCACCCAGTTTGGATGGCAACCAGAGTCTCAGGGGCTACTATCTACACACAGTGCACTTTGCGTTTATGGTACAAATAAAAAATGCCACATTACGTACCTCAAAGCCTCTTAACAAGCTCATAAAGGCTTCATCCAATCCGCTTTTCGCGGACAAAATTCTCTTAATCACCGTACCCATTAAGGTACGATGTTCCTCTGAAACAGGCGCTCGCTGCAGAAGACCCATCAACGTATTTGGCTTTGTGTCAGATAGTCTGGGGCTTTTGTCTTCGGTCTCTCTAAGAGTCGAATACCCCGGACCTCGGGTGGCCGAAGATTCACCTTCTGGCCTCGTCCTCCTTTGCGGATTGGGAGAGATCCTCCGAGACGACACTTCGGGGTCGTCCTTCTTATGGGGCGGGGAAGTATGATGAGGCGTCTTGCTCTCCATCATCTCCGAAAGAAGATCCCCCGAGGACAAAGATTGTTGCGGAAGGCTATTGGCCGTATTGCAAAACATACGTTTCAGATGTTACTATCATAAACGAGAAAAGAACGTGGTATGCTTACAAAGCACCTTTCTTCACTTACGTTTTGGCTAACGGCTGGCCCCCTTGAGGGCGCTATTCGGCAATGTTGCCCCCTGAGACAGGACCCCCTGCTAGGGATTTCTTCCCTTGCTTGGAGGTCTCTTCCTTCAAGTCTTCGGGGATGGCCCTTTTCTTCTCGTGGGGGGAGGGAATACTTGATTCTCCTCCCCGCTCATCCTCTGACACGGGAGTTCCAATTTCTCCGGATACGGTGCGTAATGTACCACCAGTATGGAGGCCACTTTTGACCTCCCCACTCCTCTCCTTGTATTCTCCCGATGGCACTTGATATGTTGCACGAGCCAGCATCCTGGTTAACACCGGATCCGCTGAATCTTCGAGAAGAGGCGCCAAACACGTGATCCTCTCTGCCTTCTTTATCCAACCCTGGCCAAGGATGGTTTTTCAGAATAACATTATGATAAATATTAACGACAACATGTTCGATTGTGGGGTGCTCACCGGGGTATCTGGATGGTTGCAATCAAGGCATGCGTCTTCCGTGGTGTCCGGACACTTGTGATCCGAAGAATGATTTATACATCCCTTCGAGCGTCATGCCGAAGAAGTGTTGAATGGTTCACGGTCCTTCCGGATTGAACTCCCACATACGGAGAGGTCGTCGTTGGCATGGCAGGACCCGTCGAACTAGCATTACTTGGATTACCTTGACAAGAATAATGTCCTTCTCGATGAGATCTCGAATGCGGCTTTGCAATGTTCGCACATCATCAGCCGATCCCCAGTCCAGCCCCCTGTTGACCCATGATGCAAGCTGTGGCGGAGGACCGGAGCATAAGGCAGGGGCGGCCGCCCACTTTTTACCTCAGGGTGCTATGATATAAAACCACTCTTGCTGCCATAGGTCGGAAGCCTCCGGGTACGAACCCTTTGGCCATAAAGCATTAGCACATTTGCCACATTGAAGGTCTTGAGCCATAAGCCGAAGTGTGGAGTAATGCAGAGGAAAGCCTCACACACTACAACAAATGATGAGATGTGAAGGAAGGAATCCGGAGCTAGATCATGAAAATCTAGTCCGTAATAGAACATGAGCCCTCTAACAAAGGGATGAAGACTAAGGCCTAGCCCTCGGAGGAAGTGAGAGATAAACACAACACTCTCATTGGACTTGGGAGTAGGGATAACCTGCCCTTGAGCAGGAAGCCTGTGGAGGATTTCCGCGGTCAAGTACCTTGCCTCCCTAAGCTTCTTGAGGTCCTCCTCTATGACAGAGGAGGCCATCCATTGGCCTTGAAGGCTGGATCCGGACATGGTCAGAAGTTTGGAGCATTTTGGCTAGAGCCTTGGGTGTTGGAACTTGAGGTGGGAGGAGGGGAGGATTAAGCGTGGAACAAAAAGACAGGCCTTGGTCTCTTTATAAAGAGGACAAATATCAAATGTCCCCCGCGTGGCCTTTGAAACTTGCCTATTCCCAAGGAATCCTACCCGTGGAACGGTTGGGTTACCCACGCCCGTATTGATGAGAATCCCGTAATAAGGGGACACGATCTCTGCTTTGACAAGACGTGCCAATAAAACCGCCTCGCAAAACATGTAGTAGCAGGTTGGAAAAATGGTTCGAATAATAACCGGGCCGCGGCATGATGTCACACTATGGAAAAGTTGTCAGCAGATTGGACTCGTGGAATATTGTTCTCTCTTGATCAGAAAAATACATGAAAAAGAAAGGAGGTAGAAAAATTGCTCAAGAACAAGCAAGGGATGAGCGCACGGGAGCGGCGTTACTTGTTGCTTTATTATCACATTAGAGAAGCGGAACCTCCAAGCTCAGACATCTCAAACTCAGAAACTACCTTTCTATCCCACCCTGCTCCTCCGGCATCGGAAGCAGAACTACCTGACTGAAGGAGATAGACAGGAAGGGAAGACGGTCATACAAAGGCCGAATAAAGCTCTCCTGAAGCTGCATCTGAATAGACCTAGAGTCACTCAGTACATACGAACTCTTGAATAAATAAGAATTGAGAAGTATGAAATGTGGGCATCATAACAAAAAAAAGACCGAACCAGTAAGACTAATGTCTAATTATTTATACCTTTGAGAGGTCCACTTAGACTATTATGATTTTCTCTTTAGCTATGTAGGTTATATAAGATTCAATTCAATCTAACAAGTGGACTAGACTACCTTCGGCTACTACAAGATATTTAGAAACCTAAGAAGCTGAGCCTACTTTACGCACTTAAGGCAGCAACAGATGATGAAGAAATGGGCGGTAGATGGTAATGAGAAAGGGCGCCCCTTGGCATTTCCTGTGGGGGAGTCTGATTGATCCAATCACGACGAATGATGTCAGTCCCCTCTTTTGCGCCTAACTTGACTCTGATTCTCCCACTATGAGAGCTGATCCAGGGGCTAGTTCGGCTACAGAATGGAATTTACGAAAGCCCGCCGTCTTTCCGACTCAATGTATTGCCCTTCGGGACTAGGATCTGACGAGAAAGTGAGAGAGAGGACACCAAACATAGGTCCGTACTATTGCCCCAATCCAATGGACTATGTCATACAGGGAGGAACCCTTGGAGGTTGGGATAGAAAGAAAGCAGGTTTTGCTTCTGCTTCCTTCGAGCAACCAAACTCTTTCGCTAGGTGTGGGTCAAGTTCCCTCATTATTGCTTGACTTCCCCTTTGGGGCACGAAAAGATGGACTAGGACTTAAGTAAGGGAGAGGACAACCCCTGTTTCTGGCTTACACCTCACGTGTCACGAGCCAGGATTGAACCAGCACTTTCCGGATTTTCATCCGGATAGATACCTATCTGATCGCGACTTTGATTTCTCAGTTCAAGAGGAGACCTCCCTACATCTGCGGGTTGGCGGTCCTGCCGGCCAGCCGACACAAAATCCAATTCGAGTTTTCAATACGGAGCCAGAAAGAGTAGAGTTAGAAATACGAAGCCAGAAAGAGTAGAGTTAGAAATACGGAGCCAGAAAGAGTAGAGTTAGAAATACGGAGCTTATACTAGTTCAATTAAAGACAAAATGGCGAAAAAGAGTTTGCTTAGAAGGGAAAATACCAAAACCGCATATAAAAAGACATAAAAAATGAACATACATAGGAAAAAACATAATAGGCAAAAGTGGCTGGCCGCTCAAATAAGTAAAATGAAATAGTAAATACAACTGCATTTGATAAGAAATCTGCATTTGATAAAAGTAATCCAGATTTGCATTAGCGGCGAGGAAATAAGGAATCTAAGAATAAGGGTTTGGATTAGGATCTAGTCCTCCACGAAAAGTCAGAAATTCTGCGTATTTGGACCAATTTAAAGTGAAAAAAGGGGTTGCTCCTTCGGCAAAACTAGGATAAAGTTGAGCCAAAAGGTCCCGATTCAAGATAAATTCATGGAGGGTCATCATTGAATTGACTATTTTTGGAAATAGTATTTTTTTTGCAGCTTAGCTCAATTCATGCATGGTTCCAGATAATCTGCTTGGTTGCAAAAAAATAGTTAGAAATGTGTATGAATATATAGCCTAGAGTTGTAGGAGAGAGAATAGAATATACTATATTATGGAATTTTCAAAGTATATATGCATTAAGGAGGGTGGAGTCCTTCCGCTTCTTGCTCTAAGCAGAAAGACTTGTCGGAAATCGCCGGTTGGGTTGGTCCGACCAAGAAAGGCATGGGAGTGCAGAGGCAGAAGTGAAAGACTGGCTACCAATAAAGATCCAAAACAGCACACACACACTTTATATAGTTATGTATCCAGGATCGGCTGCATGCTCTAGTGTTGAATCAGGTATAGAACCCAGGATGCTTGGTTACAATTCCGAATCCACTAAACCATCGCTCAGGGAAAAGTATTAATGAGCAAACGTTACTAGGAAGGTGAACTCGCTATCAAACTACTGCCTGCGCTAGGGGAAGCGCGAAAGAAAAACCTGTTTCAAGCAAGATCTGATACCCTTGAAGGACTCCCAGGAATGGGAGAGCAAGTACAAGGACAATCTTATTTTCTAAGGATAGGCGGTATTCCGTAATTAACATAGTTCGGTTAGAGTGGATTTGAAAAGCTACAGCAGATCGATAAGTTGCTAATTTAGCTAAGTCAACTCCACTATGGAATCTAGCTCTCCATAAGAGGGTATTGGTATGTGGAATTTGTTTTGCAGAGCCGGACACGATTCTTGTGTTCAAAGATCTACTTTGGAGTATTCAGAGAAGGAACCCGCCTTGCAATGCTGAAGACAATCTGCCCGTCGGACTCAATCATCATTGAAGCCTAGTTCAGGGGCTACTAAGGGAGTCCTGGATTAAGGGGTCCTCGGACAGCCGGACTATATACTTTAGCCAGACTCTTGGACTATGAAGATACAAGATAGAAGACTTCGTCCCATGTCCGGGTGGGACTCTCCTTTGCGTGGAAGGCAAGCTTGGCGGTTCGGATATGTAGACTCCCTTCTCTATAACCGACTCTATGTAACCCTAGCCCTCTCTGGTGTCTATATAAACCGGAGGGTTTAGTCCGTAGGACAAAAAAGAACAATCATAATCATAGGCTAGCTTCTAGGGTTAGCCTCTACGATCTCGTGGTAGATCAACTCTTGTAATACTCATATCATCAAGATCAATCAAGCAGGAAGTAGGGTATTACCTCCATAGAGAGGGCCCGAACCTGGGTAAACATCGTGTCCCCCGCCTCCTGTTACGATTAGCCTTAGACGCACAGTTTGGGACCCCCTACCCGAGATCCGCCGGTTTTGACACCGACACCCCCATGCGGAAATTAACGCCGGTTCGGCCCTAGACGGCGTTTTCGGCGACCTGGGGGGCCAAATGGCTGCAGATGCTCTAAGAAGGCTATGCCGAAGAAATCAGCTGTGAAGCCGAGTTCCTCAACAGCAATGCCCTCACGACCAAGTTCTTCAACATCAAAGCCCTCAAGGCAGATTCTCAGGCAACTTCCTCAAGGGCAGCTCCAATTCCCTCTGTTGCCACAAAATCCTCAGTTGCTGCTGCAAAGTCCTCGACACATGTGCATCTTGCAACGTGTCAATGGATCGCGGGATTTCTATTACTTCTGGAGCATCTGCATCTTCCTCAGCTCCACCACAGTCCTCAACAGGTCCAACCTTGCTGAAGGTCAAAGCCACTGCTGGACGAGGAACGAGGACAAGTCCTCATAAGAAGCAAGTGGCGTTCCAAGTTCCATCTGATGATGATGAAGCTGATGATGAAGAACTCGATGAAATCATCAGGGACAGGCAAGAAAGGGCCTCTAGAGCCAAAGGCGGTTTTGTGCCTCTCATGCTGGATCCAAAGAAGATCCTCGACTTCATTGACCTATGGCATAAGGATCCCAACACTCCTTTGCCAAACTTGAACCTCACTCCTAGTCAAAAACATATGTTGACGACCTTCATCAGTGAACAAAAATGGAAATTTGAGATGGTCAGGCAAGTCAAGAAGGCCAGTACAAGAAGGAGAGATTTCTGAAGAAAAATGTTATGAATATGACTACTGAAGAACTTATGAACATGCAAAAGGAAATCAAGGGTCTCAGTGATGAATTTGATAGATATCATGCATATTGGCTAGGTGCCAAAGTCCGATTTGTCAAGCTTACCAAATCCCTCAAGACCAACGTTTGTCGGTGTACAAAAGTATGGGTACTTCTGTACCCCTTACTAGTGCACGGGCAGTTGCAGCCACACCTGCGGCAGGGCCTGGCGAGGCAGAGGAAGGCAAAACCCGAAGACTACCAAAGACATATACTCAAAACACGAGGAGCAAAGGGCAAGTTGGACTACCCCCGGCAAGGGCCTTGCCGGGGCAACCCGCACAGCACCAGCAAGTCCATCACCCTTGGGGCTGAGAGCTCTGACACCATCGACAATGTCAAGACCAAGATCTGGAGAGCGCATGCCTAATAGCATGCAGCTCCTCATAAAGATTGACATCCCACAGATCCACGTGGGACCAGAAGACGAAGACCCCCAGCAAGACCCTTGCCAGGGACGACTCTGAGGCCCGTGGCAAGCCTTGCCGGGGACGATCGCTGGGCCGCGGCCAGACCCGTGCCCGGCAAGGTTTCGCCACCTCACCACCACTCTAGTGCGATGATAAGCGTGCCAACTAAGTAGGCGCCTATGTGGCGGCATGCAGATCTTCGTGGAAGCTTTACCATTGTGCCAACATAGCAGCTAGTTGGCCAACGTGGCACTGCATGCCTCGTCGACCCAGACGCGTGTCGAAGCAAGGAGGAGCGGCTAAAGACGGGATGGCTTATGTTGTCATCCCCAATAAAGCAAGAGGACACGTAGGCGACGCATTAAATGTGTTTGTCCTATGTTGCCGAGCGATAAGCTCGTACAACTGTAGCTCATCACCTCCTGTGTGCCACTGTGGCAACCCCTTTGCGTATAAAAGGAGGCCCAAGGCATACAGAGAGAGGATTCGGACTTTTGGACAAGGCACGCACCATAGCTAGTTCAAAAGCTCAAAAACACATATATCCAGACAAGCAGGACTAGGGTATTATGCATATTTGCGGACCGAACCAGGGTAAATCCTCTGTGTGTTAACGGCTCGACCTGCTCTTCGTGCAACTAATCCCCCGCCGAACATAGAAGGGATCCTTGTGACCCCATAGGTGTTGGTTTTCCCCGGCATCTTTGGCGCGCCAGGTAGGGGCAGTTAGTTGTGAGAATCTAGTATGTTAGTTAGGACAGTAGCTTCTTCACCGACATGGCACCGATGAAGAAGACGATCGCAGCGATCAGCCCGTCTGGGGCCGCTTCGCCCGCACCTGCACGGACGGGCGATGTGGCGGGCACCAGTGGTGGAGGAGCTCGAGATCGTCCATTGTAGGATCAAAAGTGTGTCTAGAGGGGGGGTGATTAGATTACTTGACCAAATAAAAATCTAGCCTTTCCCAATTTTAGTTCTTGGTAGATTTTAGCAACTTAGCACAAGTCAAGCAATAAACCTACACATGCAATTCTAAGAAGGTAAAGGGAGGAGTTTGAGGAAGCAAACGCAATGGTGACACGGAGATTTTTTATCCGTGGTTCCGATAGGTGGTGCTATCGTACATCCACATTGATGGAGACTTCAACCCACTGAAAGTGCAACTATCCCTAGGTGGTTTTGGTAATTCCTAACAACATATAGCTCATTGAGCTAACATAATTCCAAGATAAATATTTCAGGAAAGCTCAATTAATGGCATGGCATGGATGAGGAAAGTGGATCCCTCAAAATACTAAGGATAAAAGGATTGGCTCAAGCTCAAAAGCTCAAGACTCTACATTTTATATTTTAGTGATCCAAGATCACATTGAGTCTATAGGAAAAGCCAATACTATCAAGGAGGGATGAGGTGTTACTTAATGAGTTTCTTGCTTCAAGTGCTTAGTGATATGCTCCAAAAACTCTCAACTACTTTCTCATATCCACCTATGACCTAAACCTAAATTCAAACTCGGCCCCACCGATTCTTTTTATCCGGCGCCACTGAGTTCAGATGTCATAGCCACTGCCACAAACCCTAGGCAAATCGGTCTCACCGATAGGGATCTTGGTCTCACCGAGATGGGATTGTAATCTCTCTGTTTCCCTATGTAACGTTTTGGTCTAACCGAAGTGAGAGATCGGTCCCACCGAGATTGCAATGTAAACTCTCTCTTTCCTTTTCGTAACATTTCGGTCTCACCGAAAAGAGCGAATTGGTCCCACCGAGTTTACCTGACCAACTCTCTGGTTAGCTTATTACCAAAATTGGTCTCACCGAGTTTGTGTAATCGGTCTCACCGAGATTACGTTATGCCCTAACCTTAACCACATCGGTCCTACCGAGTTGCATGTCAGTCCCACCGAAATCACTAACGGTCACTAGGTTTACTGAATCGGTTTGACCGAGTTTGTTGATTTGGTCCCACCGAGATTGGTAAATTGTGTGTAACGGTTAGATTTTGTGTGGAGACTATATATACCCCTCCACATCCTCTTCATTCATGGAGAGAGCCATCAGAACAAACCTACACTTCCAACTTACCATTTCTGAGAGAGAACCACCTACTCATGTGTTGAGGCCAAGATATTCCATTCCTACCATATGAATCTTGATCTCTAGCCTGCCCCAAGTTGCTTCCCACTCAAATCTTCTTTCCACCAGATCGAAATCCTGAGAGAGAGAGTTGAGTGTTAGGGAGACTATCATTTGAAGCACAAGAGCAAGAAGTTCATCATCAACATACCATTTGTTACTTATTGCAGAGTGGTGTCTCCTAGATTGGCTAGGTGTCACTTGGGAGCCTCCGACAAGATTGTGGAGTTGAACCAAGGAGTTTGTAAGGGCAAGGAGATCGCCTACTTTGTGAAGATCTACCACTAGTGAGGCAAGTCCTTCATGGGCGACAGCCATGGTGGGATAGACAAGGTTGCTTCTTCGTGGACCCTTCATGGGTGGAGCCCTCCGTGGACTCGCGCAACCGTTACCCTTCGTGGGTTGAATTCTCCATCAACGTGGATGTACGATGGCACCACCTATCGGAACCACGGCTCAAAAATCACCGTGTCTCCAAATTGCGTTTGAAATCTCCAAACCCTTCCCTTTACATTCTTGCAAGTTGCATGCTTTACTTTCTGCTGCTCATATACTCTTTGCATGCTTGCTTGAATTGTGTGAAGATTGCTTGACTTGTGCTAAGATAGCTAAAATCTGCCAAAGACTAAAATTGGGAAAAGGTTAAGTTTTTAATTGGTCAAGTAGTCTAATCACCCCCCCCCCTAGACATACTTCAAGATCCTACAAGTGGTATCAAAGCTTTGGTATCCATTTGCTTTGATTTCCATAGCTTTTGGTGGTCATAGCCTTGGTTTCACAACCTAGGAGAGTATGGCGTCTAGCGAGGGAAATTATCACCGTAGAGGTCCTTACTTTGATGGTACTAATTTTGCTAGTTGAAAGCATAAGATGAAAATGCATATTCTCGTACATAACCCCGCCGTTTGGGTTATTGTGTGTATTGGTTGCAAGGTGAATTCTTTGATGGGAGGGAACCAAACCGTGAAGCTAGCACGGATGAGTTAAAGATGTTGCAATACAACGCTCAAGCTTGTGATATCCTCTTCAATGGATTGTGCCCCGAAGAATTCAACAAAATCAGCCATCTTGATAATGCAAAGGAAATTTGGGATACTTTGATTAATATGCATGAAGGTACTGACTCTGTCAAGGAATCCAAGTTGGATGTGCTTCAAAGTCAACTTGACAAGTTCAAAATGAAGGATGGTGAAGGTGTCGTTGAAATGTACTCTAGGCTTGCTCCTATCACAAATGAGATTGCGGGCTTAGGAAGTGAAGAGATGACCGACAAATTCATCATCAAGAAGATCCTAAGAGCATTGGATGGAAAATATGATACCATGTGCACATTGATCCAAATGATGCCCGATTACAAGAATCTCAAGCCAACGGAGGTCATTGGAAGAATTGTTGCTCATGAGATGTCACTCAAGGATAAGGAGGAACTTCACAACAAGTCAAGTGGTGCTTACAAAGCCTCATGTGAAGTTCCTACATCATCAAGTGAGAAACAAACCTTCAATGAAGAATTGAGCTTAATGGTGAAGAACTTCAACCAATTCTACAAGAGTAGAAGCAAAGAAAGAAGCTCCAAGTCAAGGTCCTACAATGACAAAAGATCTTCCAGTCGAGAGCGCAATTGCAACAATTGTGGGAGACCCGGACACTATTCCAATGAGTGTACGACACCCTACAAAAGAAGAGAAGATTCTCCCAAGAGAAGAAGTAGAAGAGAAGAATCATCGCCAAGAGATAAGAGGAGTAGAGATGATCGTTATGAACGAAGAACATCCCGGAGAAGCAAGGATTCGGAAAGTAAGGACAAGTCATCAAAGAGCTACACAAAACGAAGACATTAAGCTCATGTTGGTGAATGGGTATCCGGTTCCGACTCTGAACATCACTCCGAGAGAAGCTATCACTCCGACTCCGAACATACTCAAGATGAAGGTGTTGCCGGTCTAGCACTTGTGTCGACTAACTCCTAAGACATATTTGATTCACCAAATGAAGGAATTGGGAGATGCTTCATGGCTTAAGGCCCTAAGGTAACACACCCCGAGTATGTTGATTTCAATAGTGATGAAGATGGCTTGTTACGTGATGATGATTTACTTGTTGACAACTCTAGTGATGAATACTATGATGAAACGTCAATTAATCATGCTAATCAAGATAAAATGAATGACAATGATAAGGAGAAGATTGAGCTTCTTACTAAAGAACTAAACACTCTTAAGTTAGCTCATGAAACTATCTTAGGGGATCATCGGGAACTTTTGAGGACTCATGAGAAGTTACGCTTTGAAAAGCTCAATCTTGAGCAAGAGCATGAGTTCTTAAAAGCAATCAATGATGATCTTTGCAAGAAAAGTTCTTCTTACATTGCCAAGTGTTTACTCTTATCTACTTACGCGCCTCAAGTCAAGTCTAGTAACAAGAACAAGAAGGATTCTTCCTCTAGTAGTAACAATAATCATGCTACATCCAATATTGTTGCTTCTAGTAGTTCTCTTGATTCCACTAATGATTCTCTTAGCCAAGTTACACTTCAGCAAGAAAATAGCTTATTGAAGGGAATTATAGAGAAAGGTGTATACAAGAGCCTTGCCGGAAGTAAGCAATTCGAGGAAATTGTCCGCAAGCAAGGAAGGCACCGGAAGAACCAAGGTGTTGGTTTTGAATGAAAGTTCAATGCCAATGGAGTTGAGTGGGAAGAAGATCAATACCCCAAGACGAAGTTTGTTCCTCAACAAGAGAAGTATGATCCTACTTCCTTCAAGGGGACACAAGCTCAAGATGATCTTCCACCACAAGACCACAAGGAAAAAGGCAAGGACAAACTTCAAGAGGAGATTGATGCATTTGAAGAAGCTCCTGAGGCCTTGGTCAAGTGGGTTCCCAAGACTACGTCAAGTTCTACTTCATCAAGCATGACTACAACTCTAAGGATTCCCATCAAGATGATGTGGATCCCGAAGAAGAAGAACTAGAGAGTTCTTGAGGGTGACTCCGCCAACATTCTTCACTCATATCATTATGGCAAGGACAAGTGCAATCAACTTCCACATCTTGCACTAGTTCAAGGAGTCACAAACCCTCATGTTGGTAAGGCAAGGGACAAGGTAACCTAATGCTTTCATGGACATCATCTTGGGTGTGCATCACTCTATGTCTATGGATATACTTGCTTGTTCCTTGTGGGACTAACCTGTGTAGGTATTGAAAGTGCAACTCACTCCAAAGGATTGCTCCGAATGATCTTCATCAACATTGAGCATCCACATCTTCAACACCTACATGAAGTCATCATCGACAAAACCAAAGGTTGGTTCATCCCCCTAAGGGGGGATCTCACATCTAGGGGGAGCTTAACTCTAAGAATTGAGTCAAAGCAACTCTAATGATGTGAACACATCAATGCATTATGTAAAAGTGGTAACCCCACTTGAGCTTAAACGATGAGTATGACCTATGATCAAATGTTCTCATTTGACTCCTAAGTCAATATACTCATATATAGATGACCTAGTCATCGCCAATTGTTTGATAGATGCTAGAATTGGTTGTGCATGCTTTGCCACATATTTCATTTGCCATTTTATTGTGTGAGCATGTTGGTTGCATATTTAACTCCACTTGTTGCTTTGATTGATTGGCTTCTTTTCTTTTGCCAAGTGGATGAACAAGAATGCCTAAGAACCTTCTCTAGCTATCTATGCTTTTCTTGTCTCAAACTCTATTCATGCTACATCACCAAATTTGATCAAGTCAAATTCGAACCACTTTGTGTGAGGAGCACTCGTAGTCCCCGATTCGTCATAGACTTAAACTTCCAAAACTTCTTTGTGCATTTCGGTCTGACCGATTCTTCCATTTTGGTCATACCAAGATCACTAAGTCGATCTAGGTTTTCAATCTCGGTGCAACCGATTTGAACTTTTCGGTCTCACCGAGTTGCTGTAAATGTCAACAGTTATGCATCTCGGTGCCACCGAGTTGTTCCACTCGGTCACACCGACAAGGTCGGGCTATATATACTCACGGGCAAAATTTTGGAAACCTTCTCCAAACCCCTTCGCCCGCGCATAGCTCGCTCTGCCTCCAAGGTCTCCGGATCATCGACTTCGTCGCCAGCTGCCTCCAGTCGCTGGTCTCCGCTGCCGTCAACGGAATTCATCCCCGCCGTTGCCGCTGTAGCGAGTTCATCGCCAAACTAGGGTATGGACTCGATCACAGTGCTAACCCCGTCTGATTCCTAGCACATTGTGTTCATTATGATTCTTGCCATGATTGAAACACTTCTATCCAGTCAAAACAATCCTTAGATTAGATGTGAATTAAAAATTTAGGGTTAGGTTTCCGCCAAAACCATCTCGGACCCACCGAGTTGAAAAACTCAGTTCCACCGATTCGGCTAAGGTCACTGCAGAAGTGATTCTCGGTCTGACCGAGAATTGCAAATTGGTGTGACCGATTTTAGAACTCTGTGAAACCCTAGCAGTCTCGGTGCCACCGAACTGTGACTCAGTCTGACCGAGTTCACAAGTTTATGTTCCAAAAGCTGCTTCGGTATCACCGAGTTTGCAAATCGGTTCATCCGAAATGCTTTCTGTGGAAAACTAAAACTAAGTTTTTTGAATCATTCTTTTGCAAAAACCTCTGCATTTTGTGATGCTCATCCATTCTATCTCATCTATATCTATTCACAGGGTCAGCAGTCAGTGTTTGCAGCATGTCAGACCAAAGTGACAGCCAAAACAGGGAAGAGGAGCAGGTTCACATGAGTGAGGGCACTAGTCCCTCTAGCACCTCAGATGAGGGCAGCAGGAGCACTCCTAGCAATTTGCCCAAAGCTGCCACAAGGGCCAGAAGGAAGAGAACCTCAGACTCTGAGGATGAAGACTATGTGGCAGAAGAAGATGAGGCTACTTCCAAGAAGATAGTGCTCAAAAAGGAGTATGGCTCAGCTAAAACCACCAAGCCAGTACTAAACAGGAAGGTCCCTGCCAAGAGGACACCTATGCTGAAAGTCAAAGCTTCAACTCAAGAACCTGAGAAATCTGAACCCAAAGAGCCTGCTACAGAAGGGAAAAAGAGGAAGGAAAGGGTCAAAAAGACCATGGCCAGAGTTGTTGGACAGCCTTCCATGATGGAAGAGGAAGTGGAAGAAGAGGTTGCTGCTCCAGCATCCAAGGCACAAAATCTGATGGGTGATGCTATAAGGTCAGGGGTTGCATCATCAAAGCCCAAAGAAGCACCCAAAGTTGCCTCTAAGGCCAAGTCTGCACCTAAAAGGAATACCAGGAGTATACCAGCTGCTGAGAAGAACAAGGCCCCAGTGCCTGAAGTTGCTGAAGAGGAAGAAGATAAAGGACAAGTTCTAAGGAAGCTGAAACCTAAGATTCCAGACCACAACGATGCTCATCTAGTGGATGAGAACATGAAGCTGAGGAAGGATGCAGGGCTCAGGCAGTGGAGATTGTCTGATCCTTATGCAATCAGGAGAAGGACTGTTGTTGACTACAGGTTCCACACTAAGGAACAGCAGGATTTCTATGAGACTGTGCTGTTGGACAAGAAGCCCATAGTTTGTGACATGAGGTGGGTAGACTGGAAATACATGAAGGCAAATGAGGATCACTACCCAGGAGTGTTTGAAAGTTTCAAGGCTTGTGTAGTTGATGAGTTTGTTGGACAGAAGTTCACAAACTGGAATGATGAGCTTGTAATGCAATTCTACTCCACAGCTCACTTTTATCCTGATGGCAGAATAGTCTGGATGTCTGAAGGTACAAGGTATCAATCCACAATTGAAGAATGGGCTGAACTGATCAATGCACTAGAGGAGAGTGAAGATGACTTGGATGTCTACTCCAAGAAGAAGAAGGATCACAACTCTATGTCACGCATGTACAAGGAGATCCTAGACAAAGCACTTGAGACTTTCAAGTTTGGGTCTGTCCATTTCCTTCTGTCAGGGCTGCAAACGATCAACTGGATCCTAAGGCACACTCTCTTGCCCAAGTCAGGTGACCACAACATGATCAGAGGCCATGCAATAAACTCGCTACACATATTTGATGTGCCACAGAAATTCAAGGTCATGAGCCTCATAGTTGAGACTATCAAGAGGACAGTAGCAGACCAGAAGAGAAGTTGTGGGTATGCCCCCCAAATCTAGGAGCTGATCAACTCCAAGATGGGCACAGGCAAATAATTGTTGGACAAGGAACACTTTGCTATCTATCCAGATTTTGAGGACAATCAAGTAGTCATGAATGAGAATGAACCATCTTCAGTGCAAGCACAAGAGAAAAAGGAGAAGGAAAAGAAGGAGAAGGCTGCCAAGATGCCAACTTTAGAGGAGGCATCTGAGTACTTTTTGAAGAGCAAGCAGGACTAGCTTGGTTACCTAATAGCATCAACTCTGAGGATTGAGAAAGGGTTGGCCACCCTAACTCAAAACCAGGAGAGCCTGGAAAGAATCATGGAACAAAAGTTCTATGACTTAGATGTGAAAGTAACTAAGATCCAGTCTGTTGTGGAGCAGCTTCAGGATGACATGCAGGAGAGGATGGGTAGGACAACCACTGTTGCATTTGCCATTGTGCCTCGAGCTCAAAGATCAGTTGCAGAGACAGTGTCAGACACCAGAGCCACTTCATCTGCACCAGCTACAGCTCCCGTGCAACCAGCTCCAGCACCAACTCCTCCAGCTCCATCCACATCAACTGAAGTCTTCGTCCAAGGAGCCATCTCTACACCACCACCTGAAGACCAAGCCTGAGAGACGAAATAGTACTATGCATTTTCTAGGAACTTTTTGGTAACATGTTGCCAAAGGGGGAGAAAAATGTATAGTCATAGGCTTATAGTCATAGGCTTCGAGAGAGAGAGTTTGCTTTTGTTCTCTCTTGTCTTTGTGGTTGAACTTTATTTACTTTTGCTTGCTTGAGATACTACGTTATTGTCTGTGTGATACAATGATGATCATGTGTTTGATCATATGCTATCTTAATGCTTGTTAGATGACAATATCTCATTTATCTTTATTTGATCATTCACTTTGCTTGGTGATGAGTGCATGTATTTAATCTTTATTATTTTGAGTGCTCCACCAAGATGTATGTGACATGGAAGAGTAACCCACGAGCCTAACTCCTTGTGCATTTGCAGTCCAAAGCAAATCATAAACTATGCACAAATTTAGGGGGAGCTCTTGCTTATCACATACTTCTCAAAGTGACGATGTTTTTCAATCTTATTATCATTTGTCGAAGCTTTGTTCTATATGTTGTCATCAATTACCAAAAAGGGGGGGATTAAAAGTGCAACTATCCCTAGGTGGTTTTGGTAATTCCTAACAACATATAGCTCATTGAGCTAACATCATTCCAAGATAAATATTTCAGGAAAGCTCAATTAATGGCATGGCATGGATGAGGAAAGTGGATCCCTCAAAATACTAAGGATAAAAGGATTGGCTCAAGCTCAAAAGCTCAAGACTCTACATTTTATATTTTAGTGATCCAAGATCACATTGAGTCTATAGGAAAAGCCAATACTATCAAGGAGGGATGAGGTGTTGCTTAATGAGTTTCTTGCTTCAAGTGCTTAGTGATATGCTCCAAAAACCCTCAACTACTTTCTCATATCCACCTATGACCTAAACCTAAAGTCAAACTCAGCCCCACCGATTCTTTCTATCCAGCGCCACCGAGTTCAGATGTCATAGCCACTGCCGCAAACCCTAGGCAAATCGGTCTCACCGATAGGGCTCTCGGTCTCACCGAGATGGGATTGTAATCTTTCTGTTTCCCTTCGTAACGTTTCAGTCTAACCGAAGTGAGCGATCGGTCCCACCGAGATTGCAATGTAAACTCTCTATTTCCTTTTCGTAACATTTCGGTCTCACTGAAAAGAGTGAATCGGTCCCACCGAGTTTACCTGGCCAACTCTCTGGTTAGCTTATTACCAAAATCGGTCTCACCGAGTTTGTGTAATCGGTCTCACCGAGATTACGTTATGCCCTAACCCTAACCACATAGGTCCTACCGAGTTGCATGTCGGTCCCACCGAAATCACTAACGGTCACTAGGTTTACTGAATCAGTCTGACCGAGTTTGTTGATTCGGTCCCACCGAGATTGGTAAATTGTGTGTGACGGTTAGATTTTGTGTGGAGGCTATATATACCCCTCCACCTCCTCTTCCTTCGTGGAGAGAGCCATCATAACAAACCTACACTTCCAACTTACCATTTCTGAGAGAGAACCACCTACTCATGTGTTGAGGCCAAGATATTCCATTCCTACCATATGAATCTTGATCTCTAGCCTTCCACAAGTTGCTTTCCACTCAAATCTTCTTTCCACCAGATCCAAATCCTGTGAGAGAGAGTTGAGTGTTGGGGAGACTATCATTTGAAGCACAAGAGCAAGGAGTTCATCATCAACACACCATTTGTTACTTCTTGGAGAGTGGTGTCTCCTAGATTGGCTAGGTGTTACTTGGGAGCCTCCGACAAGATTGTGGAGTTGAACCAAGGAGTTTGTAAGGGCAAGGAGATCGCCTACTTCGTGAAGATCTACCGCTAGTGAGGCAAGTCCTTCATGGGCGACGGCCATGGTGGGATAGACAAGGTTGCTTCTTTGTGGACCCTTCGTGGGTGGAGCCCTCCGTGGACTCGCGCAACCGTTACCCTTCGTGGATTCACTCTTTTCGATGAGACCGAAACGTTATAAAAAGGAAACATAGAGTTTGCATTGCAATCTCGGTGGGACCGATCGCTCATCTCAGTTTGACCGAAATGTTACGAAGGGAAACAGAGAGATTAAAATCCCATCTCGGTGAGACCGAGATCCCTATCGGTGAGACCAAAAAGACTAGGGTTTCTGGCAGTGGCTATGTCAATTGAACTCGGTGGCGCCGGATTGAAAGATTCGGTAGGGCCGAGTTTGACTTCTAGTTTGGGACATATGTGGATGTGAGAAAGTAGTTGAGGGCTTTGGAGCATATCACTAAGCACTTTGAGCAAGCAACTCATTAAGCAACACCTCACCCCCTCTTAATAGTATTGGCTTTCCCTATGGACTCAATGTGATCTTGGATCACTAAAAGTAAAATGTAGAGTCTTGTGTTTTGAGCTTGAGCCAATCCTTATGTCCTTAGCATTTTGAGGGGTCCACGTTTCTCATCCATACCATGCCAACCATTGAGCTTCCCTGAAATATTTATCTTGAAATAGCATTAGCTCAATGAGATATATGTTGTTATGAATTACTAAAACCACCCAGGGATAGTTGCACTTTCAATCTCCCCCTTTTTGGTAATTGATGACAACATATAGATCAAAGCTTCGACAAATGATAATGAGATTGAAAAACATCATTGCTTTGAGAAGTATGTGATAAGCAAGAGCTCCCCCTAAATTTGTGCATTATTTAAAATTTGCTTTGGACTACAAATGCACAATGTGTTAGGATCATGGGTTACTCTTTCATGTCACATACATCTTGGTGGAGCGCTCAAAATGATATAAGTTAAAAGCATGCACTCATCACCAAGCAAGTGAATGATCATAAAAGGATATAAGAGATAATATCACCCAACAAGCATTAAGGTAGCATATAGATCAAACACATGATCATTCAAGTATCACACAAAAGACATATTGTATCAAGCAAACACACAATAAAGTTCAAGCAAAGCAAAGAGAGACCAAAAAGCAACACTCTCTCTCTCTCGAAGACTATGATCTATACATTTTCTCCCTCTTTGGCAACAACTTACCAAAAAGTTCATAAAAAATGCATAGTGCTAAACGACTCTCAGGGTTGGTCTTGATGAGGTGGCGTTGAGATGACTCCAAGGACGAAGGCTTCTGTTGATGTAGCTGGAGCTGGTGGAGTGGCTGCTGGAGCTGGTGGAACTGATGCTGTGGCTGCTGGTGCTGATGTAGTAGCTCTCGTATTTGTGACAGGAACTGTAGCAGATCTCTAGATCCTGGGCACTCTATGAAAAGCATCTGTAGTAGACTTGCCCTTCTTCTCCTCCTCTTCCTCCTGAAGTTGCTCAACTACTGACTGGATCTCAGTTACCTTGACATCAAGATCATAAATTTTCTGCTCAATGATCCTCTCCAAGCTCTCCTGGTTTTGAGTCAGGGTGGCCAAGCCCTTCTCAATCCTCAAGTTGGGCAATCAAGTATACAAGTTGATCTTGCTTGCTCTTCAAGAAATCCTGAGACGCTTCTTCAGCTGTTGGCATCTTTGTAGCTTTTTCTGCCTTTGCCTTCTCTCTCTTTTTATGTGCTTGAGCTGATGATGGTTCATTTTCATCCATGACAATGGTGTTGTTCTCAAAGTCAGGGTAGATGGGCAGATGCTCCTTATCCAAAAGATATTTGAATGTGCCCATCTTGGAGTTAATGAGCTCCTGAATGTGTGGGGCATATCCACAAGATCTTTTCTGATCAGCAGCAGTCCTTTTGATTGTCTCCACAATCAGACTCATGACTTTGAATTTCTGAGGCACATCAAATATATGCAGCAAGTTAATTGCATGTCCTCTGATCATCTTGTGATCACCTAACTTGGGCAGCAAAGTGTGCCTTAGGATCCAATTGATGGTAGGCAAACTAGACAACAGGTAATGTACAGATCCAAACTTATGTGTCTCTAGAGCAGCATCTGGGATCTCTCTGTACATACTAGCCATGGAGTTGTGATCCTGCTTCTTCTTGGCATAGACATCCAAGTCATCTTCACTTTCTTTTGGAGCATTGATCAACTGTGCCCATTCTTCTACAAAGGATTGGTACCTAGTACCTTCTGTCATCCAGATGATCTTTCCATCTGGGTAGAAGTGGGAAGTGGAGTAAAACTGCATGATCAGCTCATCATTCCACTTGGTGAGCTCCTGAGCAACAAATGTGTCTACTCCACATGCTTTGAAGCTATCATATACTCCTGGATAATGATCTTCATTCTTCCCGATATACTCCCAGTCAATCCATCTCATGTCACACACTATGGTCTTCTTGTCAAGCAAAATTGTCTCATAGAAATCTTGTTGTTCCTATGTGTGGAACCTGTAGTCCACAATAGTTCTCCTCCTGACAGCATAATGATCAGACTGTCTCCATAATCTCAGTCATGCATCTTTCCTGAGCTTCATGTCCTCTGCAACTGGATGTGCATCATTGTGGTCAGGGATCTTGGGCTTCAACTTTCTCAAGATAAGTGTATCATCTTCTTCTTCAGCAGCTTCAGGCACTGGGGCCTTATTCTTCTACAATCAGACTCAACTACTCATGTGTTGAATGATGACTATTAGGAAAAACTTCACCCGAATTCACCATTGACCACACCTTTGCATCCAATTCCTCAGTCCCCTATGCAAATTGAAGAAATTCAAACGGGATCTGAAGGACGTCAAACTTCTCTTCTTTCCATTCGTAAAGAAAATCCAGCTGAAACAACTGAAGATTTTTTTTGAGAATCACAACTGAAGAAATGAAGAATCAAACCGCTGCTGAAGAACCTGAAGCTTAAATTCCTTAGACAAGAGCTCCAAAGATTATGACGCAAGAGGTTGTGAAACCTTCAACTGCAAATCTTCAGCCCAAGCAGCAAAATCCTCATGCAAAAAGGCCAAAATTCAAGGCTGATGATTTCTTCGCTGAGCATGACTTCTTCACTGATTTCAGTCCATATGACTTAGAAAGACTTTGACGTAAGCAGTTCTGGACTGCGAGTCAAATGAACTTCTATACATCACTCCTATTTGATAAGGACAAGGTATTTGAGCATCATCAAATTCCTCATGTTGATATGGAGTACATTCCCTGCTTTCGACCTGTCTTGAATGTTCTTCACGAAGCCAGGCTCCTAAATTTCTATGCTGACATCTGCAATTGGAATGAAGAGCTAATTCTTCAATTCTATGCCACTCTGCACCTCACTGGCAATGTGGCTGATGTGAATTCATGGGTGCCTGATTAGATGACTGAGAACACTCACTACAAAGCCCCGATGTCTGAATTGCCTCATGTCGTTCCAGTCAGTCCTCCAAATGAAGGCACAAGGCTTATGTATGAAGAATCTGAACTTCAAAATCATCTGATGCAAGTGCTGATGAAGCCTTTGAAGGCTGGCAAAGCTCCAAGAACCACCTTCCTAGTGAAGGATTTGCTTTATGTGCCAAGGAAAATCTACCACATTCTGACCAAAACCCTCAGTCCGTTCAAAGGCCACAACTCTGAAGAAGAACAAGTTTTTGGCATCATGAAGAATCTGTTGTTCAACATTATACATGGTATTCCCATTAATTACCACGATTTCTTCATGAGGACTTTGTGAATGTTGCACTTGCACTGTCACCGTTTGAGTTGAAACCTTATGCACCATGGATTATGAAATTCATCAGAACCAGGTCTTCAATTCACTACAAGGCAGATTGTCAGAATCACCTCGGCTTCTTGCCTCCTGTTGAAGTCCTCAAATGGACCAATTCTTCAGTTGATGAAAAAGGCAAAGTTGTTGTTATTGATGAAGGCAATCGTCCATTGGATGGTCAGTTTCGCAAAGTTGCATCTTACTCCACCAATGATGACTCTGCAACTCAAGATTCTACCGCAAAAGCCTCAAAGCCAACTCCTCAAGCCACTGCCCCACGCGTGATGACTGATCGTGAGCTTCTTCTTAGACTTCATCAGAAGGTAGATCGCAATCACAAATGGGTCAAGTGTCAATTTGGCTCAATTCTTAAGAACATGACTATCAGCAAAACTCTGTTAGGAAGAATGATTACTATGCACATGAAATCTTCGATCGCACTTGGGCTATTCTGTCACATCTTTACAGTGATGATATTCTTCAGGGGCGTTAGTCCTCATTTTTCGTCCCTTTTGGTCATTCGATGACAAAGGGGAGAAATTTGAGTTAGTCTTCAAGAGGGTCTTTTATATGGGTTGTTTTTTGTTAAGTTGCAACTCTTGCTCTTCTGAGATGTTTGCTCTGATGAGTTGTGAACTTAAGCTTGATGGTGGTCTGATTCTTTTGAACTGCTTTCTGCATGCTTATTTCCTCAAGTACCTTAATGTACGCATGTTGAATTTCATCAGACACCATTTTCCATCATGCATTTCAAATTCTTCATATCATATGTTAAATGTGTGTATGGATTGCAAGATATAGGTGGAGATCTCCATGAGTTTACTCTACAATGTGCATTTGCAATCCAAAGAAAATTCCTCAAATATGCACATATTCAAGGGGGAGTTCTTCTATATCTTGCAATCAAATTCCTCAATATTAGTATTTGCACTTTATATGTTTATCCCCGTTGAAAACTTAACCTATTTTTCATCAATCACCAAAAAGGGGGAGATTGTAAGTGCATCTAGTGCCCTTTAGTGATTTTGGTGTATTGAAGACTTATAGGTTAAGGGACTAATGTGTTTTTGAGTGTACACAGGTTCTATAAGTCTATGAGGAGTTTGATATTTACGATGAAAGTCGACCCTTAAAAATGTATGTCTTCATTTGGAGACTTTGGTTTTCTTGAAGACTTTGAAAATGAGGAAATTGGTGTGACCTTGAAGACTTTGATATTGATGCGAGGACTATGAAGCATGAAGACTTTTGTTTTCGTAGTTTCATTTTCTCTTTCTTGAGTCATAGGAAACACCGTACTGTTGAAGGGGTCGAGGTAAAACTAAGGAAAAGTTTCCAAGTGATGCTCATCTCAAAGCCTACACCTACCCAATCCTCTCGAGTGAAGCCATTGGAAATCTCATAGAGTTCAGTCAATTTCTTCAGTGACAGAGACGAAGATCTTCTGTTCTTTGAGGAATTTGTTCTGACTGAGGAGTTAGGAATTCGCCAGTGCGGATTTCCTACAAGTGAGGAACATGATAACCCTAAGGAATTTGAGAGCTCAAATTTTCGACCGTTAATGTGCTACGCGCCAGCTGTCCCAAATATCTTATCCACCTAACGGTCATATCATTAAAGGGCATTTATGTCTTATCATGTCGGGCTGCTTCTCGGCTATAAATAGCCGCCCCCTACAACCACTAGTTGGTTGGCTGCTCCGAGAGAAACTGACACTTGTCATTGAGAGCATGTCATCCTCCGAGGACTTTGAGAGAAAATCATCAATGAGGAAAAGCCCAAAAACCAAACACCTACAACCCAAAGTGATTGAGCATCACTGAAGAGATTGTTCCTGTGTGGAACCGATGCTTGTTACCTTTGAAGACTGTGCATCTTCCAGACGGTTAGGCATCATGGTCTAGAGTATCCAAGAGGATTGTGGATAACCAAGTGACCGAGTCTGTGAAGGTTTGGAAGTCACCTGAAGACTTACCACGAGTGATTGGGCGAGGTCTATGTGACCTTAGCTCAAGGAGAATACGGTGAGGACTGTGTGTCCGGGACTAGGTGTCGTCAGGTTTAAATACCTAGCCGCTCCAACTACATGTACAACTGTCACAACAGTTGGAACTGGTCTACCAAATCATTGTCTTCTCCAAGGTATTGGTTCTATTTCCTCAACCCTTCCTTTTCTTCATTCATGTGTTGATGAACTTGATCATTACTGTTTGAAGACTTTGACTAAAGAATTTCTCAAATTCCTCAATCCTAATTCTTCAGTCATCTTGCCTTCTGCCTGCTCATCATGTTTACACGCTACATCTTGCACCTGAGTACTTATTCCGCTGCTAGTAGTTTGTCACTTAGCCAATTCCTCAAGTTGTATTTCCTTAGTGACGAATTTGTAAAAATCGCCTATTCACCCCCCTCTATTCGATATAACGCACTTTCACAAGGACATGTGGTTGTGGACCCCTCAAAATGCTAAGGACATACATTGGCAAAAGCTTCAAGACTCTACATTTTTTTAAGTGATCAAAGATCACATAGAGTCCATAGGAAAAGCCAATACTATTAAAAGGGGATGAGGTTTTGATCATGAGTCATTTTCTCAAGTGCTTGAAGATATTGCTCCAAAACACTCAACCACTTTCTCAATATCCAATCTGTCAAAAACCCTAAGTTCAATCTTGGTCCCACTGAAACTCATCCATCTGAATCCACCAAGATACACTAGACGGAGCCATAAGCCTAACCCTAGAAACTCGGTTAGCTTAGAGTCCTTTTCGCTAGGTCCAAATTCGTCAAAGCAAAAGATCTGATCCAACGAAAATTTGGCATATTAAGCGCAACTAATATACCGAGATGACATTCGGTCCCACCGGAGTGCACTGACCAAGTTTCTGTGACCCATCGTGTTCACTTCGGAATTACCGAGTGAATATGATCATTACCGAGTGAAACAAATCTGAATTAATGAGATGAGGAACCTTCTTATGCCATCACATATCGGTCCCACCGAGTGGATTCATCCGATCTCACCAAAACGTCTAACATTCGAATCTTTTACACTAGTCGGTCTCACCGACATTTACTTTCGATGTCACCGAGTTGTGCATAAAGTTTGTAATAGCTAGATCTTTGGTGATGACTATATATACCCACCCACACCACCTATTCTCAGTGAGAGAAACCAGGACGAAATTACACTTCCCATGTCCATTTTTTTAGAGAGAACCACCTACACTTGCATTGAGATTAAGGCATTCCACTCCAACCATTTGATCATTGATTTCACCGCCATGCCAAATCTATGAGAGAGTGATTGTGTGTTGAGGAAACTATCTTTCGAAGCACAAGAGCAAGGAGTTCATCATCAAGAACAACATATATTACCTTTTGTAGAGTGGTGTCTCCTAGATTAGTTAGGTGTCACTTGGGAGCCTCCAAAGCTTGTGGAGTTGAGACAAGGAGTTTGTACGGGCAAGGAGACCACATACTTTGTGAAGATCTACCCCGAGTGAGGCTAGTCCTTCGTGGGCGTAAGTCGGGATGAAACGTGGACTCGCGCAGCCATTACCCTCTGTGGGTTGAAATCTTCATCAACGTGGATGTACCATATCACCACCTATCAGAATCACGCCAAAACCACCGTGTCTTCATTGCGTTTGATATCTCCGATCACCTCCTTTATGTTCATATGCAAAGTCTTTACTTTCTGTTGCATTGTACTCTAGAGTTGCTTGTGTAGACTGTTGCTTGACTTGTGTTGGTTGCTAAAACTTGCTTACAATTTAAATTGGGAAAATGCTAGGTTCTTAGTTGATTAAGTAGTCTAATAACCCCCTGTCGGTGTCAAAACCGGCGGATCTCGGGTAGGGGGTCCCGAACTGTGCGTCTAGGCGGATGGTAACAGGAGACAAGGGACACGATGTTTTACCCAGGTTCGGGCCCTCTTGATGGAGGTAAAACCCTACGTCCTGCTTGATTAATATTGATGATGTGTGTTACAAGAGTAGATCTACCACGAGATCAAGGAGGCTAAACCCTAGAAGCTAGCCTATGGTATGATTGTTGTTCGTCCTCTGGACTAAAGCCATCCGGTTTATATAGACACCGGAGAGGGCTAGGGTTACACATAGTCGGTTACAATGGTAGGAAATCTACATATCTGTATCGCCAAGCTTGCCTTCCACGCCAAGGAAAGTCCATCCGGACACGGGACGAAGTCTTCAATCTTGTATCTTCATAGTCTTGGAGTCTGGCCGATGATGATAGTTCGGCTATCCGGACACCCCCTAGTCCGGAACTACCTCAGTAGCCCCTGAACCAGGCTTCAATGATGACGAGTCCGGCGCGCATGTTGTCTTCGGCATTGCAAGGCGGGTTCTTCCTCCGAATAATTTATAGAAGATTGTGAACATCAGGATAGTGTCCGGCTCTGCAAAAATAAATTCCACGTACCACCGTAGAGAGAATAATATTACGCAAGTTCAATCTGCTGACGTATTTTGTGGCGTGACGTCACACCATTACCAAGCCTTTACTCGAATTGTTTTTATTGTTCCACCTCCGCGCGTTTAGCGAGGCAGTTTCCTTGGCACATCTTGTCGAAGCAGAGATCGTGTTCCCCTTATTCCGGGATTCCCATCAATACGGATGTGGGTAACCCAACCGCTCCACTGATTGTGATGCTTGGGAGATAAGCGAGTTTACCAGGCCGGTGGGGACACATGTTTTTGTCCGCCCATATAAAGGGATAAAGATCCAACCCTTTTACATGCGCCTTCTTCCTCCTTGGCTTATCCATCTCTGCGAACTCGAGCTCCAGCGCCCAAGTCCGCATTTCTCACCTCAACCTTCTCCAACTATGTCCGGAGCGGGAGGCAAGTGGATGGCCTCCTCCGTCATGGAGGGGCAGATCCAGAAGCTGCGCGATGCCGGATATTTGTCCAGCGACATCGCGCACCGGCTCCCCGACGAGGGAGAGCTTATCCCCACCCCCAGGCCCCATGAGAGGGTAGTATTTCTTCCCCATTTCCTCCGCGGACTGGGCTTCCCACTTCATCCCTTTGTCCGGGGGCTCATGTTCTACTACGGCCTAGATTTCCATGATCTGGCCCCGAATTTCATCCTCAACATCTCGGCGTTTATCGTCGTGTGCGAGGCCTTCCTCTGCATCCAGCCCCACTTCGGCTTGTGGCTCAAGACCTTCAGTGTCAAGCCGAAGGTTGTGAAGGGCAGCCAAGCGGAGTGCGGAGGCGCCATGGTGGGCAGGATGTCCCACGTTACGTGGCTAGAGGGCACTTTCGTGGAAACCATTAAGGGGTGGCAATCGGGGTGGTTCTACATCACCGAGCCGCGTGACCCTGATTGGGCAGCGGCCCCCGAATTCAGATCCGGCATCCCTACACGGCTCACCTCCTGGAAAGAGAGTGGCCGGATCTGGGGGATTCAGAGGAGCTGACCGGACTCCAAGCCTGTATCCAGAAGCTGGTGGACAAGAAGCTCAAGCTTGTCAACATAGTCCAGGTCATGCTCATCCGCCGGATTCTCCTGTGCCAACGACGGGGTTTCAACATGTGGGAGTTCGATCCGGCGCAGCACCAGACTCTGAGCGGGCTCTTCGACACTACGTACGAAGATGTCTGGAAGGTGTTGTTCAAGGGCGTCGAGGCTCCCGCATCCGCTACCGAAGATCGCGGATTCCGCTTGCAGCGTCCAGCTGACGAGGTAAGTGATTTTGCCACTTGTTTTCCATAGTTTGACTCTATGCGGGATCTAAACTCCCTTTACCTTTGACAGGACTGGCTGGCGAAGGCCGAACGGACTATCTGTCCGGCCCCATTACCAGAGGACCCAGCGGACGCCCGCCTAACAGGGATGCTGGCTCCGTCACCCCACGTGGTGCCGGAGAAGAAGGCCAAGAAGAAGACCACGGGGACTCAGAAGAGTTCCCGTTTTCAGGTGCTATCGGATGATGAATCCGAGGCCGACTCCTCCCACCAAGGCGAGGAGGAGAAGAAGAAAGCCTCTCCCCCAGCGGGGGGAGGGAAGAAAAGGAAGGCCTCCCCAACAAGGGAGGCCGAAGGGTCCAAGAAGGGAAAAACTCTTCCCCCGGACTGCTCCGCCAACGCCAGTGACGATGACGAGGACTGGCCTCCAAGGGCCAAGCCCCTGGCGAGATCGTAAGTATCCAGACTCCCGAATAACTTCAAGGTTTTTCCTTTTCGCCACATAATGTCTTTTCAATGCCGCATACAACCCTGCAGTCCGCCCAAGGATGATCTTCCCGCTTCGTCGAGCGGGTCCTTAGGTGCGTCGGATATGGATTCTCTTCCGACTGCCTCCACCCCCGTGCCGTGGACGATGCCAAGGTGGTATCCCAGGAAGGGACCCACCGGGAGGAGGAGGCCCCGGAGGTGCCACAGGACAACCTCCCGGACTTTGCACCGGACTCGGCCCCGGAACCCACAGTGGCTCCGGAGTCCGGCGGGCGACCCCTTCGCAAGAAGGGCAAGACCGTGACGCCGGCTGCCTCCGTCCAACCGGAGGTGCCGGATAATTTGCTGGAGGCGCTCAATGGCGCCTCCATCGAAGAGGAACACCGCACTATTATGAGTGCGGTGATTCAGAAGGTGCAGCTCGCCAAGAGCGGGCTGACCGAAGCCTGCAGCAGCCTTCTAACAGGCTTTGAGGTAAGAATTTCAATATGTATAAAATGGTACCGCATAGACAGTAGCCCCTGATGCTCGGTTCGGTGTTCGGAAAGAAAAGCCGGACTGAGGATCTAAAAAGATATACGCAGGAGTCATAAAAAATATGTCAATATGGGATTGCAGGCTGCACTGCTGACCTCTGCCGCACTGACTGCGGAGGTCAATACTTTGAAGAAAAACCTCGAGCGGTCCGAGAACAAGCTCGGCCGTGCCAAGAAGCAGCTCGAGGACAAGGAAGGTGAGTAACACCTTATTAAAATTGTACCTTACAGAAAAGGATTTTGGTTGCAAAAAGAATGACAAGGATAACATGGGTATTGCAGGGGCCACTAACAAGGTGGCGACCCTGAAAGGGGCGGTGGCCGCGGCCCAACGCAATGCGGCCGCGGAGCGCACCGAGCGAGAGAAGCAGGAGGCGCGGGTGGCGGAGGTACAGCAAGAGCTCCAGGATCTCGTGAAGAAACATGAGAGCCTGGAGCGTGACTCGAAGACTCAAGAGTCTGAGCTTGCAACAGCTCTTGAGAGTGCCAAAGCCGCTAAGGCCGAAGCCTACAAGGCCCTCCAGGAGATTGAGGCGGTGAAGAAAATAGCAGCGGGTAAGGCATTTTTCATGCAAAGTAAGCATGTGAGTGTTAATTACCTGTTGCTTACCCGAATTCGGAGCTCTCCAGGAGCGTTCGCAGATCTTCCTTGCAGCATGTTCGATGCTGCCGCATTCTACCGGGCCGAGGAGGGGAGCTCGACGGAGAAGGTCTTCTGGTCTCAGTATGCTGAGGCCGGACATCCGGTGCCCCTTAGCGACCAGCTGAAGCAGCTGGTCGAGCTCCACAGGCGGCCGAACAGGCCATGAAGGGCCTCATAGTTCGGCTGTGTCCTAAGGAGGCCATGCCTGGGAGCTACTTCGGCCTGGTGCGGCGGCTGGTGGATGCGTGCCCGTGGGTTGAAGTCATCAAGCACTCCGCCTGTATTGAGGGTGCCCGTCGGGCCCTTGCCCGCGCAAAGGTGCACTGGGGCAAGATGGATGCCCAGAAGCTTGTGACGGACCCGCCACCAGAGGGCAAGGAGCATCGCACGCCCGAGATGTATTATAAGAGTGTGTTGAAGGGCGCCCGCACTATTGCGGGGGAGTGCTCCAAAGATGTAATTTTTTAGTAGACTCACATTTTGTTATCCTGTGCGCTGAAAACTTAGTTCATATGTGCTAAGCAACACTTGTTAATTTAAAATATTACCTTCTGTGCGGCTGTTTATCAAATCTGAGAGATGGCAAGTCGTCGGCTTCAGCCCCCATGCCACGAGTGCTGGGGTGTTCGGGATAAACTTGAGCACTCTTGTTCCCATTTTTGGGTCCATCTAGGGAGGCGCTCAACACATCGAACAAGGCAACCGGACTTATAATGCTTGAACACTCTCACTTAGCCATAGAATTCTATAATTTTAAATTTCGGCGAAGCCCCTAGTCTTCGGAAGGCCGAATTTGGGGCGCTATCCACGCCTGGGCCGGACAAGATCCGGCTCCTCACCCTAAGCGGCATAAGTCTTTAAGGACTCACAAAAACCTCTCGAACAGCGACCGGCTCTCGCCTCATCATGACGGTTAGTTTTAGCTTTCTCCACTGAGGCGTTAACCCAGCTCAACTGGGGCGCAATCGCAGTGGTTCTCCCAGTGCTACCTTAGCCGATATAACGGAACGTAAGGTACCAAAACATGGGAGCCGGGCAAACCCAACTATTGACCCAAGACATGATTCGGAGCCGATGCATATAATGTTATAAGTTCGGGGTGCCGCACTTGTGAAAGTGTTCGGACTTATCACACCATGATGCGGGAAACATAAGCCCCTGGTGTGTTTTAACCGTACCAAAGTATACGGATGCGACATGTCGTAAATGAACATATGTATGAAAAAGAAATGCAATTATAAGCAAAAAGGTGCTGCATTGTTTTATTCAATAAGTGCTGCTATGAATGCAGAACGATACAAATAGTGCGATAAGCAAGGGATGGGACTGTTAAACATGTCCCCCTCCAGGGGTAGGCTGCGGAGTGGTGTATAAAAATGCTCGTAATGGAGACCACCTGTATATTCGTTGTAGCCTTTATCCTTCCCTGGCTGTTGCATCGTGAGTTCGGCAGGTCTGCTGCCGGACAGGGCCTCTAACAAACTGAGTCCTGTGGGTAAAAAAGAAAAGGTAAAAAGAAAAAGAAAAAAAGAACGACACACTTGAGAGCCCCTGGTGTGGTTGAGCCGCAGTCTGGGCTTATCGTGGTCGTGCCCCTCTCCCCATGCCCATGTTATCTTTAGAGCATAATGGTGTACGTGAAGGACATGTTTTGACGTTTTCCAGGGGCTGGGGTTGGGGCCGCACTGCTATGCATGCTCGAAATGTGCCAGGTGGTCTTGTTCTAGGTTACTCCGGGCGCGCTTAGCTATGTCCGGCCGCTTAACGGCCGGACTCGAGAATTGCCTTAAGAGGCTGCATTGTACTTCTGCCGCGAGAGCCGCTGTATGTTCCTCCGTTCGGAGAGAATGTTCAGTGTTTCCGTTGACCGTGATGACTCCTCGAGGGCCTGGCATCTTGAGCTTGAGGTATGCGTAGTGCGGCACCGCGTTGAACTTTGCAAACGCGGTACGTCCGAGCAAGGCATGATAGCCGCTGCGGAACGGGACTATGTCGAAGATTAACTCCTCGCTTCGGAAGTTATCCGGGGATCCGAAGACCACTTCCAGTGTAACTGAGCCTGTACAATTGGCTTCTACACCTGGTATGACGCCTTTAAAGGTCGTCTTGGTAGGTTTAATCCTTGAGGGGTCTATGCCCATTTTGCGCACTGTATCCTGTTAGAGCAGGTTCAGGCTGCTGCCGCCATCCATCAGGACTCTGGTGAGGTGAAATCCATCGACGATTGGGTCTAAGACCAATGCGGCGAATCCGCCGTGGCGGATGCTGGTGGGGTGGTCCCTTCGGTCAAAAGTGATCGAGCAGGAGGACCATGGATTGAACTTCGGGGCGACTGGCTCCATCGCGTATACATCCCTGAGTGCACGCTTCCGCTCCCTTTTGGGTATGTGCATTGCGTATATCATGTTCACCGTTCGCACCTGTGGGGGGAAACCCTTCTGTCCTCCATTGTTCGGCGGTCGGGTCTCTTCCTCGTCATCGCTATGCAGCCCCTTGTCATTGTTTTCGGCAATTAACTTGCGTGCCTGCTTGAATACCCAACAGTCCCTGTTGGTGTGGTTGACTTGTTTTTCGGGGGTGCCGTGTATCTGGCACAAGCGGTCGAGTATTCGGTCCAAATTGGACGGACCCGGAGTAGTTCTTTTGAATGGCTTTTTCCGCTGACCGGGTTTAGAGCCTCTGAATCCGGCATTGACTGTCGTATCCTCACTATTGTCGCCGTTGATGCGGCGCTTGTTTTTGTTACGACGTGACCTGCCATTTCGGTCCTTGAAATTCGGACTGCCAGAATTTTTGCTGAGGTTGTTGCTGCGTGCTAGCCAGCTATCCTCACCCGCGCAGAAGCGGGTCATGAGTGATGTGAGGGCTGCCATGGATTTCGGCTTTTCTTGTCCCAGGTGCCGGGCAAGCCACTCGTCGCGGATGTTATGCTTGAAGGCCGCGAGGGCCTCCGCATCCGGACAGTCGACGATTTGGTTTTTCTTGGTTAAGAACCGTGTCCAGAATTGTCTAGCCGATTCGTCTGGCTGCTGAATTATGTGGCTTAGGTCATCAGCATCTGGTGGTCGCACATACGTGCCTTGGAAGTTATCGAGGAATGCGGCTTCCAGGTCTTCCCAACTCCTAATTGACTCTGCTGGCAAGCTGTTAAGCCAATGCCGGGCTGGTCCTTTAAGCTTGAGGGGGAGATATTTTATGGCGTGAAGATCGTCACCGCGGGCCATGTGGATGTGAAGAAGATAGTCTTCGATTCAAACCGCAGGGTCTGTTGTGCCATCGTAAGATTCGATATTCACGGGTTTAAACCCTTCGGGGATTTGATGATCCATTACTTCATCTGTGAAGCATAGTGGGTGCGCGGCGCCTCTGTACTGGGCGATATCACGACGGAGCTCAAAAGAACTTTGTCTGTTTTGTTCGACCCGGCCGGACTTACTGTGTCCGGCGCGACGGCTGTCGTCACGTACCGTGGGGCGCCCACGCGATTCGTAGATTGATCTTGATTGTCTTGCCTTATCCTCCAATATATCTCGCAAGTCCGGAGCGTTCCCCTGTGGCCTTGTGCTTTTCGAGCGATGTCGGGGTACAGGTCTAGTGAAGGGCCTAGAGGCCTCTCTGTCGCGACCACGGGGTGGTCGGTCAGCCGTATTGTCTCCTGGTGATGCGGGTTCATACGCTTCCTCCTCTAATCGGGGGAGCAGCTTGCGTTTAGGGTAGCTTTTGGAGGGGCGTTCGAGCTCATGCTCTTCGGCCGCGAGGACTTCAGTCCATCTGTCGGCTAGCAGATCTTGATCAGCTCTAAGCTGTTGTTGCTTTTTCTTGAGGCTGTTCGCCGTGGCCATAAGCCTGCGTTTAAAACGCTCTTGTTCGACGGGATCCTCAGGCACGACGAATTCATCGTCGTCGAGGCTTGCCTCGTCTCCGGAGGGAGGCATATAATCCTCTACATCTTCTTCTGCCGCTCTCTCATGAGGGCTGGCATCTCCGTCCTCCTGCGCTGCATCTTGCTGGAGTGGGTTGTCTTTGGCACTGTCCGGTGTATTATTATCTCCGGTGCCGGAGTCTTCATTCTTGCTGTGGCGGGATTTAGAGCGGCGCCGCTGACGCCGGCGCTTGGGCTGCTTCTTGGAGGGGTCGTCCTCCGTTGTTTCTTCGCCATTCCCATCCTTTGGGATATCCACCATGTATATGTCATATGATGAGGTGGCTTTCCAGTGCCCAGTAGGCGCTGGTTCTTGGTCGTCTCCGGCATCTTCGTCCATACCGTCGATGTCTTCGGAGTCGTAGTCTAGCATGTCGGTTAGATCGTCGACAGCGGCTACCAAGTGGGTGGTGGGTGGGCTTTGAATTTCTTCGTCGTCCGCATCCTAGCCGTCCTGACCGCAGTCCGGCCAGGGCTCTCCTGATAACGAGAGATACTTTAGCGAACTCAAGATGTCGCCAAAAGGTGAGAGTTGAAAGATGTCCGCTGTGGTGAACTCCATGATCGGCGCCCAATCGGATTCGATCGGAGGGGGCGTGGGAGGTTCGGAGTCCGGCAAGGAGTCCGGCGCCTCGGAGTCGCGGGCTTCATGAGGGACAAGGTCATTGTTTGGCTCTATCACCATAGAGGTTGCAGCTCCCGAGGCGGTGTCTAGCCATCTGTCCTCGACCTGCGCCGCCGGCTCTGAATTGATGATCGGAGCGGGCTCGAGTGCGGCCTCCAGGGTACTGTACGGCTGCAGAGCTAAATCATGCTCGCCGTGACAGTGCGGCACGCTCGGCTGTGGCTCGAATCTATCGAGGATCAAGTCCCCGCGGATGTCAGCCGTGAAGTTCAAACTTCCAAATCTTCATTCTTCTCGATATACTCCCAGTCAATCCATCTCATGTCACACACTATGGTCTTCTTGTCAAGCAAAATTGTCTCATAGAAATCTTGTTGTTCCTTTGTGTGGAACCTGTAATCCACAACAGTTCTCCTCCTGACAGCATAATGATCAGACTGTCTCCATAATCTCAGTCATGCATCTTTCCTGAGCTTCATGTCCTCTGCAACTGGATGTGCATCATTGTGGTCAGGGATCTTGGGCTTCAACTTTCTCAAGATAAGTGTATCATCTTCTTCTTCAGCAGCTTCAGGCACTGGGGCCTTATTCTTCTACAATCAGACTCAACTACTCATGTGTTGAATGATGACTATTAGGAAAAACTTCACCCCAATTCACCATTGACCACACCTTTGCATCCAATTCCTCAGTCCCCTATGCAAATTGAAGAAATTCAAACGGGATCTGAAGGACGTCAAACTTCTCTTCTTTCCATTCGTAAAGAAAATCCAGCTGAAACAACTGAAGATTTTTTTTTTGAGAATCACAACTGAAGAAATGAAGAATCAAACCGCTGCTGAAGAACCTGAAGCTTAAATTCCTTAGACAAGAGCTCCAAAGATTATGATGCAAGAGGTTGTGAAACCTTCAACTGCAAATCTTCAGCCCAAGCAGCAAAATCCTCATGCAAAAAGGCCAAAATTCAAGGCTGATGATTTCTTCGCTGAGCATGACTTCTTCACTGATTTCAGTCCATATGACTTAGAAAGACTTTGACGTAAGCAGTTCTGGACTGCGAGTCAAATGAACTTCTATACATCACTCCTATTTGATAAGGACAAGGTATTTGAGCATCATCAAATTCCTCATGTTGATATGGAGTACATTCCCTGCTTTCGACCTGTCTTGAATGTTCTTCACGAAACCAGGCTCCTAAATTTCTATGCTGACATCTGCAATTGGAATGAAGAGCTAATTCTTCAATTCTATGCCACTCTGCACCTCACTGGCAATGTGGCTGATGTGAATTCATGGGTGCCTGATTGGATGACTGAGAACACTCACTACAAAGCCCCGATCTCTGAATTGTCTCATGTCGTTCCAGTCAGTCCTCCAAATGAAGGCACAAGGCTTATGTATGAAGAATCTGAACTTCAAAATCATCTGATGCAAGTGCTGATGAAGCCTTTGAAGGCTGGCAAAGCTCCAAGAACCACCTTCCTAGTGAAGGATTTGCTTTATGTGCCAAGGAAAATCTACCACATTCTGACCAAAACCCTCAGTCCGTTCAAAGGCCACAACTCTGAAGAAGAAGAAGTTTTTGGCATCATGAAGAATCTGTTGTTCAACATTATACATGGTATTCCCATTAATTACCACGATTTCTTCATGAGGACTTTGTGAATGTTGCACTTGCACTATCACCGTTTGAGTTGAAACCTTATGCACCATGGATTATGAAATTCATCAGAACCAGGTCTTCAATTCACTACAAGGCAGATTGTCAGAATCACCTCAGCTTCTTGCCTCCTATTGAAGTCCTCAAATGGACCAATTCTTCAGTTGATGAAAAAGGCAAAGTTGTTGTTATTGATGAAGGCAATCGTCCATTGGATGGTCAGTTTCGCAAAGTTGCATCTTACTCCACCAATGATGACTCTGCAACTCAAGATTCTACCGCAAAAGCCTCAAAGCCAACTCCTCAAGCCACTGCCCCACGCGTGATGACTGATCGTGAGCTTCTTCTTAGACTTCATCAGAAGGTAGATCGCAATCACAAATGGGTCAAGTGTCAATTTGGCTCAATTCTTAAGAACATGACTATCAGCAAAACTCTGTTAGGAAGAATGATTACTATGTGCATGAAATCTTCGATCGCACTTGGGCTATTCTGTCACATCTTTACAGTGATGATATTCTTCAGGGGCGTTAGTCCTCATTTTTCGTCCCTTTTGGTCATTCGATGACAAAGGGGAGAAATTTGAGTTAGTCTTCAAGAGGGTCTTTTATATGGGTTGTTTTTTGTTAAGTTGCAACTCTTGCTCTTCTGAGATGTTTGCTCTGATGAGTTGTGAACTTAAGTTTGATGGTGGTCTGATTCTTTTGAACTGCTTTCTGCATGCTTATTTCCTCAAGTACCTTAATGTACGCATGTTGAATTTCATCAGACACCATTTTCCATCATGCATTTCAAATTCTTCATATCATATGTTAAATGTGTGTATGGATTGCAAGATATAGGTGGAGATCTCCATGAGTTTACTCTACAATGTGCATTTGCAATCCAAAGAAAATTCCTCAAATATGCACATATTCAAGGGGGAGTTCTTCTATATCTTGCAATCAAATTCCTCAATATTAGTATTTGCACTTTATATGTTTATCCCCGTTGAAAACTTAACCTATTTTTCATCAATCACCAAAAAGGGGGAGATTGTAAGTGCATCTAGTGCCCTTTAGTGATTTTGGTGTATTGAAGACTTATAGGTTAAGGGACTAATGTGTTTTTGAGTGTACACAGGTTCTATAAGTCTATGAGGAGTTTGATATTTACGATGAAAGTCGACCCTTAAAAATGTATGTCTTCATTTGGAGACTTTGGTTTTCTTGAAGACTTTGAAAATGAGGAAATTGGTGTGACCTTGAAGACTTTGATATTGATGCGAGGACTATGAAGCATGAAGACTTTTGTTTTCGTAGTTTCATTTTCTCTTTCTTGAGTCATAGGAAACACCGTACTGTTGAAGGGGTCGAGGTAAAACTAAGGAAAAGTTTCCAAGTGATGCTCATCTCAAAGCCTACACCTACCCAATCCTCTCGAGTGAAGCCATTGGAAATCTCATAGAGTTCAGTCAATTTCTTCAGTGACAGAGACGAAGATCTTCTGTTCTTTGAGGAATTTGTTCTGACTGAGGAGTTAGGAATTCGCCAGTGCGGATTTCCTACAAGTGAGGAACATGATAACCCTAAGGAATTTGAGAGCTCAAATTTTCGACCGTTAATGTGCTACGCGCCAGCTGTCCCAAATATCTTATCCACCTAACGGTCATATCATTAAAGGGCATTTATGTCTTATCATGTCGGGCTGCTTCTCGGCTATAAATAGCCGCCCCCTACAACCACTAGTTGGTTGGCTGCTCCGAGAGAAACTGACACTTGTCATTGAGAGCATGTCATCCTCCGAGGACTTTGAGAGAAAATCATCAATGAGGAAAAGCCCAAAAACCAAACACCTACAACCCAAAGTGATTGAGCATCACTGAAGAGATTGTTCCTGTGTGGAACCGATGCTTGTTACCTTTGAAGACTGTGCATCTTCCAGACGGTTAGGCATCATGGTCTAGAGTATCCAAGAGGATTGTGGATAACCAAGTGACCGAGTCTGTGAAGGTTTGGAAGTCACCTGAAGACTTACCACGAGTGATTGGGCGAGGTCTATGTGACCTTAGCTCAAGGAGAATACGGTGAGGACTGTGTGTCCGGGACTAGGTGTCGTCAGGTTTAAATACCTAGCCGCTCCAACTACATGTACAACTGTCACAACAGTTGGAACTGGTCTACCAAATCATTGTCTTCTCCAAGGTATTGGTTCTATTTCCTCAACCCTTCCTTTTCTTCATTCATGTGTTGATGAACTTGATCATTACTGTTTGAAGACTTTGACTAAAGAATTTCTCAAATTCCTCAATCCTAATTCTTCAGTCATCTTGCCTTCTGCCTGCTCATCATGTTTACACGCTACATCTTGCACCTGAGTACTTATTCCGCTGCTAGTAGTTTGTCACTTAGCCAATTCCTCAAGTTGTATTTCCTTAGTGACGAATTTGTAAAAATCGCCTATTCACCCCCCTCTATTCGATATAACGCACTTTCACAAGGACATGTGGTTGTGGACCCCTCAAAATGCTAAGGACATACATTGGCAAAAGCTTCAAGACTCTACATTTTTTAAGTGATCAAAGATCACATAGAGTCCATAGGAAAAGCCAATACTATTAAAAGGGATGAGGTTTTGATCATGAGTCATTTTCTCAAGTGCTTGAAGATATTGCTCCAAAACACTCAACCACTTTCTCAATATCCAATCTGTCAAAAACCCTAAGTTCAATCTTGGTCCCACTGAAACTCATCCATCTGAATCCACCAAGATACACTAGACGGAGCCATAAGCCTAACCCTAGAAACTCGGTTAGCTTAGAGTCCTTTTCGCTAGGTCCAAATTCGTCAAAGCAAAAGATCTGATCCAACGAAAATTTGGCATATTAAGCGCAACTAATATACCGAGATGACATTCGGTCCCACGGAGTGCACTGACCAAGTTTCTGTGACCCATCGTGTTCACTTCGGAATTACCGAGTGAATATGATCATTACCGAGTGAAACAAATCTGAATTAATGAGATGAGGAACCTTCTTATGCCATCACATATCGGTCCCACCGAGTGGATTCATCCGATCTCACCAAAACGTCTAACATTCGAATCTTTTACACTAGTCGGTCTCACCGACATTTACTTTCGATGTCACCGAGTTGTGCATAAAGTTTGTAATAGCTAGATCTTTGGTGATGACTATATATACCCACCCACACCACCTATTCTCAGTGAGAGAAACCAGGACGAAATTACACTTCCCATGTCCATTTTTTTAGAGAGAACCACCTACACTTGCATTGAGATTAAGGCATTCCACTCCAACCATTTGATCATTGATTTCACCGCCATGCCAAATCTATGAGAGAGTGATTGTGTGTTGAGGAAACTATCTTTCGAAGCACAAGAGCAAGGAGTTCATCATCAAGAACAACATATATTACCTTTTGTAGAGTGGTGTCTCCTAGATTAGTTAGGTGTCACTTGGGAGCCTCCAAAGCTTGTGGAGTTGAGACAAGGAGTTTGTACGGGCAAGGAGACCACATACTTTGTGAAGATCTACCCCGAGTGAGGCTAGTCCTTCGTGGGCGTAAGTCGGGATGAAACGTGGACTCGCGCAGCCATTACCCTCTGTGGGTTGAAATCTTCATCAACGTGGATGTACCATATCACCACCTATCAGAATCACGCCAAAACCACCGTGTCTTCATTGCGTTTGATATCTCCGATCACCTCCTTTATGTTCATATGCAAAGTCTTTACTTTCTATTGCATTGTACTCTAGAGTTGCTTGTGTAGACTGTTGCTTGACTTGTGTTGGTTGCTAAAACTTGCTTACAATTTAAATTGGGAAAATGCTAGGTTCTTAGTTGATTAAGTAGTCTAATAACCCCCTGTCGGTGTCAAAACCGGCGGATCTCGGGTAGGGGGTCCCGAACTGTGCGTCTAGGCGGATGGTAACAGGAGACAAGGGACACGATGTTTTACCCAGGTTCGGGCCCTCTTGATGGAGGTAAAACCCTACGTCCTGCTTGATTAATATTGATGATGTGTGTTACAAGAGTAGATCTACCACGAGATCAAGGAGGCTAAACCCTAGAAGCTAGCCTATGGTATGATTGTTGTTCGTCCTCTGGACTAAAGCCATCCGGTTTATATAGACACCGGAGAGGGCTAGGGTTACACATAGTCGGTTACAATGGTAGGAAATCTACATATCTGTATCGCCAAGCTTGCCTTCCACGCCAAGGAAAGTCCATCCGGACACGGGACGAAGTCTTCAATCTTGTATCTTCATAGTCTTGGAGTCCGGCCGATGATGATAGTTCGGCTATCCGGACACCCCCTAGTCCGGAACTACCTCAGTAGCCCCTGAACCAGGCTTCAATGATGACGAGTCCGGCGCGCATGTTGTCTTCGGCATTGCAAGGCGGGTTCTTCCTCCGAATAATTTATAGAAGATTGTGAACATCAGGATAGTGTCCGGCTCTGCAAAAATAAATTCCACGTACCACCGTAGAGAGAATAATATTACGCAAGTTCAATCTGCTGACGTATTTTGTGGCGTGACGTCACACCATTACCAAGCCTTTACTCGAATTGTTTTTATTGTTCCACCTCCGCGCGTTTAGCGAGGCGGTTTCCTTGGCACATCTTGTCGAAGCAGAGATCGTGTTCCCCTTATTCCGGGATTCCCATCAATACGGATGTGGGTAACCCAACCGCGCCACTGATTGTGATGCTTGGGAGATAAGCGAGTTTACCAGGCCGGTGGGGACACATGTTTTTGTCCGCCCATATAAAGGGATAAAGATCCAACCCTTTTACATGCGCCTTCTTCCTCCTTGGCTTATCCATCTCCGCGAACTCGAGCTCCAGCGCCCAAGTCCGCATTTCTCACCTCAACCTTCTCCAACTATGTCCGGAGCGGGAGGCAAGTGGATGGCCTCCTCCGTCATGGAGGGGCAGATCCAGAAGCTGCGCGACGCCGGATATTTGTCCAGCGACATCGCGCACCGGCTCCCCGACGAGGGAGAGCTTATCCCCACCCCCAGGCCCCATGAGAGGGTAGTATTTCTTCCCCATTTCCTCCGCGGACTGGGCTTCCCACTTCATCCCTTTGTCCGGGGGCTCATGTTCTACTACGGCCTAGATTTCCATGATCTGGCCCCGAATTTCATCCTCAACATCTTGGCGTTTATCGTCGTGTGCGAGGCCTTCCTCTGCATCCAGCCCCACTTCGGCTTGTGGCTCAAGACCTTCAGTGTCAAGCCGAAGGTTGTGAAGGGCAGCCAAGCGGAGTGCGGAGGCGCCATGGTGGGCAGGATGTCCCACGTTACGTGGCTAGAGGGCACTTTCGTGGAAACCATTAAGGGGTGGCAATCGGGGTGGTTCTACATCACCGAGCCGCGTGACCCTGATTGGGCAGCGGCCCCCGAATTCAGATCCGACATCCCTACACGGCTCACCTCCTGGAAAGAGAGTGGCCGGATCTGGGGGATTCAGAGGAGCTGACCGGACTCCAAGCCTGTATCCAGAAGCTGGTGGACAAGAAGCTCAAGCTTGTCAACATAGTCCAGGTCATGCTCATCCGCCGGATTCTCCTGTGCCAACGACGGGGTTTCAACATGTGGGAGTTCGATCCGGCGCAGCACCAGACTCTAAGCGGGCTCTTCGACACTACGTACGAAGATGTCTAGAAGGTGCTGTTCAAGGGCGTTGAGGCTCCCGCATCCGCTACCGAAGATCGCGGATTCCGCTCGCAGCGTCCAGCTGACGAGGTAAGTGATTTTGCCACTTGTTTTCCATAGTTTGACTCTATGCGGGATCTAAACTCCCTTTACCTTTGACAGGACTGGCTGGCGAAGGCCGAACGGACTATCTGTCCGGCCCCATTACCAGAGGACCCAGCGGACGCCCGCCTAACAGGGATGCTGGCTCCGTCACCCCACGTGGTGCCGGAGAAGAAGGCCAAGAAGAAGACCACGGGGACTCAGAAGAGTTCCCGTTTTCAGGTGCTATCGGATGATGAATCCGAGGCCAACTCCTCCCACCAAGGCGAGGAGGAGAAGAAGAAAGCCTCTCCCCCAGCGGGGGGAGGGAAGAAAAGGAAGGCCTCCCCAACAAGGGAGGCCGAAGGGTCCAAGAAGGGAAAAACTCTTCCCCCGGACTGCTCCGCCAACGCCAGTGACGATGACGAGGACTGGCCTCCAAGGGCCAAGCCCCTGGCGAGATCGTAAGTATCCAGACTCCCGAATAACTTCAAGGTTTTTCCTTTTCGCCACATAATGTCTTTTCAATGCCGCATACAACCCTGTAGTCCGCCCAAGGATGATCTTCCCGCTTCGTCGAGCGGGTCCTTAGGTGCGTCGGATATGGATTCTCTTCCGACTGCCTCCACCCCCCGTGCCGTGGACGATGCCAAGGTGGTATCCCAGGAAGGGACCCACTGGGAGGAGGAGGCCCCGGAGGTGCCACAGGACAACCTCCCGGACTTTGCACCGGACTCGGCCCCGGAACCCACAGTGGCTCCGGAGTCCGGCGGGCGACCCCTTCGCAAGAAGGGCAAGACCGTGACGCCGGCTGCCTCCGTCCAACCAGATGTGCCGGATAATTTGCTGGAGGTGCTCAATGGCGCCTCCATCGAAGAGGAACACCGCACTATTATGAGTGCGGTGATTCAGAAGGTGCAGCTCGCCAAGAGCGGGCTGACCGAAGCCTGCAGCAGCCTTCTAACAGGCTTTGAGGTAAGAATTTCAATATGTATAAAATGGTACCGCATAGACAGTAGCCCCTGATGCTCGGTTCGGTGTTCGGAAAGAAAAGCCGGACTGAGGATCTAAAAAGATATACGCAGGAGTCATAAAAAATATGTCAATATGGGATTGCAGGCTGCACTGCTGACCTCTGCCGCACTGACTGCGGAGGTCAATACTTTGAAGGAAAACCTCGAGCGGTCCGAGAACAAGCTCGGCCGTGCCAAGAAGCAGCTCGAGGACAAGGAAGGTGAGTAACACCTTATTAAAATTGTACCTTACAGAAAAGGATTTTGGTTGCAAAAAGAATGACAAGGATAACATGGGTATTGCAGGGGCCACTAACAAGGTGGCGACCCTGAAAGGGGCGGTGGCCGCGGCCCAACGCAATGCGGCCGCGGAGCGCACCGAGCGAGAGAAGCAGGAGGCGCGGGTGGCGGAGGTACAGCAAGAGCTCCAGGATCTCGTGAAGAAACATGAGAGCCTGGAGCATGACTCGAAGACTCAAGAGTCTGAGCTTGCAACGGCTCTTGAGAGTGCCAAAGCCGCTAAGGCCGAAGCCTACAAGGCCCTCCAGGAGATTGAGGCGGTGAAGAAAATAGCAGCGGGTAAGGCATTTTTCATGCAAAGTAAGCATGTGAGTGTTAATTACCTGTTGCTTACCCAAATTCGGAGCTCTCCAGGAGCGTTCGCAGATCTTCCTTGCAGCATGTTCGATGCTGCCGCATTCTACCGGGCCGAGGAGGGGAGCTCGACGGAGAAGGTCTTCTGGTCTCAGTATGCTGAGGCCGGACATCCGGTGCCCCTTAGCGACCAGCTGAAGCAGCTGGTCGAGCTCCACAGGCGGCCGAACAGGCCATGAAGGGCCTCATAGTTCGGCTGTGTCCTAAGGAGGCCATGCCTGGGAGCTACTTCGGCCTGGTGCGGCGGCTGGTGGATGCGTGCCCGTGGGTTGAAGTCATCAAGCACTCCGCCTGTATTGAGGGTGCCCGTCGGGCCCTTGCCCGCGCAAAGGTGCACTGGGGCAAGATGGATGCCCAGAAGCTTGTGACGGACCCGCCACCAGAGGGCAAGGAGCATCACACGCCCGAGATGTATTATAAGAGTGTGCTGAAGGGCGCCCGCACTATTGCGGGGGAGTGCTCCAAAGATGTAATTTTTTTGTAGACTCACATTTTGTTATCCTGTGCGCTGAAAACTTAGTTCATATGTGCTAAGCAACACTTGTTAATTTAAAATATTACCTTCTGTGCGGCTGTTTATCAAATCTGAGAGATGGCAAGTCGTCGGCTTCAGCCCCCATGCCACGAGTGCTGGGGTGTTCGGGATAAACTTGAGCACTCTTGTTCCCATTTTTGGGTCCATCTAGGGAGGCGCTCAACACATCGAACAAGGCAACCGGACTTATAATGCTTGAACACTCTCACTTAGCCATAGAATTCTATAATTTTAAATTTCGGCGAAGCCCCTAGTCTTCGGAAGGCCGAATTTGGGGCGCTATCCACGCCTGGGCCGGACAAGATCCGGCTCCTCACCCTAAGCGGCATAAGTCTTTAAGGACTCACAAAAACCTCTCGAACAGCGACCGGCTCTCGCCTCATCATGACGGTTAGTTTTAGCTTTCTCCACTGAGGCGTTAACCCAGCTCAACTGGGGCGCAATCGCAGTGGTTCTCCTAGTGCTACCTTAGCCGATATAACGGAACGTAAGGTACCAAAACATGGGAGCCGGGCAAACCCAACTATTGACCCAAGACATGATTCGGAGCCGATGCATATAATGTTATAAGTTCGGGGTGCCGCACTTGTGAAAGTGTTCGGACTTATCACACCATGATGCGGGAAACATAAGCCCCTGGTGTGTTTTAACCGTACCAAAGTATACGGATGCGACATGTCGTAAATGAACATATGTATGAAAAAGAAATGCAATTATAAGCAAAAAGGTGCTACATTGTTTTATTCAATAAGTGCTGCTATGAATACAGAACGATACAAATAGTGCGATAAGCAAGGGATGGGACTGTTAAACATGTCCCCCTCCAGGGGTAGGCTGCGGAGTGGTGTATAAAAATGCTCGTAATGGAGACCACCTGTATATTCGTTGTAGCCTTTATCCTTCCCTGGTTGTTGCATCGTGAGTTCGGCAAGTCTGCTGCCGGACAGGGCCTCTAACAAACTGAGTCCTGTGGGTAAAAAAGAAAAGGTAAAAAGAAAAAGAAAAAAAAGAACGACACACTTGAGAGCCCCTGGTGTGGTAGAGCCGCAGTCTGGGCTTATCGTGGTCGTGCCCCTCTCCCCATGCCCATGTTATCTTTAGAGCATAATGGTGTACGTGAAGGACATGTTTTGACGTTTTCCAGGGGCTGGGGTTGGGGCCGCACTGCTATGCATGCTCGAAATGTGCCAGGTGGTCTTGTTCTAGGTTACTCCGGGCGCGCTTAGCTATGTCCGGCCGCTTAACGGCCGGACTCGAGAATTGCCTTAAGAGGCTGCATTGTACTTCTGCCGCGAGAGCCGCTGTATGTTCCTCCGTTCGGAGAGAATGTTCAGTGTTTCCGTTGCCTTAAAGGTCGTCTTGGTAGGTTTAATCCTTGAGGGGTCTATGCCCATTTTGCGCACTGTATCCTGTTAGAGCAGGTTCAGGCTGCTGCCGCCGTCCATCAGGACTCTGGTGAGGTGAAATCCATCGACGATTGGGTCTAAGACCAATGCGGCGAATCCGCCGTGGCGGATGCTGGTGGGGTGGTCCCTTCGGTCAAAAGTGATCGAGCAGGAGGACCATGGATTGAACTTCGGGGCGACTGGCTCCATCGCGTATACATCCCTGAGTGCACGCTTCCGCTCCCTTTTGGGTATGTGCATTGCGTATATCATGTTCACCGTTCGCACCTGTGGGGGGAAACCCTTCTGTCCTCCATTGTTCGGCGGTCGGGTCTCTTCCTCGTCATCGCTATGCAGCCCCTTGTCATTGTTTTCGGCAATTAACTTGCGTGCCTGCTTGAATACCCAACAGTCCCTGTTGGTGTGGTTGACTTGTTTTTCGGGGGTGCCGTGTATCTGGCACGAGCGGTCGAGTATTCGGTCCAAATTGGACGGACCCGGAGTAGTTCTTTTGAATGGCTTTTTCCGCTGACCGGGTTTAGAGCCTCTGAATCCGGCATTGACTGTCGTATCCTCACTATTGTCGCCGTTGATGTGGCGCTTGTTTTTGTTACGACGTGACCTGCCATTTCGGTCCTTGAAATTCGGACTGCCAGAATTTTTGCTGAGGTTGTTGCTGCGTGCTAGCCAGCTATCCTCACCCGCGCAGAAGCGGGTCATGAGTGATGTGAGGGCTGCCATGGATTTCGGCTTTTCCTGTCCCAGGTGCCGGGCAAGCCACTCGTCGCGGATGTTATGCTTGAAGGCCGCGAGGGCCTCCGCATCCGGACAGTCGGCGATTTGGTTTTTCTTGGTTAAGAACCGTGTCCAGAATTGTCTAGCCGATTCGTCTGGCTGCTGAATTATGTGGCTTAGGTCATCAGCGTCTGGTGGTCGCACATACGTGCCTTGGAAGTTATCGAGGAATGCGGCTTCCAGGTCTTCCCAACTCCTAATTGACTCTGCTGGCAAGCTGTTAAGCCAATGCCGGGCTGGTCCTTTAAGCTTGAGGGGGAGATATTTGATGGCGTGAAGATCGTCACCGCGGGCCATGTGGATGTGAAGAAGATAGTCTTCGATTCAAACCGCGGGGTCTGTTGTGCCATCGTAAGATTCGATATTCACGGGTTTAAACCCTTCGGGGATTTGATGATCCATTACTTCATCTGTGAAGCATAGTGGGTGCGCGGCGCCTCTGTACTGGGCGATATCACGACGGAGCTCAAAAGAACTTTGTCTGTTTTGTTCGACCCGGCCGGACTTACTGTGTCCGGCGCGACGGCTGTCGTCACGTACCGTGGGGCGCCCACGCGATTCGTAGATTGATCTTGATTGTCTTGCCTTATCCTTCAATATATCTCGCAAGTCCGGAGCGTTCCCCTGTGGCCTTGTGCTTTTCGAGCGATGTCGGGGTACAGGTCTAGTGAAGGGCCTAGAGGCCTCTCTGTCGCGACCACGGGGTGGTCGGTCAGCCGTATTGTCTCCTGGTGATGCGGGTTCATACGCTTCCTCCTCTAATCGGGGGAGCAGCTTGCGTTTAGGGTAGCTTTTGGAGGGGCGTTCGAGCTCATGCTCTTCGGCCGCGAGGACTTCAGTCCATCTGTCGGCTAGCAGATCTTGATCAGCTCTAAGCTGTTGCTGCTTTTTCTTGAGGCTGTTCACCGTGGCCATAAGCCTGCGTTTAAAACGCTCTTGTTCGACGGGATCCTCAGGCACGACGAATTCATCGTCGTCAAGGCTTGCCTCGTCTCCGGAGGGAGGCATATAATCCTCTACATCTTCTTCTGCCGCTCTCTCATGAGGGCTGGCATCTCCGTCCTCCTGCGCTGCATCTTGCTGGAGTGGGTTGTCTTCGGCACTGTCCGGTGTATTATTATCTCCGGTGCCGGAGTCTTCATTCTTGCTGTGGCGGGATTTAGAGCGGCGCCGCTGACGCCGGCGCTTGGGCTGCTTCTTGGAGGGGTCGTCCTCCGCTGTTTCTTCGCCATTCCCATCCTTTGGGATATCCACCATGTATATGTCATATGATGAGGTGGCTTTCCAGTGCCCAGTAGGCGCTGGTTCTTGGTCGTCTCCGGCATCTTCGTCCATACCGTCGATGTCTTTGGAGTCGTAGTCTAGCATGTCGGTTAGATCGTCGACAGCGGCTACCAAGTGGGTGGTGGGGGGGGCTTTGAATTTCTTCGTCGTCCGCATCCTAGCCGTCCTGACCGCAGTCAAGATGTCGCCAAAAGGTGAGAGTTGAAAGATGTCCGCTGTGGTGAACTCCATGATCGGCGCCCAATCGGATTCGATCGGAGGGGGCGCGGGAGGTTCGGAGTCCGGCAAGGAGTCCGGCGCCTCGGAGTCGCGGGCTTCATGAGGGACAAGGTCATTGTTCGGCTCTATCACCATAGAGGTTGCAGCTCCCAAGGCGGTGTCTAGCCATCCGTCCTCGACCTGCGCCGCCGGCTCTGAATTGATGATCGGAGCGGGCTCGAGTGCGGCCTCCAGGGTACTGTACGGCTGCAGAGCTAAATCATGCTCGCCGTGACAGTGCGGCACGCTCGGCTGTGGCTCGAATCTATCGAGGATCAAGTCCCCGCGGATGTCAGCCGTGAAGTTCAAACTTCCAAATCTGACCTGGCGGCCAGGGGCGTAGCTTTCGATCTGCTCCAGACGGCCAAGCAAATTGGCCCGCAGTGCGAAGCCGCCGAATACGAAGATCTGTCCGGGGAGAAAGGTCTCACCCTGGACTGTGTCGTTGATGATGGTCGAAGAAGCCATCGAGCCTATCGGTGATGACACAGAGGAACTCTCAATGAAAGCACCAATGTCGGTGTCAAAACCGGCGGATCTCGGGTAGGGGGTCCCGAACTGTGCGTCTAGGCGGATGGTAACAGGAGACAAGGGACACGATGTTTTACCCAGGTTCGGGCCCTCTTGATGGAGGTAAAACCCTACGTCCTGCTTGATTAATATTGATGATGTGTGTTACAAGAGTAGATCTACCACGAGATCAAGGAGGCTAAACCCTAGAAGCTAGCCTATGGTATGATTGTTGTTCGTCCTCTGGACTAAAGCCATCCGGTTTATATAGACACCGGAGAGGGCTAGGGTTACACATAGTCGGTTACAATGGTAGGAAATCTACATATCCGTATCGCCAAGCTTGCCTTCCACGCCAAGGAAAGTCCCATCCGGACACGGGACGAAGTCTTCAATCTTGTATCTTCATAGTCTTGGAGTCCGGCCGATGATGATAGTTCGGCTATCCGGACACCCCCTAGTCCGGAACTCCCTCACCCCCCCCCCCATACCTACTTTCGATCCTACACACTTCTACTGTAGCTCTTCTATTGTAGTTGCCGGATTCAACTCCAACCCCTCGATCGGCATCCATCGAATGTCGTCGCTTTGTATCGCTTCACAACGGATCGCTACTCCAAGCCACTGATCTGCCATCCGACGGCTAGCGAGTCTCCAAGTGTCACTGTTAGCTTTTCCGACAAAGCATATGTATCTTTACTGCATTTTCTTACTCTTGTAGCAACTTCTCCTGGCTATTAAAGCCTCATTTGGGATCCGTGGAATCCATATCTTGTAGTAGGGGTGTTTCCTAAGCCGTCGTGTTCCGGCTGGCGACGAACCCTAGCTACCGTAGCTTGAATCTTGAGTGAATCAACCTTTCCAAGTTGAAGTGAAAGCAACCTCAGAGCAGGAGTAAATGCAGCCTCAGAGGTTCTTACTATGCAAACAACAGGCTGGTTGGGCTTGATGCTAGCAACCAAAGGCGTAGCAGGATTTTTTTTTTTATTCCGGAGAGTACTAGTCGGCTGGACCTAACCATGTGCCGGAGTGGTTCGAGCTCGACCGAGCCAGCCAAAAGCCTGCCCGCTTCCTCTTCAACGCTAGCGCCGCCGCCGCCGCCTCCCTCGACGCCGGCCTCCAATCCAATCATCGCTCTCCTAATCCAGCAGAGAGGCTTCTCTGCCTGACCTTGCGCTTCGCTCGGTAGAGAGACAGAGCGCCCGGCTCACCGCGCCGAGGCACCGCTGCACTGCCCCCGCCCACCGCCTCGGCCGCGTCGCCCCGCTTACGCTGCGCCTCCGAAACTCCGAGCCGCCCCCTCCTCCGCTGGACTGCTGCGCCGCTGCGTCAGGCCGGAACCCCGCCCCTGTCGGCTCGCCTCCGCTGCACCGCCAAGGGGGCCTGCTGGTCGAGCTCACCCACGCGTCCCACTCTCGTCGCGCCGCTGCTCCAAGAGGTGATGGATTTTCCCAGGACCTGTACCCTAATCCCCTCAAACAGTAGCCTGGCATGCTTAGGACCCCTAGGTGATTTTCCCAATTTTCATTTATTAGAGCTTGACTTGATGCATTTTCTTACCAGCTCATGTTATAGAAAATTAGAAATAACAAGATGAAGATATTATGCGTAGTTTTATCTACTTTGTTGGATCATTAAGCACCGAGGTCAAATTCTGAAATAATGCTAATGCAGTCGAGCCATTTGTTTTGTAATCTTTGGCTTGCTTGCTCGAATCCTAGATCCACCACTGTAAAAGTCCTAGATTGTGCTTGCTCGAACTGCTGTCATCTTTCCTTTCGGGCGCATTGACGAATCTAACCATATCCTTCTTGTTGTCATGAAAGATGGCTGGTCGGTACAATCGCACAAACTACTCTTCCTACCTGAACGACGAACCAATGCCTGACGCCACGTCGGAAAAGGAACAGGTATGTATATATGCATCCCAATGCAAACCCTTGTGATGATTTTTCGACTGCTGTGTTGAGAGGCCGAGACCAGTTCCGTGAACCTATACGTGTTGTTTCTGTGGTTGTGTTTGCAGGGTAATGAGTACTTCAAGCAGAAGAAGTTTGCTGAAGCGGTTGAGTGCTACTCAAGAAGTATCGCATTGTTGCCGACGGCTGTTGCCTTTGCCAATCGAGCTATGGCTTATCTTAAACTAAGAAGGCAAGTTCCTACACTAGAACCATGCTTGTGTTTGCTAAGCTGTGGTACTTACCTGTTTGATTGTGCTAGTAGCTGCAATTGATTTACTATAGTACACCTTATTTGTGGCTGTAACCATAATTCTGGTTGATAGATAGATCAAGCGAAACTTTCAGACTGCCTATATTGTTCTCTGCTATTTGTGCCAATATCTCGCGTTTTCCCTGTTGTGGAACTTTAGAGCCATGTTTACGATCACTATCTGGTTTAGGCTTACGTTTTTATCTGGAACTTAATAGATTTGAAGAGGCAGAGAATGATTGCACCGAGGCTCTGAATCTGGATGACCGTTATGTTAAAGCATACTCACGCAGAATTACTGCAAGAAAAGGACTTGGGAAGCTTAAGGAAGCAATGGATGGTATTCTGCGTTTTAACCCTTCTTGATTTTTCTTTTGACAGTGCTTTCCTTGTAAGCTTAATTCTTGTCTTCGTGAACATTGACAACTATTGTACATTACTTATTTGCATAATAGATGCTGAATTTGCTGTAAGTGTCGATGCTAACAATCCAGAGTTGAGGAAACAATATTCTGAGATAAAGGCGCTACTCATGGAGGTGAGCAGCTATTTACTTCAGTTTTCATCTGATGTGTTACCATTAGTGTTCGCATCCAAGCTCTTCGGTCAAATTTTCTGTTCATTACTTATGTATCCACATTCAGTCTTAGACGTTGTATTAAAGAGATGCCCCCTTTCATTGCTTGTAATAACGAGTTTATTACTTCTGCAGAAAATGGCCAAGAGAAGTTCAGTTCAAGCTAAGCACACAATTTCTGAATCTGATAAAGCTGGAGATAGAAAAAATATCACTTCTCATGCACCAAGTGATCCCCAGAAGGTAGGTTATAGTGTTCTACTGCATGACACGCTGTGTCTTTCCCTTTATAAGGAGTAAAGTTTTCGTAACATGCTTTGTCAGATTAATATAATTCATGCACATGGCTCTGCGATTTTGAAGTAGCCCTCTATTCTGTTTCTTGTAGAGCTGGTTACATTCTACCTGAGGTCTATTCAGCAAACATGTTTGGGTTTGTAATGTCTGATTTAATTCTACAGGACAGTTTCATGGAAGTTGATTCGCCTGGGAGAGCTGCGGCTGGGATCAGAGAATTATCAGGTGGTGTGTCCAAAGGAGGATCTGGTGTAAGCCTCAAAGACAATAACATGCAGGTGCGGTCTGACTAACATTTCTGTCTATCATAAATGCCCATGATATTGTGTCCCCTTATATAGGAGTTGGCTAAAACTAAGAGATGTATGACTTGTGTGTTGGTACTTATCAGCTTATACCATTGCATAGTTTGCATGTCAACGATATAGCCTGCATAGCATATGAGTTGGTCTGCTTGTTCATGCATTTTGCTGAACTATAGTATTTGGTCCTTATGGATATATGAAAAAACTGGTTCATGTATCTGAAGTTCTCAAATCCATCAAAGCTTGGTAGCCGGACTGGCTTCCATTAGCTAACATGTCAATTCAAGCAGAGGAAAGCCTGCCCACTGGGCAAGTTTACCCTTTTTAATTCGGATTTTGATTCTGTGGTGGAGCAGAGTGTTTGGGTGGTTGGAAAACCATGAAGGAGCAGGTAGAGGGCGAGCCCTCCCTAGCCATTGAAGTAATACTTAAAGTTCTGTGTATAGGAGCACATTTATGTTCTACTATTTAGTGCAAATGTGATGTAAAGTACTGATTTTGCACACTTCTTTGGGGAATTTGCAGTAGTGTTGCTGTTACATTTTAATTCTTTAATATAATGCAGCAATCTCGAGATGCTAAACAGAAACCTGGGCCAGAAATATCAGTGCAAGAGCTTGCATCACGTGCTGCTTCACGATATATGTCCAGCACTGTAAAAAGTGTGAAGACACCAAAGACAGCTTATGATTTTGAGGTTTCTTGGAGAGCTATCTCTGATGACCTTACCCAGCAAATACAGTTGTTAAAGGTTTATTCTCAGCCTCCTTTTGGTGTCTTAAATTAATGTCATATGTGCACTTCTAATTGTCACTTTCTTACGTGATCAGTCAATTCGACCAGAGAGACTTCCAGAGATTTTTAAGGATGCACTTTCATCAGCTTTTCTGATTGATATCGTGAAGTGCACAGCCTCAATTTTCCGGTGTGCTTGCCTCTTTACGTTTTTTTAAAGTGTTTCTTACATTCTCTTGCAGTTCTCTCATGACCTGTACTGTTATTACCTATTGTTAATTCGTATTATGTACTCAGGGATGATGCAGTGTTAGCAGTTAGCATTTTGGAGAATTTGGCGAAAGTATCTCGCTTTGACTTGATCATCATGTGCCTCTCACCCATGCATAAATCTGGTATGTTTGAACTTGCTGCCCTCGCATCCATCATATGCTTTCCCTTATCATGCCCAGCTGTTTATTATTGTTAGTAGATTGATAGTTCCTCATCCGGTATTCCCTTGGTATTATTTAAAAATCATGAAAGATTATTTGAATTGCATTTGTCTATACTCCTGTGTTGCTGATGTAGTCTAATCCAATGGTGTGGAGATGGATAATCCAAGCGTTATTAGCCATTAGGTCGACTTCTTAGGTTCTGCCACATTGTGCTTTTAGGTTTTTCCAGTAAGAGTGCAAAATTAAAATTTGTCACATGGCAGCCTTGCTGCTCATGTCGCTAGATTGGCACCGCTGGATGCCAGCAACGTGGGACTGCACCTCCCTACCTCCATGTGCGGCTGCTTTTTAGGTGACCTTCCTACCATCCATGTTCCCCAATCCATAACATCACGTCCCTGTGAACTTGATCTGGAGGGGGGGGGGGGTGTGGAGCAGTGGAGGGCGGAGAACAGGAAAAGGAAGACCAAGAGCTCCGGTGCCGACAGCTGAGCTCTGGATGGTGGCACCGTGGCAGATCCAACGGAGCACCTCAGATGTGCCAGGGCAAAGTCATAATGCTGTATTGGGATATTTAAATGGAAGGGAGGTAGTTTGGAGCTGGTTTGGAGGGGGCGATGGTGGGCCGGAGGTCCCAGATGAGATGGGGGATGGAGAAGCATGGTTAAGTCAGGGTGTGGTGCAGTGTCGAGCGTATAGGCCAGCCGCAGTCTTCTCTAGGCATGGTTAAGTCAGGTTGCTACTGTGCACTGCAGATTTGACCGTGAAGCAGTCACCAGTCAGCACTGCTGCGGACTTGATGATTTTGAGGAAGAGAATATACGGAGAGGTTCAAGTGGGCGAATCATCTGAGCTCAGCAGAGGGTTGTGCACATGTTGATATGGAAGTAGTATATTTCGACATGCCTATACATAAACCATTCAATCAAATACTATAAATGCTGATCACCTGAAGGCATCTTAGATTGGGGAACACATCTATATTGAGTTACTGGGATGCCAATTTTTAAATGAGTAGGCTCCCCTCACTAATTCCAGTGACCTGATGATTTCATAGAACTTCCATTTCAGATGAATATGTGAATTTGGACTTTGGACTTACTAGTGTTAAGTAGTTGCACAACATCATTCATTTGACAATACTCTTTTTGCTGCTGCTTGACTCTTTTCCGGTCAGAACTGCGGAAGATATGGGGTCAGACATTCCTTGTCGAAACTGCATCACCAGATCAAGTTGAATCCCTCAGGCGGCTGCAAGCCAAATACGTTCAAGGAGGATGGCATGATGACATGTTCACTTTGAGCTAATGATGACTTGATGAGGTTGTAAAGGCAGTTCCCTAGAGATCCCTCTCCCCTCGGTCACCTATACTGGAACACCTTGTAGAATGAATCTTAATTCTAGCTGGAGCAGTGAACCATAGGAGGAATTGATTCTGAAACATCAACAGAACCATATGATTGTGAATCATGTTTTTGAAATTTCCTGGAGCTTTGCTGATTGGAAGGTTGCCTGTGCCTGTGCTTTTCTTTCTCGCATGCATTTGTGCACTTTTGTGCTCTGTTAAGTTTGCAGGGTTCACGGTGGGTTTCTTTTTCTCTGTTGCTTGTTTTCTTCCTTCCCATAGACAAATTCACCGAACTACAGAAACATTATATATTTTCAAGTGGCTTTTTGCATTGAAGCGGTGAACAATTTTACGACATGAACACTTTTTATTTGCCTATGGCAACGGATACCGTAGGTGGTAGGTCTGTCTTTCTTTCCTAATTCCACTCCACCAGCTCACGGTATGTAGATCTGACTTCTCCGGCATCGCCGGAGCGGAGTAGATCTGACTCCTCCGGTATTGCCGGAGCGAGATGGAGATCTGCGATCCAGTGAGCACGGGGATGCGCTTTGGCTGACAAGCCACAAGGTTTCGGTCCGTCTGGTTGTTTTGCAACCGGCCGCTTAGGGCATCTACAATTGGACCCATATCCACCCCAAAAAGCCCGTGCTGTTTGATCATGGCGGTTCCTATTCCACACGTAGGTCCTGTCTAGTTTTTTTTTTTTTGAGAAGTAGGTCCTGTCTAGTGACCTAGCGCATACCCCCCGCTTGTATGGGCCGGCCCAGTACGGTTTATTTTCCACCTGGTATTGAGAAGGTTCTAGAACATTTGTTGAATGGTTTTCTCTTTCTTTTTTTTGGTTTTTTCCTCTGATTTTTCTTTCTCATTTTGTCCTTATACATTTTATTTTGTACACTTTCTTTTTCATTTTCTATTTCGTTTTTATTTTTCTTTTCGTTTTCTTTTCCTCATTTCTTTCTTTCATTTCTTATTTTTCTTTTACATATGTGCGAACATCTATTCAAATTAGTGAACATTTTCTAAACCATGAATATTTTTTGGAAAGAACATTTTTCAAATTTGCGAACATTTTTTTATTGAAACCGTGAACATTTTTTGAACTTGAACATTGTCTATATTTTCACGCACATTTGTTTGAAATTGTGAACATTTTTTACAATTGTGCGAAAAAAATTCTGAAATCGTGAACCCTTTTTTTGAATCAGCAGAACATTTTTTCAATAGATGATTTTTTTTATTTTGTGAATAGTTTCTTAAATCCACGAACATTTATTTATATTCTTTTGGAAAATGCATGAAGGTTTTTCAAATCCATGAACATGTTTCCAAAATTTGTGAACATGTTTTGAAATTCATGGACATTTATTTATATATTTTTTGAAAATGCATGAACATTTTTGAAATCATGAAATTTCTGATGGGTCCGATCTATCTGATCCAACGTGGCAATCGCGTTCGGGCCTTCCCCTATCCTCCCGAATATGGGCTGGACACGAGGGTTGCTGGCCAGCCCAGACGAATAGGGCTGGTTTGAGGGGGATGGCTGGCTCACGATTTTGTGAACTAACACCGACTAGACTGTCCACCCAAACGTTTTATGGGGCATTTGAGAAGCTTGACTGTATATGCTCTAAAATATGCTTAATTCACAGTTCCTGCCGAGCCCAATAACAAGAGAGGATTCGCTCTAAAAATATGAGTTCACATCAAAGATGAGAAATATCACAATTATAACACACGAAAAATGGTTTGCGAAGTTTTGATGGATAGAGATATTGAAGGACTGTATTTCAAATGATTAAAAAAATTCTCAAGTTTAAAAAAATAGAAAAAATATGTTAAAATTATACATAATTCGCGACGGATCTTTTTTGTTGGCAGCGGCCTTGCGAGCTTGGTGTTGCTATCAGTTTGGTTGTACTTGTTGCGTTCAGGGTGTATCGTTCGGATCCCTATAAAGCAGCGATTGTCCCGATACGCGGAACCAGTTAGCTAGGCGTAGACGTATTCGGTTCGGGTGCGGCGTGTTGTTGTTTTTCGTTTTTCGGCACATCTCCGACTCTGCTCCACCACGATATGGTATCTCTGAATATTAGTTTCACTATTATCGTGCAATCGCATTGTATGGTCTGTCACAGTTAATTTTTTTTAGAAAATAATAATTTTGTTTGTTCGAGGAAACAAAATCGATTTATGCTGTTTTGAAATCTGTTGGGGAAGGCTCGATCGATACACATACACTATCCTAAAATATGAAACTGTATATCGTAAAAGGCTTGTTTAGGAGTTTGCTGGTTCATCTTTTTCTATTTTTCATATCTTTATCAAACGCATTGTTTGTTCTAAATAAATTTCTTTGTCTTATATGCCTTAGTTACGGAGGAACTCGGATAAAGGTCCAATGGTATGTGTTTTTGCATAATTATATTTATGTTATCATGCCTTTGTTAGGCAGGAATGCGGATATATGTCGCAGATAGTTTGTATCCTTGCATAAAATTCAGAGAAAATTATTCAAAAAATAAATTTCTTCTTTCCTGGACTTGCAACTTATATATGTTGTTCTCTGTCAAATCGATAGTGTTGCGTATTTTAATTTTCTGGATGATTGTTCTAGGAAGCAAAATTCCCCTTTGGTGAAATTGCAACTTATATAGGTGGCTTGCCGTCAAATCGACAGTATAGCAGTGATCTTAATTTTATGAGATGCAGTCATGTTTTTTCACAGTTGTTGCCGAGCCCAATAACAAAATAGGATTCATTCTAAAAACATGAGTGCATAACAGAGATGAGAAATGTCACAATTATAATACACGAGAAACGTTGTGCGAAGTTTTGGTGGATAGAGATATCGAAGGACTATATTTGAAATGATTAAAAAAATTCTCAGGTTTAAAAAATATGGTAAAAATATGTTAAAATTTATACATAATTCGTGACGGATCCTTTTTGTTGGCGGCGGCTTTGCGAGACTGGTGTTGCTATCAGTTTGGTTGTACATGTTGCGTTCGGGGCAGGTCGCTCGGATCCCTATAAAGCAGCGACTGTCGCGATACGCGGAACCAGTTAGCTAGGCGTAGACGTATTCGGTTCGGGGTGCGGCATGTTGTAGTTTTTCGTTTTTTCGGCACGGCTCCGACTCTGCTCCACCATGATATGGTATCTCTGTAGATTAGTTTCACTATTATCATGCAATCTCTTTGTATGGTCTGTCGCAGTTTTTTTTTGAGAAAATAATATTTTTGACTGTTGGAGGAAACTCAGTCGATTTACGTTGTTTTGAAATCTGTTGGGAAGGCTTGATCGATACACATACACTGTCCTAAAATATGAAACTGCATATCGTAAAAGGCTTATCTAGGAGTTTGCTGGTTCATCTTTTTCTGTTTTTCATATCTTTATCATACGCATTGTTTGTACTAAATAAATTTCTTTGTCTTATCATGCGTTAGTTATGGAGGAACACGGATAAAAGTCCAATGGTCTGTGTTTTTGCATAATTATATTTGTGTTATCATGCCTCTGTTAGGCAGGAATGCAGATATATATCACAGATAGTTTGTATCCTTGCTTAGAACTCAGGGAACATTATTCAGAAAACAAATTTCTCCTTTACTGGACTTGCAACTTATATATGTAGTTCCTTGTCAAATCGATAGCGTAGCGTATTCCAATTTTCTGGGTGATTGCTCTAGGAAGCAAAAATCTCCTTTGATGGAATTGCAACTTATATAGATGGCTTGCTGCCAAATCGACAGTATAGCAGTATTACCACTATATAGCAGTGATCTCAATTTTATGAGATGCATACATGTTTTTTCACAGTTGCTGCTGAGTCCAATAACAAGAGATGATTCACTCTAAAAACATTAGTCTATAACAGAGATGAGAAATGTCATAATTATAGCACACGAAAAATGTTGTACGAAATTTTGGTGGATAGGGATATCGAAGGACTATATTTGAAATGATTGAAAAAATTCTCCAGTTTAAAAAATATGAAAAAATATGTTAAAAATTATACATAATTCGCGACGGATATTTTTTATTGGGTGCAGCTTTGTGAGCCTGGTGTTGCTATCAGTTTGGTTGTATTTGTTGCGTTCGGGGCGGGTCGCTCGGATCCCTATAAAGCAGTGACTGTAGCGATACGCGGAACCAGTTAGCTAGACGTAGACGTATTCGTTTCGGGGTGTGGCATGTTGTTATTTTTCGTTTTTTCGGCACGGCTCCGACTCTGCTCCACAACGATATGGTATTTCTGAAGATTAGTTTCACTATTATCGTGCAATCTCTTTGTTTGGTCTGTCGCAATTCATTTTTCTTTTGAGAAAATAATATTTTTGTTTGTTGGAGGAAACTCAGTCAATTTACGCTGTTTTGAAATCTATTGGGAAGGCTCGATCGATACACATACACTGTCCTGAAATATAAGACTGCATATCTTAAAATGCTTGTCTAGGAGTTTGCAGGTTCATCTTTTTCTATTTCTCATATCTTTATCAAACTCATTGTTTGTTATAATAATTTTTTTTGTTTTATCATGCCTTAGTTACGGAGGAACACGGATAAAGGTTCATTGGTCTGTGTGTTTTTGCATAATTATATTTGTGTTATAATGCCTTTGTTAGGCAGGAATGCAGATATATATCGCAGATAGGTTGTATCCTTGCTTAGAATTCAGAGAACATTATTCAGAAAACAAATTTCTTCTTTGCTGGACTTGCAACTTATATATGTTGTTTTCTCTCAAATTGATACATTGCGTATTTAAATTTTCTGGGTGATTGTTCTAGGAAGCAAAATTATCCTTTGGTGGAATTGCAACTTATATAGATGGCTTGTTATCAAATCGACAGTATAGCAGTATTTACCACTATATAGCAGTGATCTCAATTTTATGAAATGCAGACATGTTTTTTCACAGTTGCTGCCGAGCCTAATAACAAGAGATGATTCACTCTAAAAACATGAGTGCATAACAGAGATGAGAAATGTCACAATTATAACACACGAAAAACGTTGTGCGAAGTTTTGGTGGATAGGGATATCGAAGGACTATATTTTAAATGATTAAAAAAATTCTCAAGTTTAAAAAATATGAAAAATATGTTAAAAATTATACATAATTCGTGACGAATATTTTTTATTGGCTGCGGCTTTGCGAGCCTGGGGTTGCTGTCAGTTTGGTTATACATGCTGCGTTCGGGGCGGGTCGCTCGGATCCCTATAATGCAGTGAATGTCGCGATACGCGGAACCAGTTAGCTAGGAGTAGACATATTCGGTTCAGGGTGCGCCGTGTTGTTATTTTTTGTTTTTTCGGCACGGCGCCGACTCTGCTCCACCACGATATGTTATCTCTGAAGATCAGTTTCACTATTATCGTGCAATCTTTTTGTATGGTCTGTCGCAATTCAATTTTTTTTTAGAAAATAATTATTTTGTCTGTTGGAGGAAACTAAGTCAATTTGCGTTGTTTTGAAATCTGTTGGGGAAGACTCGATCGATACACATACACTGTCCTGAAATATGAAACTGCATATCGTAGAAGGTTTGTCCAGAAGTTTGCTGGTTCATCTTTTTCTGTTTCTCATATCTTTATCAAACGCATTGTTTGTTCTAAATAAATTTTTTGTCTTATCATGCCTTAGTTACGGAGGAACGTGGATAAAGGTCCAATGGTCTGTGTTTTTGTATAATTATATTTGTGTTATCATGCCTTTGTTAGGCAGAAATACGGATATATGTCGCAGATAGTTTATATCCTTACTTAGAACTCAGAGAATATTATTCAAAAAAAAATTCTCCTTTGCTGGACTTGCAACTTATATATGTTGTTCCCTGTCAAATCGATAGCGTTGTATATTTCAATTTTCTGGGTGATTGTTCTAGGAAGCAAAATTCTTCTTAGGTGGAATTACAACTTATAAAGATGGCTTGTTGTCAAATCGACAGTATAGTAGTTTTTACCACTGTATAGCAGTGATCATAATTTTATGAGATGTAGACATGTTTTTCACAGTTGTTACCGAGCCCAATAACAAAATAGGATTCACTCTTAAAACATGAGTGCATAACAGAGATGAGAAATTTCACAATTATAACACACGAGAAACGTTGTGCGAAGTTTTGGTGGATAGGGATATCGAAGGACTATATTTGAAATGATTAAAAAAATCTCAGGTTTAAAAAATATGGTAAAAAATATGTTAAAAATTATACATAATTCGCGACGGATCTTTTTTGTTGGCGGCGGCTTTGCGAGACTGGTGTTGCTATCAGTTTGGTTGTACTTGTTGCGTTTGGGGCGGGTCGCTCGGATCCCTATAAAGCAGCGACTGTCGCGATACGCGGAACCAGTTAGCTAGGCGTAGACGTATTCGGTTCGGAGTGCGGCGTGCTGTAGTTTTTCGTTTTTTCGGCACGGCCCCGACTCTGCTCCAGCACGATATGGTATATCTGTAGATTAGTTTCACTATTATCATGCAATCTCTTTGTATGGTCTATCGCAGTTCTTTTTTTTTGAGAAAATAATATTTTTGTCTGTTGGAGGAAACTCAGTCGATTTACTCTGTTTTGAAATCTGTTGGGAAGGCTCGATCGATACACATACACTGTCCTGAAATATGAAACTACATATCGTAAAAGTCTTATCTAGGAGTTTGCTGGTTCATCTTTTTCTGTTTCTCATATCTTTATCAAACACATTGTTTGTTCTAAATAAATTTCTTTGTCTTATCATGCGTTAGTTATGGAGGAACGCGGATAAAAGTCCAATGGTCTGTGTTTTTGCATAATTATATTTGTGTTATCATGCCTCTGTTAGGCAGGAATGCAGATATATATCACAGATAGTTTGTATCCTTGCTTAGAACTCAGGAAACATTATTCAGAAAACAAATTTCTCCTTTACTGGACTTGCAACATATATATGTACTTTCCTCTCAAATCGATAGCGTAGTGTACTCCAATTTTCTGGGGATTGTTCTAGGAAGCAAAAATCTCCTTTGGTGGAATTGCAACTTATATAGATGGCTTGCTGCCAAATCGACAGTATAACAGTATTTACCACTATATAGCAGTGATCTCAATTTTATGAGATGCAGACATATTTTTTTCACAATTGCTGCCGAGTCCAATAACAAGAGACGATTCACTCTAAAAACATGATTGCATAACAGAGATGAGAAATGTCACAATTATAGCACACGAAAAATGTTGTGGGAAGTTTTGGTGGATAGGGATATCGAAGGACTATATTTGAAATGATTAAAAAAATTCTCAAGTTTGAAAAATATGAAAAAAATATGTTAAAAATTATACATAATTCGCGAAGGATATTTTTTATTGGGTGCGGCTTTGTGAGCCTGGTGTTGCTATCAGTTTGGTTGTACTTGTTGCGTTCGGGGCAGGTCGCTCGGATCCCTATAAACTAGTGACTGTAGCGATACGCGGAACCAGTTAGCTAGGCGTAGACGTATTCGGTTCGGGGTGTGGCGTGTTGTTGTTTTTCGTTTTTTCAGCACGGCTCCGACTCTGGTCCACAACGATATGGTATCTCTGAAGATTAGTTTCACTATTAATGTGCAATCTCATTGTTTGGTCTGTCGCAATTTATTTTTCATTTGAGAAATAATATTTTTGTCTGTTGGAGGAAACTCAGTCAATTTATGCTGTTTTGAAATCTGTTGGGAAGGCTCGATCGATACACATACACTGTCCTGAAATATAAAACTGCATATCGTAAAAGGCTTGTCTAGGAGTTTGCAGGTTCATCTTTTTCTGTTTCTCATATCTTTATCAAACTCATTGTTTGTTATAATAAATTTTTTTGTCTTATCATGCCTTAGTTACGGAGGAACACGAATAAAGGTCCGATGGTCTGTGTGTTTTTGCACAATTATATTTGTGTTATCATGCCTTTGTTAGGCAGGAATGCGGATATATATCGCAGATAGGTTTTATCCTTGCTTAGAATTCAGAGAACATTATTCAGAAAATAAATTTCTCCTTTGCTGGACTTGCAACTTATATATGTTGTTCTCTCTCAAATCGATACATTGCATATTTAAATTTTTTGGGTGATTGTTCTAGGAAGCAAAATTATCCTTTGGTGGAATTGCAACTTATATAGATGGCTTGCTGTCAAATCGACAGTATAGCAGTATTTACCACTATATAGCATTGATCCCAATTTTATGAGATGCAGACATGTTTTTTCACAGTTGCGGCCGAGCCCAATAACAAGAGATGATTCATTCTAAAAACATGAGTGCATAACAGAGATGAGAAATGTCACAATTATAACACACGAAAAACGTTGTGCGAAGTTTTGGTGGATAGGGATATCGAAGGTCTATATTTGAAATGATTAAATAAATTCTCAACTTCAAAAAATATGAAAAAAATATGTTAAAAATTATACATAATTCGCGACGAATATTTTTTATTGGCTGCGGCTTTGCGAGTCTGGTGTTGCTATCAGTTTGGTTGTACATGCTGCGTTCGGGGCGGGTCGCTCGGATCCCTATAACACAGTGACTGTCGCGATACGCGGAACCAGTTAGCTAGGAGTAGACGTATTCGGTTCGGGGTGCGCTGTGTTGTTATTTTTCGTTTTTTCGGCACGGCTCCGACTCTGCTCCACCACGATATGTTATCTCTGAAGATCAGTTTCACTATTCTCGTGCAATCTTTTTGTATGATCTGTCGCAATTCAATTTTTTTAAGAAAATAATATTTTTGTCTGTTGGAGAAAACTAAGTCGATTTGCGTTGTTTTGAAATATGTTGGGAAGGCTCGATCGATACACATATACTATCCTGAAATATGAAACTGCATATCGTAAAAGGCTTATCTAGGAGTTTGCTGGTTCATCTTTTTCTGTTTCTCATATCTTTATCAAACACATTGTTTGTTCTAAATAATTTTTTCGTCTTATCATGCCTTAGTTACGGAGGAACGCGGATAAAAGTCCAATGGTCTGTGTTTTGTATAATTATATTTGTGTTAGCATGCCTTTGTTACGCAGAAATATGGATATATGTCACAGATAGTTTGTATCCTTACTTAGAACTCAGAGAATATTATTCAAAAAAAAATCTCCTTTGCTGGACTTGCAATTTATATATGTTGTTCCCTGTCAAATCGATAGCGTTGTATATTTCAATTTTCTGGGTGATTGTTCTAGGAAGAAAATTCTCCTTAGGTGGAATTACAACTTATAAAGATGGCTTGTTGTCAAATCGACAGTATAGTAGTTTTTACCACTGTATAGCAGTGATCACAATTTTATGAGATGTAGACATGTTTTTCACAGTTGTTACCGAGCCCAATAACAAAATAGGATTCACTCTAAAAACATGAGTGCATAACAGAGATGAGAAATTTCACAATTATAACACACGAGAAACGTTGTGCGAAGTTTTGGTGGATAGGGATATCGAAGGACTATATTTGAAATGATTAATAAAAATCTCAGGTTTATAAAATATGGTAAAACAATATGTTAAAGATTATATATAATTCGCGATGGATCATTTTTGTTGGCGGCGGCTTTGCGAGACTGGTGTTGCTATCGGTTTGGTTATACTTGTTGTGTTCGAGGCAGGTCGCTCGGATTCCTATAAAGCAGCGACTGCCACGATACACGGAACAAGTTAGCTAGGCGTAGACGTATTCGGTTGGGGGTGCGGCGTGTTGTAGTTTTTCATTTTTTTGGCACGGCTCCGACTCTGCTCCATCATGATATGGTATCTCTGTAGATTAGTTTCACTATTATCATGCAATCTCTTTGTATGGTCTGTCGCAGTTCATTTTTTTGAGAAAATAACATTTTTGTCTGTTGGAGGAAACTCAGTCGATTTATGCTGTTTTGAAATCTGTTGGGGAAGGCTCGATCGATACACATACACTGTCCTGAAATATGAAACTGCATATCGTAGAAGGCTTGCTAGGAGTTTGCTGGTTCAACTTTTTTTGTTTCTAATATCTTTATCAAACGCATTGTTTGTTATAATAAATTTCTTTGTCTTATCATGCCTTAGTTACGGAGGAACACAGATAAAGGTCCAATAGTCTGTGTTTTTGCATAATTATATTTGTGCTATCATGCCTTTGTTAGTCAGGAATGCGGATATATATCGCAGATAATTTGTATCCTTGCTTAGAACTCAGAGAATATTATTCAGAAAACAAATTTCTTCTTTCCCGGACTTGCAACTTATATATGTTGTTCTATGTCAAATCGATAGCGTTGCGTATTTCAATTTTCTGGATGATTGAGGAAGCAAAATTCCCCTTTGGTGAAATTACAACTTATATAGATGGCTTGCCGTCAAATCGACAGTATAGCAGTTTTTACCACTGTATAGCAGTGATCTCAATTTTATAAGATGCAGATATGTTTTTTTACAGTTGTTGCCGAGCCTAATAACAAAATAGGATTCACTCAAAAAACATGAGTGCATAAAAGAGATGAGAAATGTCACAATTATAACACACGAGAAACGTTGTGCGAAGTTTTGGTGGATAGGGATATCGAAGGACTATATTTGAAATGATTACAAAAATTCTCAGGTTTAAAAAATATGGTAAAAAATATGTTAAAGATTATACATAATTCGTGATGGATCATTTTTGTTGGCGGCGGCTTTGCGAGACTGGTGTTGATATCAGTTTGGTTATACTTGTTGCGTTTGAGGCAGGTCGCTCGGATTCCTATAAAGCAGCGACTGCCGCGATATGCGGAACCAGTTAGCTAGGCGTAGACGTATTCGGTTCGGGGTGCGCCGTGTTGTAGTTTTTCGTTTTTTCGGCATGGCTCCGACTCTGCTCCACCACGATATGTTATCTCTAAAGATCAGTTTCATTATTATCGTGCAATCTTTTTGAATGGTCTGTCGCAATTCATTATTTTTTAAGAAAATAATATTTTTGTCTGTTGGAGAAAACTAAGTCGATTTGCGCTGTTTGGAAATCTGTTGGGGAAGACTTGATCGATACACATACACTGTCCTGAAATATGAAACTGCATATCGTAGAAGGTTTGTCTAGGAGTTTGCTAGTTCATCTTTTTCTGTTTCTCATATCTTTATCAAATGTTTGTTCTAAATAATTTTTTTGTCTTATCATGCCTTAGTTACGGAGGACCGCGGATAAAGGTCCAATGGTCTATGTTTTGTATAATTATATTTGTGTTATTATGCCTTTGTTAGGCAGAAATACGGATATATGTCACAGATAGTTTGTATCCTTACTTAGAACTCAGAGAATATTATTCAAAAAAAAATTCTCCTTTGCTGGACTTGCAACTTATATATGTTGTTCTCTGTCAAATCGATAGCGTTGTATATTTCAATTTTCTGGGTGATTGTTCTAGGAAGAAAATTCTCCTTAGGTGGAATTACAACTTATAAAGATGGCTTGCCATCAAATCGACAGTATAGTAGTTTTTACCACTGTATAGCAGTGATCACAATTTTATGAGATGTAGACATATTTTTCACAGTTGTTACCGAGCCCAATAACAAAATAGGATTCACTCTAAAAACATGAGTGCATAACAGACATGTGAAATTTCACAATTATAACACACAAGAAACGTTGTGCGAAGTTTTGGTGGATAGGGTTATCGAAGGACTATATTTGAAATGATTAAAAAAATTCTCAGGTTTAAAAAATATGGTAAAAAAAATATGTTAAAGATTATACATAATTCGCGATGGATCATTTTTGTTGGCGGCGGCTTTGCCAGACTGGTGTTGCTATCAGTTTGGTTATACTTGTTGCGTTCGAGGCAGGTCGCTCGGATTCTTATAAAGCAGCGACTGCCGCGATACGCGAAACCAGTTAGCTAGGCGTAGACGTATTCGGTTCAGGGTGCGACGTGTAGTAGTTTTTCATTTTTTCGGCACGGCTCCGACTCTGCTCCACCATGATATGGTATCTCTGTAGATTAGTTTCACTATGATCATGCAATCTCTTTGTATGGTCTGTCGCAGTTCACTTTTTTTTGAGAAAATAATATTTTTTCTGTTGGAGGAAACTCAGTCGATTTATGCTGTTTTGAAATATGTTGGGGAAGGCTTAATCGATACACATACACTGTCCTGGCAAACTGCATATCGTAGAAGGCTTGTCTAGGAGTTTGCTGGTTCAACTTTTTTTGTTTCTCATATCTTTATCAAACGCATTATTTGTTATAATAAATTTCTTTGTCTTATCATGCCTTAGTTACGGAGGAACACAGATAAAGGTCCAATGGTCTGTGTTTTTGCATATTTATATTTGTGTTATCATGCCTTTGTTAGGCAGGAATGCGGATATATATCGCAGATAATTTATATCCTTGCTTAGAACTCAGAGAACATTATTCAGAAAACAAATTTCTTCTTTCCCGGACTTGCAACTTATATATGTTGTTCTCTGTCAAATCGATAGCGTTGCGTATTTCAATTTTCTGGATGATTGAGGAAGCAAAATTCGCCTTTGGTGAAATTGCAACTTATATAGATGGCTTGTCGTCAAATCGACAGTATAGCAGTTTTTACCACTGTATAGCAGTGATCTCAATTTTATAAGATGCAGACATGTTTTTTCATAATTGTTGCCGAGCCAATAACAAAATAGGATTCACTCTAAAAACATGATTGCATAACAGAGATGAGAAATGTCACAATTATAACACACGAGAAACATTGTGCGAAGTTTTGGTGGATAGGGATATCGAAGGACTATATTTGAAATGATTAAAAAAAATTCTCAGATATAAAAAATATGGTAAAAAATATGTTAAAAATTATATATAATTCGCGACGGATCTTTTTTGTTAGCGGCGGCTTCGCGAAACTGGTGTTGCTATCAGTTTGGTTGTACTTGTTGCGTTCGGGGCGGGTCGCCCGGATCCCTATAAATCAGCGACTGTCGCGATACGCGGAACTACTTAGTTAGGCGTAGACGTATTCGGTTCGGGGTGCGGCGTGTTGTAGTTTTATCGTTTTTTCGTCACGGCTGCGACTCTGCTCCACCATGATATGGTATCTTTGTAGATTAGTTTCACTATTATTATGCAATCTCTTTGTATGGTCTGTCACAGTTCATTTTTCTTTTGAGAAAATAATATTTTTGTCTGTTGGAGGAAACTCAGTCGATTTAAGCTGTTTTGAAATCTGTTGGGAAGGCTCGATCGATACACATACACTGTCCTAAAATATGAAACTGCATATCGTAAAAGGCTTATCTAGGAGTTTGCTGGTTCATCTTTTTCTGTTTCTCATATCTTTATCAAACACATTGTTTGTTCTAAATAAATTTCTTTATCTTATCATGCGTTAGTTATGGAGGAACGCGGATAAAAGTCCAATGGTCTGTGTTTTTGCATAATTATATTTGTGTTATCATGCTTCTGTTAGGCAGGAATGCGGATATATATCACAGATAGTTTGTATCCTTGCTTAGAACTCAGGGAACATTATTCAGAAAACAAATTTCTCCTTTACTGGACTTGCAACTTATATATGTAGTTCCCTCTCAAATCGATAGCGTAGCGTATTCCAATTTTCTGGGGATTGTTCTAGGAAGCAAAAATCTCCTTTGGTGGAATTGCAACTTATATAGATGGCTTGCTGCCAAATCGACAGTATAACAGTATTTACCACTATATAGCAGTGATCTCAATTTTATGAGATGCAGACATGTTTTTTCACAATTGCTGCCGAGTCCAATAACAAGAGACGATTCACTCTAAAAACATGATTGCATAACAGAGATGAGAAATATCACAATTATAGCACACGAAAAATGTTGTGGGAAGTTTTGGTGGATAGGGATATCGAAGGACTATATTTGAAATGATTAAAAAAATTCTCAAGTTTAAAATATATGAAAAAAATATGTTAAAAATTATACATAATTCACGAAGGATATTTTTTATTGGGTGCGGCTTTGTGAGCCTGGTGTTGCTATTAGTTTGGTTGTACTTGTTGCGTTCGGGGCAGGTCGCTCGGATCCCTATAAACCAGTGACTGTAGCGATACGCGGAACCAGTTAGCTAGGCGTAGACGTATTCGGTTCGGGGTGTGGCGTGTTGTTGTTTTTTGTTTTTTCAGCACGGCTCCGACTCTGGTCCACAACGATATGGTATCTCTGAAGATTAGTTTCACTATTAACGTGCAATCTCTTTGTTTGGTCTGTCGCAATTTATTTTTCTTTTGAGAAAATAATATTTTTGTTTGTTGGAGGAAACTCAGTCAATTTATGCTGTTTTGAAATCTGTTGGGAAGGCTCGAACGATACACATACACTGTCCTGAAATATAAAACTGCATATCGTAAAAGGCTTATCTAGGAGTTTGCTGGTTCATCTTTTTCTGTTTTTCATATCTTTATCAAACTCATTGTTTGTTATAATAAATTTTTTTGTCTTATCATGCCTTAGTTACGGAGGAACACGGATAAAGGTCCAATGGTCTGTGTGTTTTTGCATAATTATATTTGTGTTACCATGCCTTTATAGGTAGGAATGCGGATATATATCGCAGATAGGTTGTATCCTTGCTTAGAATTCAGAGAACATTATTCAGAAAATAAATTTCTCCTTTGCTGGACTTGCAACTTATATATGTTGTTCTCTCTCAAATCGATACATTGCGTATTTAAATTTTCTGGGTGATTGTTCTAGGAAGCAAAATTATCCTTTGGTGGAATTGCAACTTATATAGATGGCTTGCTGTCAAATCGACAGTATAGCAGTATTTACCACTATATATCATTGATCCCAATTTTATAAGATGTAGACATGTTTTTTCACAATTGCTGCCGAGCCCAATAACAAGAGATGATTCACTCTAAAAACATGAGTGCATAACAGAGATGAGAAATGTCACAATTATAACACACGAAAAACATTGTGCGAAGTTTTGGTGGATAGGGATATCGAAGGACTATATTTGAAATGATTAAATAAATTCTCAAGTTTAAAAAATATGAAAAAAATATGTTAAAAATTATACATAATTCGCGACGAATATTTTTTATTGGCTGCGGCTTTGCGAGCCTGGTGTTGCTATCAGTTTGGTTGTACATGCTGCGTTCGGGGCGGGTCGCTCGGATCCCTATAACGCAGTGACTGTCGCGATACGCGGAACCAGTTAGCTAGGAGTAGACGTATTTGGTTCGGGGTGCGCCGTGTTGTTATTTTTCATTTTTTCGGCACGGCTCCGACTCTGCTCCACCACGATATGTTATCTCTGAAGATCAGTTTCACTGTTATCGTGCAATCTTTTTGTATGGTTTGTCGCAATTCAATTTTTTTAAGTAAATAATATTTTTGTCTTTTAAAGAAAACTAAGTCGATTTGCGCTGTTTTGAAATCTGTTGGGAAGGCTCGGTCGATACACATACACTATCCAGAAATATGAAACTGCATATCGTAAAAGGCTTATCTAGGAGTTTGCTGGTTCATCTTTTTCTCTTTCTCATATCTTTATCAAACGCATTGTTTGTTCTAAATAATGTTTTCGTCTTATCATGCCTTAGTTACGGAGGAACGCGGATAAAAGTTCAATGGTCTGTGTTTTATATAATTATATTTGTGTTAGCATGCCTTTGTTAGGTAGAAATACGGATATATGTCACAGATAGTTTGTATCCTTACTTAGAACTCAGAGAATATTATTCAAAAAAAATCTCCTTTGCTGGACTTGCAACTTGTATATGTTATTCCCTGTCAAATCGATAGCGTTGTATATTTCAATTTTCTGGGTGATTGTTCTAGGAAGCAAAATTCTCCTTAGGTGGAATTACAACTTATAAAGATGGCTTGCCGTCAAATCGACAGTATAGTAGTTTTTACCACTGTATAGCAGTGATCACAATTTTATGAGATGTAGACATGTTTTTCACAGTTGTTACCGAGCCCAATAACAAAATAGGATTCACTCTAAAAACATGAGTGCATAACAGAGATGATAAATTTCAGAATTATAACACACGAGAAACGTTGTGCGAAGTTTTGGTGGATAGGGATATCGAAGGACTATATTTGAAATGATTAAAAAAATTCTCAGGTTTAAAAAATATGGTAAAACAATATGTTAAAGATTATACATAATTCGCGATGGATCATTTTTGTTGGCGGCGGCTTTGCGAGACTGGTGTTGCTATTAGTTTGGTTATACTTGTTGTGTTTGAGGCAGGTCGCTCGGATTCCTATAAAGCAGCGACTGCCGCGATACACGGAACCAATTAGCTAGGCGTAGACGTATTCGGTTCGGGGTGCGGCGTGTTGTAGTTTTTCGTTTTTTCGGCACGGCTCCGACTCTGCTTCACCATGATATGATATCTCTTTAGATTAGTTTCACTATTATCATGCAATCTCTTTGTATGGTCTGTCGCAGTTCATTTTTTTGAGAAAATAATATTTTTGTCTGTTGGAGGAAACTCAGTCGATTTATGCTGTTTTGAAATCTGTTGGGGAAGGCTCGATCGATACACATACACTGTCCTGAAATATGAAACTGCATATCGTAGAAGGCTTGTTTAGGAGTTTGCTGGTTTAACTTTTTTTTTCTCATATCTTTATCAAACGCATTGTTTGTTATAATAAATTTCTTTGGCTTATCATGCCTTAGTTACGGAGGAACACAGATAAAGGTCCAATAGTCTGTGTTTTTGCATAATTATATTTGTGTTATCATGCCTTTGTTAGGCAGGAATGCGGATATATATCACAGATAGTTTGTATCCTTGCTTAGAACTCAGAGAACATTATTCAAAAAACAAATTTCTTCTTTCCTGGACTTGCAACTTATATATGTTGTTCTCTGTCAAATCGATAGCGTTGCATATTTCAATTTTCTGAATGATTGAGGAAGCAAAATTCCCCTTTGGTGAAATTACAACTTATATAGATGGCTTGTCGTCAAATCGACAGTATAGCAGTTTTTACCACTGTATAGCAGTGATCTCAATTTTATAAGATGCAGACATGTTTTTTACAGTTGTTGCCGAGCCCAATAACAAAATAGGATTCACTCTAAAAACATGAGTGCATAACAGAGATGAGAAATGTCACAATTATAACACACGAGAAACGTTGTGCGAAGTTTTGGTGGATAGGGATATCGAAGGACTATATTTGAAATGATTACAAAAATTCTCAGGTTTAAAAAATATGGTAAAAAATATGTTAAAGATCATACATAATTCGCGATGGATCATTTTTGTTGGCGGCGGCTTTGCGAGACTGGTGTTGATATCAGTTTGGTTATACTTGTTGCGTTCGAGGCAGGTCGCTCGGATTCCTATAAAGCAGCAACTGCCGCGATACGCGGAACCAGTTAGCTAGGCGTAGACGTATTCGGCTCGGGTGCGCCGTGTTGTAGTTTTTCGTTTTTTCGGCATGGCTCCGACTCTGCTCCACCACGATATGTTATCTCCGAAGATCAGTTTCACTATTATCGTGCAATCTTTTTGAATGGTCTGTCGCAATTCAATTTTTTTTAAGAAAATAATATTTTTGTCTGTTGGAGAAAACTAAGTCGATTTGCGCTGTTTTGAAATCTGTTGTGGAAGACTCGATCGATACACATACACTGTCCTGAAATATGAAACTGCATATCGTAGAAGGTTTGTCTAAGAGTTTGCTAGTTCATCTTTTTCTGTTTCTCATATCTTTATCAAATGTTTGTTCTAAATAAATTTTTTGTCTTATCATGCCTTAGTTACGGTGGAATGCGGATAAAGGTCCAATGGTCTGTGTTTTGTATAATTATATTTGTGTTATCATGCCTTTGTTAGGCAGAAATACGGATATATGTCACAGATAGTTTGTATCCTTACTTAGAACTCAGAGAATATTATTCAAAAAAAAAATTCTCCTTTGCTGGACTTGCAACTTATATATGTTGTTCCCTGTCAAATCGATAGCGTTGTATACTTCAATTTTCTGGGTGATTGTTCTAGGAAGCAAAATTCTCCTTAGGTGGAATTACAACTTATAAAGGTGGCTTGCCGTCAAATCGACATTATAGTAGTTTTTACCACTGTATAGCAGTGATCACAATTTTATAAGATGTAGACATGTTTTTCACAATTGTTACCGAGCACAATAACAAAATAGGATTCACTCTAAAAACATGAGTGCATAACAGAGATGAGAAATGTCACAATTATAACACACGAAAAACATTGTGCGAAGTTTTGGTGGATAGGGATATCGAAGGACTATATTTGAAATGATTAAATAAATTCTCAAGTTTAAAAAATATGAAAAAAATATGTTAAAAATTATACATAATTCGCGACGAATATTTTTTATTGGCTGCGGCTTTGCGAGCCTGGTGTTGCTATCAGTTTGGTTGTACATGCTGCGTTCGGGGCGGGTCGCTCGGATCCCTATAACGCAGTGACTGTCGCGATACGCGGAACCAGTTAGCTAGGAGTAGACGTATTTGGTTCGGGGTGCGCCGTGTTGTTATTTTTCATTTTTTCGGCACGGCTCCGACTCTGCTCCACCACGATATGTTATCTCTGAAGATCAGTTTTACTGTTATCGTGCAATCTTTTTGTATGGTTTGTCGCAATTCAATTTTTTTAAGTAAATAATATTTTTGTCTTTTAAAGAAAACTAAGTCGATTTGCGCTGTTTTGAAATCTGTTGGGAAGGCTCGGTCGATACACATACACTATCCAGAAATATGAAACTGCATATCGTAAAAGGCTTATCTAGGAGTTTGCTGGTTCATCTTTTTCTCTTTCTCATATCTTTATCAAACGCATTGTTTGTTCTAAATAATGTTTTCGTCTTATCATGCCTTAGTTACGGAGGAACGCGGATAAAAGTTCAATGGTCTGTGTTTTATATAATTATATTTGTGTTAGCATGCCTTTGTTAGGTAGAAATACGGATATATGTCACAGATAGTTTGTATCCTTACTTAGAACTCAGAGAATATTATTCAAAAAAAATCTCCTTTGCTGGACTTGCAACTTGTATATGTTATTCCCTGTCAAATCGATAGCGTTGTATATTTCAATTTTCTGGGTGATTGTTCTAGGAAGCAAAATTCTCCTTAGGTGGAATTACAACTTATAAAGATGGCTTGCCGTCAAATCGACAGTATAGTAGTTTTTACCACTGTATAGCAGTGATCACAATTTTATGAGATGTAGACATGTTTTTCACAGTTGTTACCGAGCCCAATAACAAAATAGGATTCACTCTAAAAACATGAGTGCATAACAGAGATGATAAATTTCAGAATTATAACACACGAGAAACGTTGTGCGAAGTTTTGGTGGATAGGGATATCGAAGGACTATATTTGAAATGATTAAAAAAATTCTCAGGTTTAAAAAATATGGTAAAACAATATGTTAAAGATTATACATAATTCGCGATGGATCATTTTTGTTGGCGGCGGCTTTGCGAGACTGGTGTTGCTATTAGTTTGGTTATACTTGTTGTGTTTGAGGCAGGTCGCTCGGATTCCTATAAAGCAGCGACTGCCGCGATACACGGAACCAATTAGCTAGGCGTAGACGTATTCGGTTCGGGGTGCAGCGTGTTGTAGTTTTTCGTTTTTTCGGCACGGCTCCGACTCTGCTTCACCATGATATGATATCTCTGTAGATTAGTTTCACTATTATCATGCAATCTCTTTGTATGGTCTGTCGCAGTTCATTTTTTTGAGAAAATAATATTTTTGTCTGTTGGAGGAAACTCAGTCGATTTATGCTGTTTTGAAATCTGTTGGGGAAGGCTCGATCGATACACATACACTGTCCTGAAATATGAAACTGCATATCGTAGAAGGCTTGTTTAGGAGTTTGCTGGTTTAACTTTTTTTTCTCATATCTTTATCAAACGCATTGTTTGTTATAATAAATTTCTTTGGCTTATCATGCCTTAGTTACGGAGGAACACAGATAAAGGTCCAATAGTCTGTGTTTTTGCATAATTATATTTGTGTTATCATGCCTTTGTTAGGCAGGAATGCGGATATATATCACAGATAGTTTGTATCCTTGCTTAGAACTCAGAGAACATTATTCAAAAAACAAATTTCTTCTTTCCTGGACTTGCAACTTATATATGTTGTTCTCTGTCAAATCGATAGCGTTGCATATTTCAATTTTCTGAATGATTGAGGAAGCAAAATTCCCCTTTGGTGAAATTACAACTTATATAGATGGCTTGTCGTCAAATCGACAGTATAGCAGTTTTTACCACTGTATAGCAGTGATCTCAATTTTATAAGATGAAGACATGTTTTTTACAGTTGTTGCCGAGCCCAATAACAAAATAGGATTCACTCTAAAAACATGAGTGCATAACAGAGATGAGAAATGTCACAATTATAACACACGAGAAACGTTGTGCGAAGTTTTGGTGGATAGGGATATCGAAGGACTATATTTGAAATGATTACAAAAATTCTCAGGTTTAAAAAATATGGTAAAAAATATGTTAAAGATCATACATAATTCGCGATGGATCATTTTTGTTGGCGGCGGCTTTGCGAGACTGGTGTTGATATCAGTTTGGTTATACTTGTTGCGTTCGAGGCAGGTCGCTCGGATTCCTATAAAGCAGCAACTGCCGCGATACGCGGAACCAGTTAGCTAGGCGTAGACGTATTCGGCTCGGGTGCGCCGTGTTGTAGTTTTTCGTTTTTTCGGCATGGCTCCGACTCTGCTCCACCACGATATGTTATCTCCGAAGATCAGTTTCACTATTATCGTGCAATCTTTTTGAATGGTCTGTCGCAATTCAATTTTTTTTAAGAAAATAATATTTTTGTCTGTTGGAGAAAACTAAGTCGATTTGCGCTGTTTTGAAATCTGTTGTGGAAGACTCGATCGATACACATACACTGTCCTGAAATATGAAACTGCATATCGTAGAAGGTTTGTCTAAGAGTTTGCTAGTTCATCTTTTTCTGTTTCTCATATCTTTATCAAATGTTTGTTCTAAATAAATTTTTTGTCTTATCATGCCTTAGTTACGGTGGAATGCGGATAAAGGTCCAATGGTCTGTGTTTTGTATAATTATATTTGTGTTATCATGCCTTTGTTAGGCAGAAATACGGATATATGTCACAGATAGTTTGTATCCTTACTTAGAACTCAGAGAATATTATTCAAAAAAAAATTCTCCTTTGCTGGACTTGCAACTTATATATGTTGTTCCCTGTCAAATCGATAGCGTTGTATACTTCAATTTTCTGGGTGATTGTTCTAGGAAGCAAAATTCTCCTTAGGTGGAATTACAACTTATAAAGGTGGCTTGCCGTCAAATCGACATTATAGTAGTTTTTACCACTGTATAGCAGTGATCACAATTTTATAAGATGTAGACATGTTTTTCACAATTGTTACCGAGCACAATAACAAAATAGGATTCACTCTAAAAACATGAGTGCATAACAGAGATGAGAAATGTCACAATTATAACACACGAAAAACATTGTGCGAAGTTTTGGTGGATAGGGATATCGAAGGACTATATTTGAAATGATTAAATAAATTCTCAAGTTTAAAAAATATGAAAAAAATATGTTAAAAATTATACATAATTCGCGACGAATATTTTTTATTGGCTGCGGCTTTGCGAGCCTGGTGTTGCTATCAGTTTGGTTGTACATGCTGCGTTCGGGGCGGGTCGCTCGGATCCCTATAACGCAGTGACTGTCGCGATACGCGGAACCAGTTAGCTAGGAGTAGACGTATTTGGTTCGGGGTGCGCCGTGTTGTTATTTTTCATTTTTTCGGCACGGCTCCGACTCTGCTCCACCATGATATGGTATCTCTGTAGATTAGTTTCACTATTATCATGCAATCTCTTTGTATGGTCTGTCGCAGTTCATTTTTTTGAGAAAATAATATTTTTGTCTGTTGGAGGAAACTCAGTCGATTTATGTTGTTTTGAAATCTGTTGGGGAAGGCTCGATCGATACACATACACTGTCCTGAAATATGAAATTGCATATCGTAGAAGGCTTGTCTAGGAGTTTGCTGGTTCAACTTTTTTTGTTTCTCATATCTTTATCAAACGCATTGTTTGTTCTAATAAATTTCTTTGTCTTATCATGCCTTAGTTATGGAGGAACACAGATAAAAGTCCAATGGTCTATGTTTTTGCATAATTATATTTGCGTTATCATGCCTTTGTTAGGCAGGAATGCGGATATATTTCGCAGATAGTTTGTATCCTTACTTAGAACTCAGAGAACATTATTCAGAAAACAAATTTCTTCTTTCCTGGACTTGCAACTTATATATGTTGTTCTCTGTCAAATCGATAGCGTTGCGTATTTAAATTTTTTGGATGATTGAGGAAGCAAAATTCCCCTTTGGTGAAATTGCAACTTATATAGATGGCTTGCCGTCAAATCGACAGTATAGCAGTTTTTACCACTGTATAGCAGTGATCTCAATTTTATAAGATGTAGACATGTTTTTTTACAGTTGTTGCCGTGCCCAATAACAAAATAGGATTCACTCTAAAAACATGAGTGCATAACAGAGATGAGAAATGTCACAATTATAACACATGAGAAACGTTGTGCGAAGTTTTGGTGGATAGGGATATCGAAGGACTATATTTGAAATGATTACAAAAATTCTCAGGTTTAAGAAATATGGTAAAAAATATGTTAAAGATTATACATAATTCGCGATGGATCATTTTTGTTGGCGGCGGCTTTGCGAGACTGGTGTTGATATCAGTTTGGTTATACTTGTTGCGTTCGAGGCAGGTCGCTCGGATTCCTATAAAGCAGCGACTGCCGCGATACGCGGAACCAGTTAGCTAGGCGTAGACGTATTCGGTTCGGGGTGCGCCGTGTTGTAGTTTTTCGTTTTTTCGGTATGGCTCCGACTCTGCTCCACCACGATATGTTATCTCTGAAGATCAGTTTCACTATTATCGTGCAATCTTTTTGTATGGTCTGTCGCAATTCAATTTTTTTTAAGAAAATAATATTTTTGTCTGTTGGAGAAAACTAAGTCGATTTGCGTTGTTTTGAAATTTGTTGGGGAAGACTCGATCGATACACATACACTGTCCTGAAATATGAAACTGCATATCGTAGAAGGTTTGTCTAGGAGTTTGCTGGTTCATCTTTTTCTGTTTCTCATATCTTTATCAAATGTTTGTTCTAAATAATTTTTTGTCTTATCATGCCTTAGTTACGGAGGAACGCGGATAAAGGTCCAATGGTCTGTGTTTTGTATAATTATATTTGTGTTAGCATGCCTTTGTTAGGCAGAAATACGAATATATGTCACAGATAGTTTGTATCCTTACTTAGAACTCAGAGAATATTATTAAAAAAAATTCTCCTTTGCTGGACTTGCAACTTATATATGTTGTTCCCTGTCAAATCGATAGCATTGTATATTTCAATTTTCTGGGTGATTGTTCTAGGAAGCAAAATTCTCCTTAGGTGGAACTACAACTTATAAAGATGGCTTGCCGTCAAATCGGTAGTATAGTAGTTTTTACCACTGTATAGCAGTGATCACAATTTTATGAGATGTAGACATGTTTTTCGCAGTTGTTACCGAGCCCAATATTTTTTCTGTTAGGCGTAGACGTATTTGGTTCGGGGTGAGGCGTGTTGTAGTTTTTCGTTTTTTCGGCACAGCTCCGACTCTGCTTCACCACGATATGGTATCTCTGTAGATTAGTTTCACTATTATCATGCAATCTCTTTGTATGGTGTATTGCAGTTCATTTTTTTAGAAAATAATATTTTTTTCTGTTGGAGGAAACTCAGTCGATTTATGCTGTTTTGGGGAAGGCTCGATCGATACACATACACTGTCCTGAAATATGAAAATGCATATTGTAGAAGGCTTGTATAGGAGTTTGCTGGTTCAACTTTTTCTGTTTCTCATATCTTTATCAAACGCATTGTTTGTTATAATAAATTTCTTTGTCTTATCATGCCTTAGTTACGGAGGAACACCGATAAAGGTCCAATGGTCTGTGTTTTTGCATAATTATATTTGTGTTATCATGCCTTTGTTAGGCAGGAATGCGGATATATATCACAGATAGTTTGTATCCTTGCTTAGAACTCAGAAGACATTATTCAGAAAACAAATTTTTCCTTTGCTGAACTTATAACTTATATATGTAGGTCCCTCTCAAATCGATAGCGTTGCATATTTCAATTTTTTGGGTGATTGTTTTAGAAAGAAATATTCTTCTTTGGTGGAGTTGAAACTTATATAGATGGTTTGTCATCAAATCGACAATATAGCAGTTTTTACCACTATATAACATTGATCTCAATTTTATGAGATGCGGAAATGTTTTTTTACAGTTGCTACCGATCCCAATAACAAGATAGGATTCACTCTAAAAACATGAGTGCATAACAGAGATGAGAAATGTCACAATTATAACACACGAAAAACGTTGTGCGAAGTTTTGGTGGATAGGGATATCGAAGAACTATATTTGAAATGATTAAAAAATTCTCAAGTTTAAAAAATATGAAAAAATTATACATAATTCTCGACGGATCTTTTTTGTTGGCGTCGGCTTTGCGAGCCTGGTGTTGTTATCAGTTTTGTTTTACTTGTTGCATTTGGGGCGGGTCGCTCGGATCCCTATAAAGCAGCGACTATCGCGAAACGCGGAACCAGTTAGCTAGGTGTAGACGTATTCAGTTCGTGGTGCGGCATGTTGTTGTTTTTCATTTTTTCGGCACTGCTCCGTCTCTGCTCCACCACGATATGATATCTCTGTAGATTAGTTTCAATATTATCATGCAATCTCTTTGGATGATCTGTCACAGTTCTTTTTTTTGAGATTTTTTTTGTCTGTTGGAGAAAACTCAGTCGATTTAAGCTGTTTTGAAATCTGTTGGGGAAGGCTTGATCGATACACATACACTATCCTGAAATATGAAACTGCATATCGTAGAAGGCTTGTCTAGGAGTTTGCTGGTTTAACTTTTTCTGTTTCTCATATCTTTATCAAACGCATTGTTTGTTATAATAAATTTCTTTGTCTTATCATGCCTTAGTTATGGAGAAACACAGATAAAGGTCCAATGCTCTGTGTTTTTGCATAATTATATTTGTGTTATCATGCCTTTGTTAGGTAGGAATGCGGATATATATCACAGATAGTTTGTATCCTTGCTTAGAACTCAGAGAACATTATTCAGAAAACAAATTTCTCCTTTGCCGGACTTGCAACTTATATATGTAGGTCTCTCTCAAATCGATAGCGTTGCGTATTTCAATTTTCTGGGTGATTGTTCTTGAAAGAAAAATTCTTCTTTGGTGGAGTTGAAACTTATATAGATGGTTTGTTATCAAATCGACAGTATAGCAGTATTTACCACTATATAAGAGTGATCTCAATTTTATGAGGTGCGGAAATGTTTTTTCACAGTTGTTACCGATCCCAATAACAAGAGAGGATTCACTCTAAAAACATAAGTGCATAAAAGAGATGAGAAATGTCACAATTATAACACACGAAAAACATTGTGCGAAGTTTTGGTGGATAGGGATATCGAAGGACTATATTTGAAATGATTAAAAAATTCTCAAGTTTAAAAAATATGAAAAAAATTATACATAATTCGCGACGGATCTTTTTTGTTGGCGCTGGCTTTGCGAGCCTGGTGTTGTTATCAGTTTGGTTGTACTTGTTGCGTTCGGGGCAGGTCGCTCGGATCCCTATAAAGCGGCGACTATCGCGAAACGCGGAACCAGTTAGCTAGGTGTAGACGTATTCAGTTCGTGATGCGGTGTGTTGTTGTTTTTCGTTTTTCGGCACTGCTCCGACTCTGCTCCACCACGATATGATATCTCTGAAGATTAGTTTCAATATTATCGTGCAATCTCTTTGTATGATCTGTCGCAGTTCTTTTTCTTTTAGAAATTTTTTTTGTGTCTGTTGGAGAAAAAACTCAGTCGATTTAAGCTGTTTTGAAATCTGTTGGGGAAGGCTCGATCAATACACATACACTATCCTGAAATATGAAACTGCATATCGTAGAAGGCTTGTCTAGGAGTTTGCTGGTTCATATTTTTCTATTTCTCATATCTTTATCAAACACATTGTTGTTCTAAATAAATTTCTTTGTCTTATTATGCCTTAGTTACGGAGGAACGCGGATAAAGATCGAATGGTCTGTGTTTTTGCATAGGTATATTTGTGTTATCATGCCTTTGTTAGGCAAGAATGCGGATATATATCGTAGATAATTTGTATCCTTATTTAGAACTTAAAGAACATTATTCAGAAAACAAATTCCTCCTTTACTGGACTTGCAACTTATATATGTAGTTCCCTGCCAAATCGATAGTGTTGCATATTTCAATTTTCTGGGTGATTGTTTTAGGAAGCAGAATTCTCCTTTGGTGGAGTTGCAACTTATATAGATGGTTTGCCGTCAATTCGACAGTATAGCAGTTTTTACCACTATATAGGAGTGATATTAATTTTATGAGATGCAGCCATGTTTTTTCTCAGTTGCTGCCGAGCCCAATAATAAGAGAGGACTCACTCTAAAAACACGAGTGCATAACAGAGATGAGAAATGTCACAATTATAACACACACAAAAAGTTATGCGAAGTTTTGGTGGATAGTGATATCGAAGGACTGTATTTCTAATGATAAAAAAATTCTCAATTTTAAAATGTATTGAAAAAATATGTTAAAAATATACATAATTCGCGATGTATCTTTTTTGTTGGCGGCGGCTTTGCGAGCCTGGTGTTGCTATCAGTTTGATTGTACTTGTTGCGTTCGGGATGGGTCACTCGGAACACTATAAAGCAGCGACTGTCGCGATACACGGAACCAATTAGCTAGGCATAGACGTATTCGGTTCGGGGTGCGCCGTGTTGTTGTTTTTTCGTTTTTTCAGCTTGGCTCCGACTCTGCTCCACCACGATATGTTATCTTTGAAGATTAGTTTCACTCTTATAGATGGATTGTCGTCAAGTCGACAGTATAACAGTTTTTACCATTGTATAGCAGTGATCTCTATTATATGAGATGCAGACATGTTTTTTCATAGTTGCTGCCGAGCCCAATAACAAGAGAGGATCCACTCTAAAAACATGTTTGCATAACAAAGATGAGAAATGTCACAATTATAACACACGAGAAACGTTGAGCAAAGTTTGGGTGGATAGGGATATCGAAGGACTATGTTTAAAATGATTAAAAAAATTCTCAAGTTTAAAATATGTGAAAAAAATATGTCAAAAATTATACATAATCCGTGACTAATCTTTTTGTTGGTGACGGCTTTGTGAGCCTGATGTTGTTATCAGTTTGGTTGTACTTGTTGCGTTCGGGACGGGTCGCTCGGATCCTTATAAAGAAGCGACTGTCACAATACGTGGAATCAGTTAGCTAGGCGCAGACGTATTCGGTTCGCGGTGCGACGTATTTTTGTTTTTTCATTTTTTCGGCATGACTCCGACTCTGCTTCACCATGATATGGCATCTTTGAAGATTAATTTCACTATTATCGTGCAATCTCTTTGTATGACCCGTCGTAGTTCTTTTTTTTGAGAAAATAATATTTTTGTCTATTGAAGGAAACTTAGTCGATTTACGCTGATTTAAAATCTGTTGGAGAAGCCTCGATCGATACACATACACTATGCTGAAATATGAAGCTGCATATCGTAAAAGGCTTGTTTAGGAGTTTGTTGGTTCATCTTTTTCTGTTTCTTATATATTTTTATCAAACGCATTGTTTGTTTTAAATAAATTTATTTGTCTTATCATGCCTTAGTTACGGAGGAACGCGGATAAATGTCCAATGATCTGTATTTTTGCATAATTATATTTGTGTTATCATGCCTCTTTTAGGCAGGAATGCGGATATATATATGTATCACAGATAGTTTGTATCTTTGCTTAGAACTCAGAGAAAATTATACAGAAAACAAATTTCTCCTTTACTAGAGTTGCAACTTATATTTGTAGTTTCCTGTCAAATTGATAGTGTAGCGTATTTCAGTTTTCTGAATGATTGTTCTAGAAGCAAAATTCTCCTTTGGTGGAGTTGCACTTATATAGATAGTTTGCTGTCAAATCGACTGTATAGTAGTGACCTTAATTTTATGAGATGTAGACATGTTTTTTTAACAGTTGCTGCCAAGCCCAATAACATAAGAGTATTCACTCTAAAAACATGAGTGCATAACAGAGATGAGAAATGTCAAAATTATAACACACAAGAAAACATTGTGTGAAGTTTTGCTGTATAGGTATATCGAAAGACTGTATTACAAATGATTAAAAAGATTTCTCAAGTTTAAGAAATATGGAAAAAATATGTTAAAAATAATACATAATTTGTGACCCATCTTTTTTGTTGGTGGCGGCTTTGCGAGCTTGGTGTTGCTATCAATTTGGTTGTATTTGTTGCGTTCGGGGTGGGTCGCTCGGATCCCTATAAAGCAGTGACTGTCGCGATACGCGGAACCAGTTAGCTAGGCGTAGACGTATTTGGTTCGGGGTGCGGCGTGTTGTTGCTTTTTATTTTTTCGGCACGGCTCCGACTCTGCTCCACCACGATATGGTATCTCTGAAAATTAGTTTCACTATTATCGTGCAATCTCTTTGTATGGCCTATCATAGTTCATTTATTTTTGAGAAAATAATATGTTTGTCTATTGAAGGAAACTCAGTCGGCGTACGCTGTTTTGAAATCTGTTGGGGAAGGCTTGATCAATACACATACACTACCCTGAAATATGAAACTGCATATCATAAAAGACTTGTCTACGAGTTTGTTGGTTCATCTTTTTATGTTTCCTATATCTTTATCAAACGCATTGTTTATTGTAAATAAAATTTTTTGTCTGACCATGCCTTAGTTACGGAGGAACACGGATAAAGGTCTAATGGTCTGTGTTTTTGCATAATTATATTTGTGTTATCATGCCCCTGTTAGGCAGAATGCAGATATATATTGCAGATAGTTTGTATACTTGCTTAGAACTCAGAAAACATTATTCAGAAAACAAATTTCTCCTTTGCTAGATTTGCAACTTATATATGTAGTTCCTTGTCAAATTGATAGTGTAGCGTATTTTAATTTTTAGAGTGATTGTTCTAGGAAGCAAAATTCTGCTTTGGTGGAGTTGCAACTTATATAGATGGCTTGCCATTAAATTGACAGTATAGCAGTTTTTACCACGGTATAACAGTGATCTCAATTTTATGAGATGAATACATTTTTTTCACAGTTGCTGCCGGCACAATAACAAAAGAGAATTCACTCTTAAAACATGAGTGCATATCAGACATGAGAAATGTCACAATTATAACGCACGAGAAACGTTGTGTGAAGTTTTGGTGGATAGGGATATCGAAGGACTGTATTTCAAATGATTTAAAAAAATTCTCAAATTTAAAAAATATGGAAAAAATATGTTAAAGATTATACATAATTCACGACAACTTTTTTTGCGTCGGCTTCGCGAGCCTGGTGTTGCTATCAGTTTGGTTGTACTTGTTGCATTCGGGGCTGATCGCTCAGATCCCTATAAAGCAGCGACTGTCGCGATATGCGAAACCACTTAGCTAGGCGTAGACGTACTCGGTTCGGGGTGCGGCGTCTTGTTGTTTTTCGTTTTTTCGGCACGGCTCCGACTCTGCTCCACCACGATATGGTATCTTTGAACATTAGTTTCACTATTATCGTGCAATCTCTTTGTATGGTTTCTCGCAGTTCTTTTTTTAAAAGATAATATTTTTGTCTGTTGGAGGAAACTCAGTCGATTTACACTGTTTTGAAATTTATTGGGGAAGGCTCGTTAGATACATATACACTGTTCTGAAATATGAAACTGCATATCGTAAAAGGCTTATCCAAGAGTTTGCTGTTTCATCTTTTTCTGTTTCTCATATCTTTATCAAACGCATTGTTTGTTCTAAATAAATTTCTTTGTCTTATCATGCCTTATTTACGGACGAACGAACGCGCATAAAGGTCCAATGGTCTGTATTTTTGCATAATTATATTTGTGTTATCAACTTATCATGCCTCTGTTAGGCAGGAATGCGGATATATATCGCCGATAGTTTGTATCCTTATTTAGAACTCAGAGAACATTATTCAGAAAACAAATTGTTGTTTGCTGGACTTGCAACTTATATATGTAGTTCCCTGTCAAATTGATAATGTAGCTTATTTCAATTTTCTGAGTGATTGTTCTACGAAGCAAAATTCTCCTTTGGTGAAGTTGCAACTTATATATATGGTTTGTTGTCAAATTGAGAGTATAACAGTTTTACCACTGTATAGCAGTGATCTCAATTTTATGAGATGCAGACATGTTTTTCACAGTTGCTGCCGAGCCCAATAACAAGAGAGGGTTCACTCTAAAAACATGAATGCATAATAGAGATGAGAAATGTCACAACTATAACACACGAGAAACGTTGTGCGAAGTTTTGGTGGATTGGGATATCGAAGGACTGTATTTCAAATGATTAAAAAAATTCTCAAGCTTAAAAAATATGGAAAAAATATGTTAAAAATTATACATAATTCACGATGAATCTTTTTTGTTGGCGGCGGTTGCGTGGTGTTGTTATCAAATTGGTTGTACTTGTTGTGTTCGGAGTGGGTCACTTGAATCCCTATTAAACCCTTTAACAGTCGCGCAAAGGGCGCCTCCTCGTGTATGCCACGTCGATGGCGTGGGTTGGGCAGAAAAAGATACTGGGTCGATGGCGTGTCCTCATTCCCCAATCCCCATCCCTCCCTCTCCCTCTCCATCTCCCTCGTCTGCCGCTGCCCTCCCCATAGCCGCTACCACCACCGGCGCCCTGCCCCATAGCTGGCGCCCCCACTCCTTCCCCCTCCCCTTAGGCTATCCCCACCACTGATGACCTCCTTGCCTCCTCCTCGCCCCAGATCAAGCAGCTGGTCCGGATCCGATGCAGGCTCTGGCACGCCCATGGCTCTGCTTCCGCCATCGGCCGGAGGAACGCAGACGGAATATGCCGTCGCCATCGCACATTCTTCCTCCTCCGCTACCGGTCCTCTGCCCCTCCCCTCTTCTCCCCACGGGATAGCCAAGGGCCCACCTTGTGCTCAGGGATGGGAAAAAGATGGAGGGGCCGCCGGCAGGTGTGGATGAGGAGATCCACCACAAACAACCTGAGGTAAGATGCGAAAATGATGCAAGGTCAGATGTGGATGGGGTAGGGGGGGCTCTGCCGTCACCGGAGATAGAGGAAGCAACAATTTTTTTTCCTGCCGACTTCTTGCTTATTGATGCTACTGCAGGTTATTCGCCTGTCCATGCTGCTATTATAGAGGCGGACGCCGTGGCCGCTGTTTCCTCTGCACACGCATTGGCCATCCCAGGTTTATTGATGGTTCTATTTCATTCATGTGTCTAGCTGCCCACATATTGTGTTTTCTGGTCATTTAGGCTCGATTATGAATTGAAACATGGCACATCACCCATCGCGTTGGTGAAGAAAATGCTTTTTTTATTAAAATAGTGAAGTGATCTGGGCTGCAAAAGCACGTTCACAACTACACCAGCAAGATTCCTATGTTCCTCTTGTCGATTCCCTTATTCAGATGATAATCAAGCAATAATTGCTTACTCTATTCTCTCTGGTTTTTTCATGTGGGAGCAGAATGTGACCCTATGCGTGGTGGTGGGGTATGATATGATCAAGGTCTCCGAGCAGCTCTGCAAATCAGGTACCCAGCCTGCTTGGATTCAGCAGTACAATCTGCCTGGATTCAGAGTTCCTTCTGACCGCACTGTTTACTCACCTGTTCTGAAACCATAATCGATTGAGATCGTGTGGCATTCTTTCTTGTGCTGCTTTTGTCGATGAGTTTTGAGGTCTTAGTAGTGATGCTATGTGATTCTTGCAGGAATTTATTAACTTAACGCTTCGTTGCATTGCAGACTTGGATATCCCCATTAAAAGGTCAGTGCAGAATCATGTCTTACAATTCCTACCGGTGCTAGCTCTTTATTTGGAGAGTAAATGTTTGCTCAGGGATACATTCATAGAGTTCCTGAGCGCAATGATGTGTCACCTACAGGAAGAAACTGTAGTCAAGAAGAACGTGATCATTTGAGAAGTATGATAAGGTACAGGTCATCTTGTAAGAACAAGTAGTTAGTTATAATAAGAAAGGGTAAAGATCTATTAGGAAAACATGGAGCTGAGTCGACTCATATTGTTTAGGTACATAACATTCAGCCTGAAATGGTGTTGGTGTTTCGCAAAAAGTATGGCCACTTGAACCTGACTTTTTCTATTGGAGAGCAGATCAGTTCTGATGTAAGTGTTGTACTGTTGAAAACTCATAAATATCTTCTAGAAATATTCAGCTTGTTTTGATTTATGGTTGTTCATATAGTTGGCTATAGACTACATTTTTCTTGTCCTACACTTCCTTTTCCTCCATGTTAAAGTTTGCAACATGGAAAATGTTCACAGGCTTGATATGTGCTTCTGTCCTTCTCCAGTGTAGATTAAAAAAATATAATGTTTTCTGATTGTTATTTATTTCCTATTTTTGATTCATGGATGACAGTAATCTACCTACCAACGCTCAAATGGTTCCAAGAAATTGGTGAAAACAAGTGATGTGTTTTCAATCTTTTGATGTGTGAAGATGTGCATCACATGTCAATGTAAGGAGAAATGGAAGGATTTATGGCAACATCCAACAATTTTGTTGCTTACTTGTACAACCTATTTTTTATTAGGTGATATTCGTTGGAATATACCTATGTATCACACATACTACAAGGAGACAAAGTCTTAATTAATAATTGGAACCTGTAACTCATATATGTCCTTTGTTGAGGATGATTTTTTTGTTTTATAGCTCAGACTGAATTCTATGATCCTATCCAAGCCCTGTTCACTGGCATTGCCTGTTGATTCCCTTCTCAGAACAGAAGATCCACACTAAACATAGCATGTCCATCAGAGGAGCAAATGTTGTTTATCACTGCATCTCTTCACATGTTGGCAAGCCTGATATCTATGAAGGTACACCTTTGTGCTTGGTGGTAAACTTGTTTCTTATTCACTTATGTTCAGCATTTCCTTGATCATTTTGTAATATTATTTTTGTATTTTTCTCTGCATTAAGATTGATGCATAGTCTGGTACTTAGAAGAAAATTTTGTCCATGATTTTCTGCTGGGTTGATTTTGACATTAATTTAACAATGAGTACTTAAATTGTGATATTTCGAAGTGCATGCGAGCTATATAGGTACGCTATTATTCGGTTTGAGCTTTATGGCAGAAATTAGCTTCATGTTTCTCTGAACAAACTAGGCACTATACAAGGTGGTGGCGCCGTACCTGCTTGGTGCGGACAGGAGAAGATGCAGGGGCTCCGCTTCTCGACCTCGTCGACATCATCGTGCCCCTCCACCGCTGGTTTTGTTACTCAGGCGGCACTACGGCTCTACTATGGCAGGCCTGCTTGTGGCTCAGGTGGGACTGCAGATCTTCCGAAGCTTCTTTTTTTTGTGCTATCTCGTTATTTTGTTTGTTTTGTGGCCGTGATTGGAAAGCTTGCTACTCCTTCTGAAGTATCATTGTTGCTGCTTGATTTGTTCCACTTTCTTTGGGATTATCAGTTGGTGTGCTTGTAATATTAATTTATTGCATCGAGCATGGAGTATCCTTTTTCTCTTGGAAAATGTTTGATCCTAGGGCTTTTTACTTGCATATACTAGATCAAATGAAGTTCATTAGGAGGGACGCAAAACAACCAGGCATGATCTACCACTTTGCTCCTAACCGCTTGAGCGAGGCAATGGGAAAGGCGAACACAACTACCTGCCTCCTTCGGGCAACAACTTTGGTCCCTGCCACCTCCGTCGTCTGCTCCGGCGACTAGCGGGTGGGGACCCTGGGGGTTCGGCTCCGACTGTAGATAGAGTTACAACTTAATGTTTTCCATACAATTTCCTATGTGTACCTATGATCTGTGGAACTCCGCCTTTGCTTTTTGAGACTGCTAAATCTTCTGGTCATGCATCTCTGATCAAGACTGGCCCTTCTATGTTAGCAAACCTATTAGTATCTATCAAACTATCTTCTGCTTTATGAATGGACACCGCTTGTTGATATTTCTAGCATATACTTGATGAAATATGCATAAATATGTGTTCTTTATTATAGGTTTACAGAAGAATCAAGGATCAGTTCAATGGGAATTGATGAATCCCAGCGTTTCTTGCTTTTTTCTGTTATTAGAGAGTAGGAAACGTTGACACTTGAGGAATCGCCATGGTTATTTACGCATACCAAGGAATCCTACCAAGAGAGCCTTGGTGATGGGGTCACAAAGGACAGCAGCAGCAGCAGAAAGAACATTAACACCTCTATCTGAAAAACATCACTAATTGTTAGCTTTTGGTAGGAAGACATGTACGTAACCTAAGATCAGAGTTTAACTAGATATATATACAACCTAAAGCAAATCAAGGTTCAGAGAGGCACACTTACCTTTGGCAGCAGCTTTTTCTTGCTGTTGATGTTGATGAACACAGCAGTCACACGAATAGATAAAGCATACATAGAAGGAGGAGTTGTCCAATAAAACTGACGCATGTTGACAGTTCATCGAGTTCTCTTAAGATGATATAATTGTTTGGTAGACGCATGGATGGATGGACACGTACAGCTAGCAGCCTAGCAGTAGTGCTAGTCACAAAAGAAAAACCTTGTGATTGATTCATGGTCATGGCACAACAACAATGGATACTTGCTAATTGGTGATGGTGGTCGTGCCGCCGCCGCCGCCTTCGGCACCATCCCAGCTCGCAGCCTCAGTCGATTTGCTCTGCGTCTCCAACCGTCCAAAGATCCCAACCCTATCATCGTCTCCTACCACGAGCTCGGCAACGAGATCGGACACGGCAAGTTCGGCTCCGTTCGGATCTATGGTAGGAAGACCTGTGAAATCCAACTCGCCGTTAGGCCTTTTCTGTCGCCTTCTCTCTGGTGGTCTTGGTTGTTGACCATGGTTGCCTTGTTTTTGTGCTCGTACAGCCGTTCAAGAGGTTCGTGCTGATCGGGTGGGTGGCCCTGGTGAACTACGGCAAGGACTACGGCCGCCTCGTCGTCATCGTCGACGTTGTTGACCAGAACAGGGTGAGTTTGATCCTCTTCCCTGCTTCCTCCTGTCCTGTCATTCTCGATCTGCTGCGGCGGAGGAGCCTTTATGGACGTAGTGATTGAGATCGTGCTCATGTTTAGTTTAGAATTTCTTCTCTGCGTGTCCCTCCCTTGGCTGTAGATTTGAGCTGTTCAAGGTGTGGACTTCTGTATATTTCCAAGTAGAATTGTAACTGCACGGATATCATATTCTTGATGCAAATTTCTGATATTTTTCGTTAGCTTTTACTGTAACTCGGTAACTTTGTTTTGCTTTGTTGCTAATAACTTGGTTGTGATTCGCATCCTAAAGTCCCTTAACTTCGATTGCATATATAACTAGCCTTTACAACTTGTACGAATTTGGAAGTGATTGTTTATTTTACATGCCATTTGAAGTTTACACTTGCCAAGTAATATTGCATGCTCTTGTCAGTGCAGTTATTCTGCCAGAACTTGTTTAATTTTTGTATTGACTCATCTCTAACATGTGACCCTTTATCCACCCTGGCAATGTTTTTATTTGTATATGTTTAGCTCACCTGATCAGCCCCTAATGTGCCTTGCGGCCTTGCCTAAATGTGTGAATGACTACTGAAAATAAACAGCCAGAGTGCTATTGCTCAAATATATGCGATGTGTTTTGCCATTCAATATTTATTATTGTTTTCCTTGTGAAATAAATAACTCCAATATTCATTTCATCTTCCATGAGTTGTGATGCCTTCATCTCTTTATGCTTCTCATGATAGCTGCATTGCTCTGTTATACACTTATACCACTGTTTATTGGTATATCCCCAAGAACGTCGAGGACACGGTCCACCGCGAGGTCGAGATCATGCAACACCTCTCGGGCCACCCCGCCGTCGTCACGCTGAAGGCCGTCTGCGGTGGTTGCAAATCGAAGGTGATTGTGTGGCGGCCCTCTCTCCTTCCAATCCTCTCTCTACCATTGGAGCAAAAGTTGCGGACATCTTGGCGGCGTTGGCAGTCGCAGCTGGGCGTGGTGTGGAGCGGGCATGCCTCTGTGCTGCGCGTGCTGCCGGTGGCATGCGTGTGTGCTAGATGTCGTGGTGTGCGCATGTTGTGCTTGCGCTAGTGTGCGTGGTTGAATGGTGGTGTGTGCTGATCTTTCGATTGCTTTTTCCCTGCAGCAGCTGAAAGGGACAAGGCGATTGGGAGTCAGGGACTACATATCCCTCCTCTCCTTGATTTTCTGTCCAAAATATAAGGTAATTTGTTTATTAAATCCCATATGTGCTAAATTCTAAAGCCTCTAAACATTTCTTGGTCTTATGTGCCTGTTAGATTTTACTGAAGACCTTGTTGTCTTTGTGCTTTACCAGTGTGATGAAGTTCAGCACTATGGCTGCCATTATGTGTTATGTAATGGTTAAAGCTGACCATTTTGTAGGAAGACGTATGGGTTCTCGTCAAATGCAAGCTGTACTACTGTGAAAAAGTGTACTAATTTTTGCAGTGCATTAACTTGTAAGTAATGTCATTTGGTAACCACAACATCATGTAGTGCTTAGTCCTGTTTTGAAAATTTCATACCATTGTCCTTTCGGGCATCTAGGATCATGGGATTCTCCGTGATGGCAGCAAAGAGACAACATGGGGTGGAGATGCAGGTCGTCAGTACACTGAAGGCGTTGCGTTCTGTCAGGGCGTTGGGTTCGATGCAGAGCATCGGAGACGTTGCCGTTGTCCTTGCACGACTCATCAGATCCAACCCCGGGCCCGCGCCAGCTATGTACGGAGCCCTCGATACGGTGCTCAGTCTCTGCAACTGCAACTCGATGGTGAGTCCATCATCCATTCATTGCTCTCTGACTCGTACGCATTTGAATTTGTTCTTGTTTTTCAGCCTTGCATGAAGCTGCCAGCTATTGAGGACCTCTCTTAATTACCCAGTTCTGAATGGAGTCAGTTGAGGTCGTCTATAAATTTCCTTGTGATGTGCTTGCAAACCAAGACTTTGTTGAGGCTTTTCTGCGGGGTCAGGGGAGACGCCAGTGATCAAGCGGCAGCGGCCTACAGCCTGGGAGACCTGCACAAGGGAGCCGCCAAGATCTCCAACGACATCCTCGACTCTGTCGGGTGAGATTGATTCTTTTGCTCTTTCATTCTCCACTCGTCATGTTGTAGACCAAATAGATTGGATTTATTGGTATATTAGTTTATAAGCATCCGCATTGTTGTGATGTTGATGAAGATTTCAGTCTGTACTCTGTAGTAACCAGTTCTTGCCTCCTGATAGTTTCTTTTTGCAAAGACAATGGTATTTTCTCCAAACTTTTGAACATTTCGCAGACTAAAGTGACTGCATACTGGTGTTTCTTTGCTGCATGTGGCTAATTACTAGGCTAATTTGCTAGAATCTCCTTGAGTAAAGATGAATTTAGGCATCTACGAAACAAAAACTGATTTTTACATCATTTCACGCATTGATTTTTTTCTTCTTGATATGTTTGTTGGAATGTGCAAGAACAGGGTTTCATTATATGCAACAACAAAAAATTTGACAACAGTATACGCGACAAATGGTGCTATTTGCGTTTGCTGCAATCTCCTCATACTTACCAGGGTTGAGTGCCCAACATTCCCGAAGATGGCACCCGAGACGTGTCCTCAGCCAGAAGCAGCGAAGTTGCCGTACAAGAAGCTGGGAGATTCAGATCTCCTTATTAGCGAGATAACTCTTAGAACAGTATGTGCAGAGCTGAACCTTCATGTTTCTGTTGTTGTTGTTGGTCCAGTTTTTTTACATCTTAGTCTAATGTTTACTTCTCTTAGATGATCTTTGGATAGCAAAGAACAGAGAAGGAATCCCATGATATGCTCTCTTATTCTTTTAATCAGGGCATCAACATACTGGACACCGCAGAAATTGCCGGTACACATTCCTTCCTTCCCTTCGACCACCGTCTTATTTTCTGAAGTTGATCCCAGTTTTAATTGAAATACTCCACTTCTATTGGTTGTTACTACCGAATGCAACCCAAGGAGACTCAAGGGAGGACTGATCTATATGTAGGCAGGTGGATGAAATCCAAGCCACGAGACAAAGTACCCTAAACCGGCCTTATAATTTATTTGCAGTTTTGTAATCCATTTGGAGTTCCCTGATTCCCACTTCAGATAGCATGCTTCTGAATCCATTTGTCGTTCCCAGCTCACTATGTTTCCGACTAGACAACTTTAGCCACCAAAATTTCTGGTTATTCAGATCACATTTTTCATCGGTACAATGCAAAAAGGTGTGTGTTGATGATCCCATTATAAAGGAAAGTGTCGAAAAGAGCCTTTCATGCTTATCTAAAGACTACACTGATTTTCTTCACATACACTGGGTAGTGTTTATTTCAAAGATTATTTTTGCTCAGAATAATTTTCACATCTTGTTCCAGATTGATTCATACACAATCATATTTCACATTTTGCATTTCCTTACTGAACTTGAAAATTGTAAATCTGAGTTCTCTTTTTCATCCTCTGTGAGTCCTTTTGTCGTCTTATACAGACTGTTTTCAGCACACATTCTTCATGTTAATTCTTTCATTTTTCACATAGAATTTTTCATACTTTGTTTGTATTAATATGTCATCATTATTATTTTATTTGACAAAAAAGACAACTTTGGCTCCAAAGTTTGCTTTATGTCTTCAGGCTAGATAGGTATGTCGCACGTTACGGTGAATTCAGTTACAATTCAACCAAATGGAGGCCAAGCGTCCCATGTGTGGATCAATGGAAAGCTTTCAGGAACTAATTGGTAAAGGGAAGGTAATAGTGTAATACTCCCTCTGTCCCATAATATAAGAGCGTTTTTTTGACACTACACTAGTGTAAAAAACGCTCTTATATTATGGGACGGAGGGAGTATAATTTTATTTTAGAAACAACAACCAGATAATTATTAATTGAACACAAATCTTAGTATGGATCTATCTTTCCAAAGGATTTGGTGCATGTATTTTGCACACTCTTTAAAAACCATGTGCATTTTCGTTGTAATAATAGCCTAGATTTATTCTAGATTATGAACATATGATTGTTGTGTTCATAAACGCACATTTGAATAATTCACTCAGAGTATATGCATAAGACAGCCGAAGATAGCAGACAGGTAACCATAAACCAGTATATAATTCCATGTTTGTCTCTTCTAATCTAGGTACAATATATCGGTGTTTCCAATGAAACCACGTACGGAGTAATGCAGTTTGTACATGCTGCAAAGCTTGATGGACTTCCAAAGATTATGAGCATCTAGAATGGTTATAGTCAACTTGTGAGATGCAGCTTCGAAGGTGAAGCGGAGATGTCAGCCATAATTTATTCATTTTCATTCACTGGAATTCCATGCCATCCCTGTTGTTTTGAAACTTATTTGCAGACATGTAATTTAGAGAAAGAGGGAGGAAAGAACTCCTCGGTTGTAGTTCAGATCATCGGCCTGCTGTCATCTCTTTCATAATTAAAATTTTAGTTGAATAGTCTTGGCTTCTTATTAGGTCTTTGGAGTTATGTTCAGTGGTTATCATTCATCATCATCATGAGATGATTTCATTTTGTGGATGCTTGAGTTTAGAAAATTTAGGCTTTGCAGTCCATCATCTCTATAGGTATAAGTCTTTGTAGGATGTAAGACTGCTACTCTATGTTCATATAAGCCTACCTATTAATAATATTTCTGATTTATTTTATAAATGTACATTGCAAGTAATGCATTTTTGTTGGTCCTGTAAGTAATCAAAGTCCACATGAGTTGACAGGCAGTTCCATGTACATGTTCTAATCATAGCGACAAAAAGTGAATGAAAAGTGCGGCCACCTATCTGCCACCGCACATGCACGCCTCAAGCGGCGCCACCCGGTGGCGCCCCAACCACTAGTAAAGCAGCGATTGTCGCGATACGCGGAACCAGTTAGCTAGGCGTAGACGTATTATGTTCGGGGTATGGCATGTTGTTTTTTGTTTTTTGGCACGGCTCCGACTTTGCTCCACCACGATATGGTATCTCTGAAGATTAGTTTCACTATTATCGTGCAATCTCATTGTATGGTCTGTCGCGGTTCATTTTTTTTTGAGAAAATGTTATTTTTGTTTATTGAAGAAAACCCAGTCGATTTACGCGGTTTTAAAATCTGTTGGGAAAGGCTCGATCGATACACATACACTATTCTGAAATATGAAATGGCATATCGTAAAAGGCTTGTCTAAGAGTTTGCTGGTTCATCTTTTTCTGTTTCTTATATATTTTTATCAAACGCATTGTTTGTTTTAAATAAATTTTTTTGTCTTATCATGCCTTAGTTACGGAGGAATGCGGATAAAGGTCCAATGGTCTGTGTTTTTGCATAACTATATTTGTGTTATCATGCCTCTGTTAGGCAGGAATACAGATATTTATCGCAAATAGTTTGTATTCTTAATTAGAACTTAGAGAACATTATTCAGAAAACAAATTTCTCCTTTACTGGATTTGCAACTTATATATGTAGTTCCCTGTCAAATCGATAGTATAGCGTATTTCAATTTTCTGGGTGATTGTTCTAGGAAGCAAAATTCTACTTTGGTGAAGTTGCAATTTATATAGATGGCTTGCCGTCAAATCGACATTATAGCAGTTTTTACCATTGTATAGCAGTGATCTTAATATTATGAAATGCAGACATGTGTTTTCACAGTTGCTGCCGAGCCCAATAACAAGAGATGAATCACTCTAAAAAACATGAGTGCATAATAGAGATGAGAAATGTCACAATTATAACAACGAGAAATGTTGGGCGAATTTTTGATGGATAGGGGTATCGGAGGATTGTATTTCAAATGATTAATTTTTTTATAAAGTTTAAATAATATGGAAAAAATATGTTAAAAATTATACATAATTCACGAGGATCTGTAAAATTTTGTTAAAAAATATTATGATTTGTAATCTACAAAAAGTAATCCCAGCCGAACAACAATAAAATTGGCGCTTTTTCGTTTATGTATTTGTTTTTTTTGTATACACCGCGTATGGAAGTTTATTGTTATAAAAATTTCCCTGAATGTGTTATATATGCATTTTGTATGTAAAAAAAGTTCAATTTTTCAACTCAAAAAAAGTTCAACTTTTTTGTGACATAGAAATAATGTTTTTTTAAGCCCTCCCTGGAGCCCATCCTCTGTTTGCTCTTTTGGACGAGAAACGTCCCTATCATCATCTACAAAGAGTATGTTTTCAAAAGAAACAAAAATCTGCAAGGAGTGCAAAGGAAGAGGGTCACGGAGACACACACGCTCGCGAGCGCATGCCGACGTGCATCACGACTCACGAGCTAGCTCGCCGCCATGAACCGACCGAGAACAGGAACGGGAGGCAGCGCACGGCGCCCTATGCTCCCGGACGTGGCGGACATGCTCCTCTGCCTCGTGTCGATCGCGATCATCACATGCGGTGGATGGCGGCACCGGCAAATCGCTAAGCGCTAGCTCTTTTTTTTTCTTTTTTTTTGAAACAGCGCGCGTCCGCGGAAGTCAGCAAATCAACCCCGTGACGATATAGACAACCAATGTTCGTAAAGGTTGCCTAATAATTAATTGGTTTTTCTAACACACTTAATAATTAATTGGTTATCCATCCATGGATCATGGACAATGTTCTGTAAATAATGATTTAAAGCAAACTTTCCAATGAATTAAAAATGCGTTTTGGTAGACCGGTGTGGCTGCAGGACGACGCGGCGCATGTGCCATCGAGTCTACAGCGTTTCAAGATTGCTCGTTGGATTCAATCCAACGAGGTTGAAAATAAAGAATGCCCGCGCGTGCAAATCGCTACGCCCGCGGCTACACCTTTTCTCCAACAAGAATTTTGTTTCTCTGACAAGTCTTCAGGGGAATTAGTCAAGGCATTCCATCTACCGCCAGCTGCAGACAAGGAGAACGGAGGCTAAAGTAAAGCATTTCATCTTCGGTGAATTTCTGTTGTAGACAAACAAAATAACGTCAGACTCGCGAATGGAGCACGAGAGTGCTATTGGTAATTCTAGCCAGCCAAATACTGTATTATTTGCTCCATATATTGCTAGCCAAGCGCATCACATGACATAGGCCGTGCGGTCGCACTCGATCGATCGGGACACCGGTGAGGGGCCGGTGGCCGCGGCCGAGCGGTGGCACCGCGGGCGTCCACGCAAAGCTAAAGCCGGCGCTGTGGCAACAACGACGGGTGTGCAGTGCAGCAGACCGCGGCGAGATCAACACCGCAGAACGGATCAACGTAGAGCTCATCTTGCCAACTGTACCTGGCATACCACGTGCCACGCGTAGAATTTCTACGCGAGGCGGCCGGGCCTAGCTATCATCGATCGCGTTCGCGTTCACCGGCCGCCGCCGCAGCGGCCGCGGAGTCAACCAATTCAGTCCAGGCCCCGTGATGACTTGGACGGGACCATGGCGAACGACCGATCCTCCCGACTAAAACCGCGCAGCCGCGTGTCGACTTTATGCGTGGATCGCTGGATCGATGGACAAAAGTAGTACAGTACTGCTACAAAATCTTCAAAACAGATATGAACAAAACACACGGAAAAGAAGAAGAAATTACAGAATACAGTACTTGCGGATATTGCACTTCCTCCATTCCGAATAAAAAGAATGGTATACTAGTAGTATTATTTTTGGTGTGAGGCTTGTATCTCTATCTCTCCGATGGCCAACTTATGGCGTAATATAACTGTCCAAAAGGAGCTGTCCGTGTCAAGCCGACCAGTAGCCCAATAATTGTTTGAAAGGGAAATGATGTCCGTCCGTGTGAAATCCAAATCTGTATTAGTTAACCGCAACGAGCGGCTTTTCCCTCTCGTTAGGGTTTTAGTCCTCCCGGGGCGACTATAGTTGCCGCTGTCGAGATCTTGTTTTCCCCGCCCCGATCACCGGCCGCCGCACTTTGCGATCGCTTCAGAAGCTTCTCCTGGGCTTTGCGTGAGGCGGGGGGAGATCGGGGGTTTGGGGCTGCTGCTACAAGGCCCGATTCTGTTTTCAATCGGGTTAGGGTTCCAGAGGAGATGTCTTCGAGCGCGGCTCAGGATGCGACTGCCGCAGGCTCATCGGGGACAGATGATGTGGAGAAGATGATGAAGGAATTGGGGCTTCGAGAGGAAGACCTCGATGATGTGATCGTTGATGAGAAGGAGGTGCCGCCTGAAGCAGCCAGATGGATCACCATAGCGAGGGTGCACTCCGAGAAGACATATAGCCAATACTGGTTTTTCAAGAATATGAGATCAGCGTGGGATCTGGCGCAGGAGGCAAATTTCAAGCCTCTGGAGGATAATCTGTATACCATCCAATTCTCGTGCTTAGGGGATTGGGAGAGAGTCATGCGTAATGGACCTTGGCACTTCAGGGGGGATGCGGTGATCATCAAGCCTTATGATGGGATCACGAAGCCGTCCACAGTTCAGCTAGACACCATAGAGATATGGGCACAAATCCATGATGTACCACAGCTATATGCTTATCTGGTGCCGTCACTTGGCGCTAAGCTTGGAGAGGTGCTGTTCACGAAGCCATAGTCGCAAGATTTCAGGGGTAACTTTCATCGTGTTTGGGTGAGGGTCAATGTCTCTAAACCTCTCAAGAATGCTGTATCCATGATTCGTGATGGCAAAAGGCAGATTTACAGGGTCAGATATGAAAAGCTTCCGGATTGGTGTGCGGTCTGCCGGATGCTTGGCCACCAATACAAGGAGCATGGCAATGGGATACACCCTCCTTCAGCTTTAGTTTTTAAGGATCTGAGGGCAGGCTGGTTTATGCGTACTGGCCGGGGTCCTTGCTAGAGGCGGGGGTGTCCCGATCTTTTGATGAGATGATAACTATCGATTTGGTGAAGATGACTTTGACGATCCGACTACAAACGTGCACGACGTTGCGCCTTAGCAATCGCTAAACCAACTCCGAGAGGTTATTGACCACGCCGGAGCACAATCAACCTGACCACGAAGGTCTATTCCTGCAAGCAATCGAAGAACAAGCAAGAATATGATAAAAGCAATCTGAATATTGCGAGTATATATGAAGTATTGATAAAGGTGGGGATCCGTAAGCGGTCTTGGTCTGGTCGTTGGACACAAACGAAGTACACGAAGTTGCAATGGCTAACTTTTAACTAAACAAATCCCAAGGAAAAAGCTACTAGATGGATCTACTTATATAGGAGCAAGGGGTGGCGGCCAAAGAGGTGGAAGGACGTCCCAAGCCAGCCTCAAACTAACCCTAGGTCGTACAAGGCCAATGGGCCCAAGTGGAGGTGACGTAACACCTTTAGACTTGTAGTTTGACTCGGATTTTGCTGCAACATCAGATTGTTTCGTCCATAACTCAACGCTTCGGACGAATTTTAAGGTGAATCCAATTGGTGTGGAAAGAGCACGAAATCTACTTTCCAACAAAAAAAGAATCACCCAATTCGGAGTCCGTATGAAAAAGTTGTTGACGTTTTGAGTCAGGTATGTCTGTGCAGTCCGAATCTGAGTCCAGAACGTGAGAGACTTGGACTCTATCTTCTCTTGGGCCAAAAGTGACGTGAGAGAACTTTTTGAACAGCAAATAAACATCTCTTTCTTCCTTATCTTCATATGTGGATTGTACAAATGTCCCATACACCTGCAATTAGACAAAACACAAAAGTGTGTGAAGTATTTTTGTTCTGGATAACATAAATACATTATTGAATAGTTTGCACTATAAATCACCTGACAAATATGCATGTATGCAATATTTTTGGTCATATCCAAGGTAGTCATGTCCTCATCATCCTCCCCTTCTTGAAAATAAAGCCGTCCTCGGCGTTGCTTAATCTGAAATGTGGCAAACAAAAGAGACAAGGTGTACATGTTGTATATGTATATGTCATCCATTTTTACTTCCCTCAATTTTTGCATATACGACACATGAATAGATGAGTAACTTGCATAGTTCATAAAATCTAAAGCCAAAAAATTAGCACAAGAAGTAGAAGGCATGAAAATATTGCAACTCAGTTTGCACATATAAGTGAAGCTCTTATTCATCTCAAAAGATCGACAATGTTCATCATTAAACCATCCCAACATTGATGAATAAACCTTACTTGCATCAAATTTACATGCTACAACATGCTTAAATAAGCAAACATGCAATAAGTCATTCAACACAAAATCATCACCAAGATTAGAGGTCATATCAAAATGATTAAACATTGATTCTTTTGCATCAACAGTTAATTCAATGGGTGCACTCAAAATTGTTGGTATTTCAGTTGTTTGATCACATGACGCATTCATGATGGTATCAAGATTCTCTAAAATAGGTGCTGTGCTCAAATCACCAGGTAACTCAACACATGATGCATTCAAGTTAACTAGGGATGCATCATTCTCATGTGAAGTTATATCATCAATACCTTTACTGTTACCTTGTCGCAAAGACGTAGCTGATGTAGGTACAGACGTAGACAATGCACCATAATCTTGAGATGATGTCGCGCTCACAATCTGAGGTGGGGCTGCGCTAGTAGGTGCAATGGTGGAGGAACCAACCGGCAGTGGTGAGCATGAACTGGAATAGTAGTTGTTGTAGTCACCCAATGCATCCTCCTGTAACTGTCTCTCAAAGGTACAAGCACGAACATACATACCAGTAATGCAACGAGGAATATACTGAAATCTTGCCTGAATATCATGGTTCAAACCACCAAAAAATCTATTCATTGTATCATCCTCAGATTCTTCTATGTCACAATGATGCATATAAGATTTGAACTCTTGGTAGTAAGCATGAACAGTGTTGTTGCCTTGTTTAAATTGTTCAAATTTGCGAAGCAATTCACAATGATAGTAAGGAGGGAAAAATTGTTGTCTCATTATATCTTTCAAATGTTTCCAAGTTGTGGGTTGGTTATCAATGTTTTTCTTACAATGCACACTCCACCAAACAGAAGCAAAACCAATAAATGCTCTAGTGGCAGCTCGTACTCTCTCAAGTTCAGAAAAGTTATGGTGACGAAAAACTTGTTCTACTTCAAGCTCCCAAGCTAGATAAATAGCAGGATTAAATCTACCCTCAAATGACGGTAAAGAGATAACCTGACCATGTGCTTGTGCGTGTTGTCCCAACTCTCGTGATGGTGAAGATGTGTCCGTTGTCCAAGAACTTCTATCTTCGAAACCTGTCATGATTAGTAGAAATAAGAAACAAAATTCGAGAATAATGTTCCTATGAACTACTAGGATGTGGTTGTGTGCTCACAGTAAAGCAAATATCAATATCTTACAAGTTCTTACCATGCGGCAGGTGGTGACAGGCAACCAGCGGTGTCAAGTAACTCTGAAGATTGTGTAAAACGATTGCCGGGGGAACGTACGTATACACGGTGTAGAAATATGTGGAGCTGGGTTGGCTATATATGGTAGCAAAAGATTAGCAATAATCAATTCAAAGATGCAATGTTGAATAAACGTTCAACGACGGTACTGTGCTGGTCCTAGGCTAGACCGGACTAGAGACGCGAGCCTAGAACACTAATGAGATCACGGCGTAGCACAACTAGCATCAATGAAGGATACTAAGTAGCTCTGGACAGCAAGATATAAGTGAAGATGACAACGGCAGTAAAGATAATGATGAAAAACAATTGCCAAGCAGGATATACAACAACTCTCTCCAACTTTCCTCTTGAAAAATTTGAGCCAATTTTCTGATAAATTTTCAAAGAATGCTACTAACTCAAGCTTTTCAATGCAAAAAGAATCACTCAATTTCGAATTGATATGAGGAGTCAAAGAATTCTAAAACTGGCCTAAAAAATTGGAACAAGCTGTGTTCACGAATTTCGGAGGGCAAAAAGACCTATTTAGAAGCCGATTTTGAGGTATCAAATATCAAACTAGCTTATGTAACTATTTAGATGCGGCTTGTCGCTAGCTTCAATATGAGTACTCACGGAGCCAAAACGGACTTCGTACGAGGAAGATACACCTGTTTTACTGAACAGTGCGCAAAACAGATTCCAATCCGAATTCAGGTACGAGATTGATTCTAGATAGATCCGTTTTTTTCTTCTCTTTTTTTTTCTCACGCTTTTTTTTCTTTTTCTTCTCTCTCTTTTTTTCTCTCCCTTTTTTTCTCTATCTTCTTTTTCTCTCTCTTTCCAAGACAAACTAGATAAGATGCAGATTGGATCAGGCGAAGATGTGAGTGACCTCAACTATGATTATGACAATGAACAGTGCATAGCACGTGGTGGAAATTAATGGATGGGATGGTGGACAGCGGAAGGGATAATGATGCAGCGGCGGCGTGACTAATGTGAACAGAACTCGAAACTCTAAAGGAACTAGACACTAAGACCAGCAACTGACACGACGATGCAACCGATAATTCAACTATGCAAGCAATGAATAGAAAATTGCAAAGGTTCAGACTGGCTTGGATAAAGGATGAATAGATCTAACTTTTTTGTGTGGCTTTTTCTTGGACAATAGGTAAGAAAATAAATCTAATCTAGGAAAACTGGAAATTCTCACCGAGCAACCTGAAAACTGATACCACTTGCTAGAGGCGGGGGTGTCCCGATCTTTCGATGAGATGATAACTATCGATTTGGTGAAGATGACTTTGACGATCCGACTACAAATGTGCACGACGTTGCGCCTTAGCAATCGCTAAACCAACTCCGAAAGGTTATTGACCACGCCGGAGCACAATCAACCTGACCACGAAGGACTATTCCTGCAAGCAATCGAAGAACAAGCAAGAATATGATAAAAGCAATCTGAATATTGCGAGTATATATGAAGTATTGATAAAGGTGGGGATCCGTAAGCGGTCTTGGTCTGGTCGTTGGACACAAACGAAGTACACGAAGTTGCAATGGCTAACTTTTAACTAAACAAATCCCAAGGAAAAAGCTACTAGATGGATCTACTTATATAGGAGCAAGGGGTGGCGGCCAAAGAGGTGGAAGAACGTCCCAAGCCAGCCTCAAACTAACCCTAGGTCGTACAAGGCCAATGGGCCCAAGTGGAGGTGACGTAACACCTTTGGACTTGTAGTTTGACTCGGATTTTGCTGCAGCATCAGATTGTTTCGTCTATAACTCAACGCTCTGGACGAATTTTAAGGTGAATCCAATTGGTGTGGAAAGAGCACGAAATCTACTTTCCAACAAAAAAAGAATCACCCAATTCGGAGTCCGTATGAAAAAGTTGTTGACGTTTTGAGTCAGGTATATCTGTGCAGTCCGAATCTGAGTCCAGAACGTGAGAGACTTGGACTCTATCTTCTCTTGGGCCAAAAGTGATGTGAGAGAACTTTTTGAACATCAAATAAACATCTCTTTCTTCCTTATCTTTATATGTGGATTGTACAAATGTCCCATACACCTGCAATTAGACAAAACACAAAAGTGTGTGAAGTATTTTTGTTCTGGATAACATAAATAGATTATTGAATAGTTTGCACTATAAATCACCTGACAAATATGCATGTATGCAATATTTTTGGTCATATCCAAGGTAGTCATGTCCTCATCAGTCCTGGTGAGGGACGAGGCCGGAGAGGAGGCAGAAGGGGTGGCCGATCTGATGGCCAAGGAAAAAGCGCTCAGTACCAGCCTTACCATGGCGATGATGGTTCGGAGGAGGATCTAGAGGACGATAGGGATGCTGTGATGAAGGAGGCTGAGAATAACAGAAAGAGGGGGTCAGACCTAGCAGTGGGGAAGACTGTGGTGCCTGCAGGAAATCATGCAGCGACAAGCAATGGACAGCAAGCTACCTTGGCACTCCCAGCTCCCGCTGTCCCTCCCAGCCCGAGTAGTAAGCAGGAGCCCAAGAGGACGAAGATGCAGAAAGATGAGGGCAAGAACAACATGGACAAGACTGGAGTGCAAGGCAAGGGTGACATAATATTGGCGGGCCTCGAGGGGCGCCGCCGAGGCCAATGAGTACCTTATGTTGGAACTGTCGTGGCGCGGGCAACGCTGCGACAGTTCGTGAGCTTCGCGACTTCGGGAGGCAGTTTGCCCCTACCCTATTGTGTATAGTTGAGACACAAATCGAAGGAGCTAGGGTAGAAGCTTTAGCTAGTACTCTTGGATATGATAAATCATATGCTGTTGATAGCCGCGGTAGAAGCGGTGGTATTGGACCGTTTTGGAATGATTCAATAAAAGTGGAAATTCTTGGCTATTCTGACTATCATTTAGATGTGTCGGTAGAGGAAGATGAACAAGAAATATGGCGGATGACTTGTGTGTACGGTGAGGCTCAGACACACCTTCGTCACCAAACAGGGTAGGTTCTGAAGAACATTAGTACTTTGAGTACACTCCCTTGGCTCTGCATAGGCGATTTCAATGAAGTCTTACGTCCGAATGAACATGAGGGGGTTGGACAGCGTAGTAACGCTCAAATCCAGGCCTTCAGGGACGCTACGGATGTTTGCATGCTGCTGGACTTAGGCTATAAGGGCAATTTTTGGACTTTTGAAAAAAAGGTTGTGGGGGGTACCTACACACGGTGTCGTCTCGACAGAGCAATGGCGAATGCGGAATGGCTAGCGAGGTTCCCTTTGGCATCAGTATCACACATTACATGTGCCACATCAGACCACTCTCCAATTTTGCTTGAATATGGAAACAAAACAACTGAAAGGGGGAAGAGATCTTTCAAATATGAGCTAATGTGGGAGACACATGAGGGGCTCAAAACGATCTTGTCAGAAGGATGGGCCAGGGAACCACCATGCAGTAGCGTGGAACAGATGCGTGACAAGCTGCGGAACCTTGCAGGCGGGCTGATTAGATGGAGCAAGGACACTTTCGAAAGTGTTAGGAAGGAAATTAAGAGGCTTAAGCAAATGCTAGAGGAGCTTAGGGGCGACCAACTGAGAGCTGGACCTTCTCATGTTGAACTAAAGATCAACGAGCAGCTGATCGAGATGTATCACAGAGAGGAGATCATGTGGAGACAGAGGGCAAGGGTCGAGTGGCTTTCGGCGGGAGACAAGAATACCAAATTCTTTCACCTTCGCGCTAGCCTCCGCAGAAAGAAAAATATGGTGAAAAAGCCTTACAAAACTCCCTGGGTGCTGTTATCTCGGATCCGGCTGAACTCCGAGACATGGCAAACATGTTCTACAAAAATTTGTACACTACGGAGGGTGTTAGTAATATGGAAGAAGTGCTGGATAAGGTCCCGCAGAAGGTGACGGAGGAGATGAACGCATCACTTTGTGCTCCATACACAAACGAAGAGGTAAAAAATGCTTTGTTTCAAATGTTTCCTACCAAGACGCCGGGCCCATATGGCTTTCCCGCACACTTTTATCAGCGACATTGGGATGTATGTGGTGACGAGGTTACCAAGGTCGTCCTAAGCATAGTCCGTGGGGAAGAAAGTCCTGAATGCATCAATGACACAATGTTGGTTCTTATTCCGAAGGTAACAAATCCGACTGCTTTGTCTCAGTTTCGACCTATTAGTCTTTGCAATGTATTGTACAAAATCGCATCCAAGGTGGTCGCCAATAGGTTGAAGGTCATATTACCTGAGATTATTTCGGAGGAGCAGTCTGCATTTGTGCCAGGGAGGCAAATTACGGATAACATCATTTGTGCGTATGAATGTTTGCATTTTATGAAGCGGTCCAGGGCGAAGTCAAACAGTTTTTGTGCACTGAAGTTGGATATGATGAAGGCCTATGATAGGCTAGAGTGGACATATTTGAGAGCTATCATGACTAAACTTGGTTTTGCAGAACAGTGGATAAACACAGTCATGGCTATGGTTTCATCGGTCTCTTTTTCAGTTCTTTTCAATGGTGAGAAGCTTGATCCTTTCAAACCAACCAGAGGAATCCGGCAGGGAGACCCAATCTCCCCCTACTTATTCTTGATTGCAGCAGAGGGCCTTTCGTGCCTCCTGAAATCCAGTTCTCAGTCATCACTAGCAGGTATCAAGGTGGCCCCCACGGCTCCAACCATTAACCACCTTCTATTTGCAGATGACAACCTGTTGCTTTTCAAGGTGAGTGTAGAGGGAGCAGTTGCAGTGTCAAACCTGCTAGAGAAATATTGTGATGCTTCGGGGCAAAGGATAAACCATGATAAATCCTCCATATTTTTCAGCAAGGGGTGTCCGGGTCCCACCAGAACAGAGGTGAAGAATTCTTTGCAGGTCCAAAACGAGTCCTTGTCTGAACGGTATCTGGGAATGCCAACTGATGTGGGTCAGTCAAAGAATGGAACGTTTAAATACCTGAGAGATAGAGTATGGGAAAAGATCAAAGGGTGGATGGAGAAGCTGCTGTCCTCGGCGGGCAAAGAAGTTTTGATTAAGTCTGTTGCACAAGCGATACCTGTTTATTCCATGGCATGCTTCCGGTTGCCGAGGGGGCTCTGCGAGAACATCACATCGATCATAAGGCAATTCTGGTGGGGGAGTAAGAAGGGCAGAAGGAAGCCCAGTTGGGTGTCATGGGATGTCATGACGAGACCAAAATATATGGGGGGCCTCGGATTCAAAGACATGGAGATATTTAACCTAGCACTTCTTGCTCGGCAGGCTTGGCGCACAATGGTTTCGGAATCCTCGTTAAGCTCCAGGATCCTAAAATCAGTTTATTTCCCAAACTGTTCATTGCTAGAAGCAGAGCTGGGGGCTCACCCATCGCAGATTTGGAGGAAAATTTTGGATGGCCGAGACATTTTGGCACAAGGCTTGATTAGAAGGATTGGAGATGGAGAAACCACAGACATTTGGGAACACAACTGGATACCGAGGGAGAGTTTCAAAAGACCTATAACTTCTCTGGTGCAGCATCCTCCTACTAGAGTGGCGCAACTCATCAGTGCATCTTCTGCGACTTGGGATGAAGGACTAGTCCGGGCCATTTTCACTCCCTTTGATTCCGAGGAAATCCTAAAGATACCACTGTGTACGCGTACAGTTTCAGACTTCTGGGCATGGCACGAGGAACGACGTGGTATTTTCAGTGTTGGCTCGGCATACCGTATGATTTTGAGAACAAAAATCAATCGAGAGGCATGGCTGCATGAAACGGAAGGATCATCATTTGTTCAGCATGAAAGCAAGGATTGGAGCAGCATCTGGCACATCCAAGTACCTTCAAAGCTTAGGATGTTCGTTTGGAGGTTAGCTAGACAGTCTATGCCCTGCGGTGAGTTGCTTATGCGTCGCCATATGTCGACAGAAGATACATGCAATCTCTGCGGGGCAAGAGACACATGGAAGCATGCGTTACTGACATGTTCGATGTCCAGCAGTGTATGGGCGCTGGCCCCTGAACATCTGGTGCAACACCTTGTTGATCGCCAAGAGGAGAGCCCAAAGGACTGGCTTTTTGTGCTACATGATACTGAGTAAGGGAGATTTTGTTTGGCTTGTTGTCACGTTGTGGGCAATTTGGGGAGCGAGAAGGAAAGCAATCCACGAGGCCATATTCCAGTCACCATTATCTATACATGGTTTCATCACGCGATACCTGGCTGAGCTTCAAGTGTTGAATACTGTATCGTCGAAGCTGGCGGTAGCAAAGCCCGTTAGATCGACTATCTGGCAACCGCCGGTAGCGGACATTGCAAAAGTAAATGTGGATGCGGCAGTTTCTCAAAACAGAAGATATGGAGCCGTGGGTGTGATAAGCAAGAGCGCGGATGGATCGTTCCTGGGAGCCTCAGCCCTAGTGTTCAGACATGTTTCAGAACCGGAGACTTTGGAAGCATTGGCCATTCGAGAAGCCCTTGCACTATCAGATGACCTATACTTGCGGAGGATCCATGTGGCGTCTGACTGCAAAGTGGTGGTTGAGGACATTACGGATTTTTTGTCAAAAGAGACCCTCTGCCCACTGGAATTGACAAAAGAGACCCCTTGCGGACGAAATTGACAAAAGAGACCCCCTCACTAGTGGCGGCAGGCGCGGCAGGCGACACGTGTCACCTGCCGCCACGCCATGAGGCGGCGGGCCCGGCCGCCACAACAGGAGGCGGCAGCCTGGTGAATAATGGTGCGTGCACAGGGCAGCACAGGCCAGCGTGCCGCAACGGAACGGGCCGCGCCAGGCGGGCCCTGCCGCCACCGGGTGAGGCGGCCGCCGCTGCCGCTGTCGCTACTCGGCCGACAAGGCCTGCTGCGCGCGGGCCCAGCAGGTGGGCCACGCCGCCACTAGCTGAGGCGGCACATCCTGTGCTGCTGCACGCGCGACAGTGCGCAGACAGTGCTGATTTCGAGGCGCGGTGCTGATTTCGAGGCGCGAGCTTGATGGCTGTGACTCCGACGCGCGGGAATATGGACGCTTTTGGTTCTTTCGCCTGGGAATCAATCATGCCTTTGCTTCTTTTGCCTCAGCGGATGCGATGGCACTGGGAATCCGAGGCTACGGGAAGCTGTTGTGCCGACACTACAGGGATCGTAAATATCCCCGCTTAATTTTCTCGCCATCATTTATCGTCTGAGCTTATAAAAGGAGACACCGAGGCTCTCGTCCACCCATCCTCGAAATCGGCAGTGCGCAAAGTGTGTAACACATTTTTTCAGTCGGTATGAGTTTGCCTTACTCGGATCAAAGCATTAGGCCGAGGAAAATGAAGAATGCAAGTTTGCCTCCGGGGGTGGCAGTCCTGCGGTGTTGGTGTGGCGATCTTTGCAAGGTGAAGAAGGTGACGGATTTTTCAGATTGGTTGGGCATGAAGTTTTTCATGTGCGCCAATTATGAGGAAGATCCTGCCGTAGCTATTTCAGAGTACGACAAGCCTCCGGTATGCTTTAACCATCACGAATAGATATTGTTGGTATTTTCATTGATTCTTTAGTAACATTCTTGTTTCTTGTTGTAGTCTCCTCCGCCTCTATGCATGTACTATCATTGGATTGACACGGAGAAGCCGGCTTGGGCAGTGACTAAGATTCGTGAAAGAAGTCGCCGTGCGTGGAATAGTTTATTTGCGGAAGAGCGACGCGAGAAGGCGGAAGCTGAGGAGAAAGCAGAGCAAGAGAGAGAGTTAAAAGAATACTATGCGGAGCAACACCGTTTTTTTTGAGGAAATGGGAAAGAAAAACAGGGAAGAGGCTCGTCGCATGGAGGAGCAGGAACGACAGCGAAAGGAGGCTCGTGAGGCGGAGAGGTAGAGAAAGAAAGAAAGGGCTCGTCAGGCCAAGGCAGCAGAAGAAGCTGGCGATGGAAAAGGAAAATATCCACGTTGGACTCAGTAGATTCCTGTGGTAGTATTTTAAATTTCGCAATCATTTGTATCTTTATTTCTGCAGTTTAATGTAGCTTCATTTCAGTAGTTAAATGTAGCTTTATTTAAATTCTACGATGTATCTTATTTTCAGTTGTACCTTGTCGTGTTGTATCTTATTTTCAGTTGTACCTTGTCGTGATGGAAAAAATATATAGTTTTATAATAAAGTAGTGGCATTTTCTTTCCCTCCACTAATTATCGAGCATCGTGCAACAACTATAAAATGAAATTAAGATAGAACAAAATGCCTTACAATAAGAGAGTACAAACTAATAATGCAAGTACATCTGAATTAAACGGTACAACTGGAATACAGCTTAAAAACTACATGAAGGCATCATCATCATCCTCCGTCGATGCAGAACTCTTGCCCTTCGAGGATGCATAACTCTTACCCTTGGACGATGAAGAACTCTTGCCCTTCGAGGATGCAGTACTCTTGCCCTTGGACGATGCAGAACTCTTGCCTTTTGACGATGCAGAACCCGGAAGCGGTGGCATGAAGATATCATCTTCGTCCTCGCTCTCCTCAGTCCATAAAAATGGATGGTTTTCTGCAGTCCTTCTAAAAGTTTCACTCTTCGGCTCCACAACCTTCTTCCACCTTACATCCAACCTAAGAAGTTCTTTACATACCTCCTCATAGGTCCTTTCAGGCCACCCAGACCTACGTAATTGGTGAGCCAACTCATTCATTATGGTGTCACTACCGGTGAGATCGTCCCATGGAACTATCCTATTGTCCATCCTAAAATCGGTAGCTAGCCTCAAAAGAGTGCTACTCATCCCAGGGTGAAAACTACGATCGAAAGGATAATGGGACATCTCGACTACACTACACTCGAATGCTTATCCACCTCCGTCTGAAGGGGGTTTTATAGGTAAAGAGGAGAAAATGGCGGGAAAGAACGACTGCGGTATGGAGGGAAAGGGTTGGCGGGAACATATGACGGGAAACGGGTGGCGGGAAGATATGGTGGGAAGGGGTTGGCGGGAAACGGGTGGCGGAACATATGGAGGGAAAGCGTTTGCGGGAAAATATTGAGGGGAAAGCGTTGCTTGAAAATATATTTTTTTCAATGTTTAAGATGGGCAATGGTTGCAAAGTATTCATCAGCCAAAATTTTAAAAAAATTCATTTCGGCCTAACATAAGCAAAAGAGTGGAGCGGGATAGTATGGCGGGAGATATAGGCGGGAAAAATTGTTCCTGACTGGTGCATTTTTATTTCAGCATACATAGATGTTCAAATTGAAAAGTCTGATACACACATATGTAGATACAATGGGTCACGCACGTGCATAGATGAATCACCCTACTTTACGACGACCACCTGGCCTTTCCTTACGACCGGAAGGCGACAAGCGATTAGGTGGCCGGGGCACACGAAGACCGCGGCCGTACTCCAATTCGGCTTCATGTGTCTGCGAGTCCTGCGTAGGTGGTGGAGTCGCGAATCCTTGTTGCGAACCTGAAGCGTAATTGTAGGCGTATGGTTGTGACTCCGGGGGGATAAAAGATGGGCCAATAACGTCCCCTCTGAAGAACTCTGTAACTAATGATGTAACCGTGTCGCCAAGATCATGTGATGCTCCCCGGAGGCCTGTGTTGATGCCATGATCATGTGATGCTCCCCGGAGGCCTGTGTTGACGCTGCGTTGGGTGTTCTCATCGCCCCAATTAACATCAGGTGTGTCCTGCACATAGAAACATTTTAAACAAACTGTTAGAGGATAATATATGATATCATTGTAAATGCATTGAAATGTAAACATGACTATCTGAGCATATCCCTCTCCTATACTGTCTGGCCATTGTACGTGGTGCTGGTTTAAATCTGGTACACGAGTCTCCTCGGGCATGGGGATCCCTCGCGTGGAGAGATACAGCTGAGATCCCTCACCTTGGGTGTATGCATCATATCCTGTGTACGCATATGGGTTAGGGGAAAGAAACTGCTCAGGCATCAAATCCAAGCCCGTGCCATGGTCCTGAGATGTCTGCCCCTGACGAAGCTGCATCGAAGAAGAGCGATGCAGCGGCAGAGATGAGTCATGTCGTGGCAATGTCGTTCTAGTACTCGGACCCTCCCCCCATTGCTCATGGCTCGTACGCGCCTCGCTCGGTCTGGACGACGGTGCCGCACTCGGTCTGGCTGACCTCGCTACCGGCATGTATACTCCAGTGGCAACGTCGTCGCCTCTACCGCATCTGAACTTCTTTGCCACGAATTGTTGCAAAAGTTTCTGGAATGTCTTGCGATATGGGCCCTGGGCCGGCATGCTATCCGTAGCCATCTGCCCTACTTCATTGACATTTTCAAGCTGAACAATATTTGGATGTTATTTAGTTCAAATGATTATGAAATGATGGACCTAAAAAAGTTACAAGTGATTACCAGGTGGTCATGATAGTAAGCTGCATGCAGCTCAACATGTCTCCGCGCCTGCTCCTTTTGTGTGAGATGTGTTGGTATAGTAGCTGGCTGACTGGCCAGGCTAGCACGTGTGTTCATGCAGTACCACTGCTTGTACGCTTGATCTGTACTTCCATCGTACGGTCTGCAAAATTAAATAATTACATAAACCGTTGTGATGAAAGCAAAGCATCTTCACGCATCGTATGATCATCATAAAAAAATAATGTACATAAAATATACCTAAGTTGACGCACTATATCTGCTAGCGCTTCATTTTCCCACTTGTGTACCCATTCACAGTTCTCTTCCCTCCAATCGTATAAACTCCAACCCCTGCCCATATTTGTTAGCCTGCAAATTATGTAACAAAGTGTGAGTTTAGTAAATTAAAAATGACACTAACTATTTAGGGATGTCACATCTTACTTATGTGTTTCCTCATCGATACGTCTGGGAAAAGGTGGTGGAATTTCTTGATAGAGACCGAACTGTCTCATTACACGCTCTGGTTTGTAAGGTTCAACACACCACAGGAACAATAAGTTGCAGCGAGTCAGCCAGAATGCACTATCGGTCAACATGCCTGGTGTGACAAAGACCATTTTTAGCTGGTCCTGAGTCCACGGGTTCCATGTGACTTCTGCCTCATCAAATATCTCAAACTGCTGGTGGTACATAGGGTAACAATTTTTCGCAATATCTGGAGACCAACATTTCCATGCCTTTGTCCACCTGGTGGCCATAGTTGCGCTAGCACCCTCGCCAAAGTCGTATGGGTATATGGGTTGTACTATACGAGGTCGTCCTACAGGGAGGTATTCCCAGGACCACAACTGTAGAAACTCATAGGCGACACAAAGTAATGGAGCTTTTTGTGCGAAAGAGGTTTTTTGTGTGGCATCACACAAGCCTATGTATGTATGAGATAGCATGGCAGAACCGAAGCTGTATTTTGGCTGCTTGGGTAAAGGTTCATCTACCATATTCTCTGCAATGTAGATGAGACCAGGGACAACAACGTCCCCATGTGAATTTGGAAATAGATTCCCGAGGAGCCACAACAAATACGCAAACAGATGTCTTTTTCTCGTCTCCTCATTGGCGAAGCTAGATAAATTAAGAAAGTTATCACGAAGCCAGACGAGTGGGATGCCCCGAGGGTTACCAGAACGTTGTGATTCTGGCATTTCCATCCCAAGACGGGCTGCTATATCTAATGCCCAAGATGGAGACACTCGTGGAGAGACTACCGGTTCACCTCTAATTGGTAGAGCAGTGATCACAGAAACATTTTTCAGTGTAGGTGCAAGCTCCCCAAAACGAAAGTGAAAGGTGTGGGTTTCAGGTCTCCACCGGTCAACGAGGGATGTCAAAAGGGATGGGTCCGAACGTACTTGGTCGTTGCATGATGTGAGCCTAGCAAAACCTTATAGTCCATAAGCGTCAAGGTGAGCAGGGAAATGATTGTGTATTGGCCATGTTTTCTTTATGGTTCGAAGTCTGAAAGGCCGATAATCATGCTTAGTATTTGGTTTCAAAAATAGGTGGCAACGGTGGCCGGCGTCATGGGGCCCCTGCAAAAGCACTGGCACTTCACCCATAACCTGCACACAAACATACAAATATAAATTACGAGGAAGACAGAAATACAAATGCAAATCAAAATTAACTTAAAAATACAAAGAGATACGATTTACATTAATTATCTGAAGTTAACATCAGGAGTACAATAATACAAAGAGAATCAATTTAAATTTAATATAAGTACACATAGCGAGTAGAAATATAAATAGACATGGCGAGTACATATATATCAACATCATGCGTTGTTGTTGGCTCGATACGGGCAGTCTTTGCGTGAATGTCCAGGACACCTGCAAACGCGGCATCGCCTTGGTTCTCCCATCTGGCTATGGTCCATGTCATTGTGATGACGCCTAGACTGACGTCGTCCCTTTGCGGTTCTCATCAAGTCGGTGTTCGGAACCCATTTCGGCCCATCTGGCCACAACATTTTGTAGTTCATACCAATGCCCCAAGCCCAGAACTCACCGTTCCAAGTGTTGTACAGATTGTACATGTTGAAGTACGGCGATATGGATGGCTCGACGCTGATTTTTTGAACAGCAACCGCCCGGAGCACATGAATGCAAGGGTAGCCCTCAAGCTTGGGCTTGTTACAAGTGCACTCACAGGAGGTTGAGCCAAGGGTGACAGCTTGCTTTTTTGATCCTCTGTGGTGACCCTTAACGTACTTGGCTCGCACATTGACCTCCCACTTATTCCTAAGTGCGTCCACTTTCCTGCAGCCATGACTTTGGGACTTCTTTGCTTTCTCATCCAGATGTCTTTGCATCTTCTCGGACCATGGCTTGTTCAATTCAACTTGTGCTTTGGCGACGGTGACCCTGTCTGCAAAGTATGACAGGGTCCGGTTCCAAGTTTCTTCAATTAGGGCTGTGATAGGCAGTGCTCGCACCCCTTTAAGAACACCATTGTACACCTCTGACATGTTGCTGGTCATTATTCCATACCGAGCCCCGGTGTCGTGAGCCTGCGCCCACTTCTCCAAATGAGAGCAATTCTCGGTGATCCACTGGCTCAAATTTATGGCCGTCCTACGACCCCTTCGGTCTTCTCTCTGCGGCAAGGCCGCGCGGTCGATCTCACCATTGATACCTGCCCATATCGCATTCATTTTGGCTTCAGTTTTTTGCATGCACATCCTCTTGAATAACTTGAACCAATCCTTGTTTTTGAATTTGGAGTAAAAGTTTGCTGCCAAATGCCTCATGCACCACCTTCCCTCTAGATCGGGCCAACCCACTCTTCTTCCGACGCCTTAATTATTTCAAGAGCGCTTAATAATCTAGTGTTGCAATCAGAAATGATGCAAACACCTTTACGCTCTTTCACGACACCAATCTTCACGTAGCTCAGGAACCACAACCAGCTATCTTTGTTCTCGCTCTCGACCAATGCATATGCAATAGGAAGAAGCTGATTATTTGCATCCGCTGCAATCGCCACCAATAGTGTGCCCTTGTACTTTCCAGTGAGAAAGGTACCATCAACAGATAATACCGGGCGATAGTGCCTGAAGGCTTGTATAGTCTGGGCGAATGCCCAGAATAAGCGGTCCAGGATTAGCTCACCCGGGTTCATTGGGTTTGGACGTTCTCTCCGCCAAACTTGAGTCCCCCTATTAGCACTTGCTATTTGATGAAGCATTCTAGGGGCATAAGAATATGCCTCCTCATAGGTACCATACAAGTTCTTGAATATATTTTCCTTCGCACGCCTAGCCTTGCTGTAGCTAACAGGGAATCCAATTAGATCCTCTGCATCTTTTTGCAGAGCCCTAACACTAATGTTGAGACTTCCCTGCACAATTGTTTCCATCGTCTGTGCCACAAATTTTGCTGTCACATTGCAGTGATCTGAAAGAGTCCCAGTTTGCTCACAGGTATGCTCCACTATTTTTGTGATATGCCATGACTGACATACCCCAGGCTTCAGTCTAGCGAGAACTCTTCCGCGGCAACCTTTCGCGGTGTGGATGCATATGACCTTCAACTCTTTTTTATCAGACTGCTTCACTCTATGCTGGCGGTGGATGCCGATTGCATAGCTACCCATTGCCTGGTAAGCAGACTTCTTATCTGGGAAAACTTGCCCAACCTCCAGGCTTCCCGCTCCTAGGCCAGAAGCAGAGTGAAATTCGTTGGTGATGCTCATATCCCGTAAAAACCCAGGTTGCAGTGCCGCCGCGACCGCCCTCTGAGGAGGAACATCTTCTTCTCCGCTTGACTCTGAAGACGCAGAAGAATGATCATCATCATCTAGCGCCTCCGGCAATCCCTCCACGTGTTCGCTCATGTCAACGGCCGCCGACCAATATCCTGTGTCATACACAGGCTGGCCGCCCGTCGGTTCCGATGGGCCGATGCTAGGGGCTGATGTGATGGCCAACTCGACCTGACCACCCATGCTACTGCATCCGGCAACATCAGTGACTGAAATGAACTCCACATACACCATCGGCTGACCATACATTGAGTTATTGGGATTGCTTGCAAACCTCATGTACGACCCCCACGACCGATCACCTGTGACAGGCCGCAAACCCCAATGGGCAACTGTCCCATCATTTCCTCCGTCAACGACGAAGGCCTCCATTGTCATTTTTTTTCCTGCATCACTGGGCCAAACACCGCTCGGATGCACCTTCTAACAGCTGCGTAACCCACGTTGACCATGTCTCTCACCACTACTGTAGTCGACTCGCAGAAGGACACATCCACCCCGCATGGACCGTCGCGTAAGACGTTTCCATAGTACACTACTAAATTTTCCATAGTACCTAACCAACATACAAGTTTACATTTCAAATAATTAGTAACTGAACATTTAGTAACGATGACAACATTTACATATCTTACAACTAAAATAATAACCGTATTTTTGTTATAAATATTCGGTTTGTTTTTAGAATCATTTGCTTAGACTTTAAGGGGTTGTTTGGTTAACGGGTATTTAAAGATCTATTTTTCTCAAACTTGTCTACGAGCGTAACAAACTAAAACTCTGTTTGCTTTTCTCTAACTACCCCAAAAATATCCTAAAATAGTTCTTGTAACATGCAAAAACTTAGCTTCTGGAAAAACAACTATTAGTAAAATATGGTTTTCTACATAATTTTCTTACAACAGGTTATGACAAAACTGAAGGTAAGTACTCGCTATCCAAACAACCAGTAAACATAATATTACGATAATAACATTTAAATATCATATGAGTAAAATATCTAATTTCTTCCGGCATGATATAATGTTTTTCATATCATACGATAAAATTCATTTATTTACAAATAATAATTTTTGCAGCGACATGACAGTACATCAATATAAAAAATATTAACAAAATTACGGCGTCATTTTATACCTTAGCTCCAATATGGATGTGCTTGCGAATGCAATTAAGAGTCCAAATAGTTCAAATAAAACTCGTCTACGAGCGTCACAAACTAAAACTCTTTTTTTTTCCTAACGACTATTAGTAAAAACTATTTTTCTTACAACAGGTTATGACAAAACCCATAGTAATTACTTGTTATCCAAAAAACCAGTAAACATAATAGTACGATAATAACATTTTAATATCATATGAGTAAAACATTTAATTTCTTTCGGCTTTATATAATTTTTTTTCACATCGTACGATAACAATCATTTATCTACAAATAATAATATTTGCAGCAGCATGCACATTATTCACAATAGTACATCAATACAAAAAATATTAACAAAATTACAGTGTCATTTTTCACCTTAGCTCCAATATGGATGTGCTTGCGAATGCAATTAAGCGTCAAAATAGTTCCAATAAATATCCGTCGCCAGTACTATATGAACCTCGTCAACCTATTATCACATTAACAACAATATTACACACGGATTTTTCTTCCTGCTAACAAAAGTATGAAAATAGCACTTCCATGTATGTGTTCATCACCTCAAAATGGGATAGCAAAAATGGAAACACAATTTCTTCAATCACGTCTTCTCCTCCTTGTTTGCTATTAAGATGAATTATTTTACCTAATTACATACATCATTAAGTACATTAGCATCTAATCTTAACATATAAAATTTAGATTATTGCGACATAACAAAGTAGACCTACGGTTTCCTAACTATAGACTTATTAATAAACATACCACATAAAATAACATACCACATGAAATAACATACCGCATGCAATAAACAATTACAATATAATTTTTTCTTAATTACCGTATTAAGATTTCGCGCATGTCAATACTAATGGACGCACCTAACATTGATGCAACATCTTCAACCTACTATTTCAAAAAATAGTTTAAATGCTACATCTCTCGTCTGAAATTATTTCTAACCTCTAAGCACTACCATCACATAGCTAATAACGAGCTAAAGGATGAACTAATTACCACCCTGCATGCATAAATAAATAAATGTATTGCAAAGCTCATACCTTGATCTTCAACTTCGTAGTTCACTTTGCACGGCTATTCCTACTACAGAAACTCCAAATGACTCCTCCAAGTGCTGAAATAATGCCTAAAGCAACATAGAATACACACTTAGGAACTAATCAAATAGAATAAAAACATCATGCATGCGAATGAAACCAACAAAAATGGATAGATCTTACCTTAATCTATCTTTTCTTCAACTTCATCATCCTCAAAATCCAACTCTAAATCGCTCTAAATCATGAGTGAAAGTGCTTACTGAGCTTTCTTTTCTCTCTGTACTTAGAGACTTAGAGAGCAAAGGAGAGGAACGAGGTTACAGAGTGCTTGCGCACGGAGCTGAAGCATGGCATATAAAAGGGAGAGGATCCCTGTAGTGTCGGCAGCCTCGGATTCCCGCGCGTGAAAATCAACATCATCAGCAACAGCATGCAAGGAGCAAAAGCAAAGCAACAAGCCAGAGTGATTCCCGCCCGTGAAATTCGTCGTTTGCCGCGCGTCGGAATCAGCAAAAGCAACAACAATCAACGAGCCAGAGTGATTCCCGCCCCGCCAGTTTTCGCGCGTGCGAATCAGTGCCAGGAAGACGCCGCCAGCAGCAGTGGCGGCGGGGCCCGCACCTCGCCTTCCATGCACAGTCAGTGTGCACCAGCTGCTGTCGGCAGGGGTGGCCGCCTCAGCCAGTGGCGGCGAGGCCCACTGGCAGGGCCCGCACGCAGCAGGGCCTGTCGGCCAGGCAGCGACCGCGCCAGGGCTGGCCGCCTCGTCCGGTGGCGGCTGGGCCCACCTGGCCCGCCCCGTTCCGTCGCGGTGCGACGCATAGTGGGGATTCCGTTCGGCTGGGGTGGCCGCCTCCTTCGGTGGCGGCTGGGCCCGCCGCCTCCTGGCGTGGCGGCAGGTGCCACGTGTCGCCTGCCGCGCCTGCCGCCACCGCCGAGGGGGTCCTTTTTGTCAAAATGATCCAGAGGTAGTCTTTTTTGTCAATTCATCTCGGCAGGGGGTCCTTTTGGACAAAAAATCGACATTACGAAGGAGAATGCATCTCGGTATGGAGCAATCATACATGAAATAATAGATCACTCGTCGTTTTTTGATTTTTGTAAGTTTAGCCATGAATTTAGAAGCTCAAATTATGAGGCTCACAATTTAGCGAAGCATGCACTTTCTCTAGGGGTTGGCCGCCATGTTTGGTTAGGCCAGCCCGGAGATCTTCCGTTCCTCCTTGTAAACATTGTGACGGTTTAATAAAAGCTTCGCGAGATTGTCTAAAAAAAAAAGTTAACAGCAACGAGCTGTGCAAAAAACCTCTCCAAACTTTTGTGCCTTCAGAATGGATCCTCTGAGCTGCGTCTTTGCTCGTTGGCCGGTTTAAACCTTCAAAGGTTCCTCCAAACCTTGTTGTGGTTTTTTGCCTTTGTGCTACCAACCGCAGGGAAATGTTACCACTAGTACTTTAATTCCGTCAGTCAAATGCGTTTCTAGATCGCTTGAATTCACCCATTCAATTCAACGAGGCTGAAAAGTGCTTACCAGCCGCATGCTCAACTACGCCGACGACGGACATGTTTTCTCCAACAAGTCGCCGGATGAATCGAGCCCTTCTATCGCCAACAGAAACGGAAACCAGGAGCAGCACGTACGCACCGTGCTGCGTGTGAGGGTTAATTACTTCCTGTTTTAGCCAGGCACTAGGCCGGCCAACGTCAACCTCGCGGCCGATCGAGCAAGAGAGAGAGATCGTCGCCGATCCAAGTTAATACTTAATACTCGCCTAGTTTTGCTGACTAGCCGTAGGAACGCGCCACGGCCGATCGCGACGCGCCGGCGACGTACGGCCGGTGGTCGGCTACGGCTAAGCTCTTGCGCTGTCCCAACAAGGACGCGGTCGACAGGGACGGCGGGCGGCGAGACACCGCCGGCTTCGAACACTTGGCGACCGATTGTAAAGGTGGCTACCTCCGGTGGACACGACGCGTGCCACGCGTAGGGCGGGCGAGGGGGCCGACCTGGCTAGCGCCAGCTTAGCTGTCGATCGGGGTCACGTTACCAGCCGCCACACCGCGCGGAGTCAAGCGAGATTCATCAATTCCTGTGGGACCTGGTGGTTGTGAAGGATTGACTTCCTTCCACCGTTATTAGCCATGAAAAATGGTGAGTAGGCCGTATATATAAACCACAAATAAAACTCATAAATAAACTTGGCAGGAACTCTTTGCACAAAAGAAACTTTGCGATGACATTTTTTTGCACAGTACAATGATAGATGCACATACACACGTACACGCACCCTTATTAGGTCTTTTCTGATATACAAAAAGCTTATCAAAAGCATCCGAAAATACCATAGAACGAGATTGATCCAAATCACCTTCACGAGGAACCATCATGTGAAGTGACCGAACCGTTGCATGGGCAGCCCGACCCAAAACCTTGGATTTGGGTGGGCGCAGTCCAATAGCCAAAATAAGACCGAAATGTGAAATTTGCAATTCATCTAAAATTTCTTCAGTTATACCTTTATATTTAAATTAATATATTTAAAATGCAAACAGTGTTTACTTCACTAGGCTTTTGAGGTGATCTCTTGCTTGACATTTCAAATCAAGCTTTCCGATGCCTATCCCAATATAGGTATGTCTATTTTTAGTATAATTTTATACTAAATCAGCGACAATTAATATGAATCAGAAGGCATAGGTTTTATCGACTTAAGAAATATAAGTAGGATGTCAGCAAAGATACATGAAACAAATAGAAGAATTTAAAAGGAACAATCCATAGATTTTGTATTTTATCATCTCTAAGAGCATCTACAACCGCATATCTCAAAAGTGACAACTCATTTTTTCGGCCGTTGGAACCACAAATCTCGAATCTCACGCTCATTTTCACACTACACCATGCAACGTAAAGTTATGCTATGTACTGCATCATACATAGATGAAATTATCCTAATTCCACTCGTCGTCAAAGATGTCGATGACATCCATGCCGGAAGTGTTGGACGAGCCGGCCTTCTGGTCAGTGGTCATACCTCCGGCTTCTCATCGGACTCCATGTCTGCGAATAGTTCCTCGAGCTCCACATCCGCCTCGCGGAGGTGGCAGTGGTTTGCCGCGACCTCGAGCTTTGGCTGGATAGACTCGAGGATGGCCTGCTGCTCTGTCGTCTCCTTTGCTTGGGCGACCTCAGACTCGACAGTGCGTCGTGCATGGTAAATCCGGGCGCAGGAGGCGCCGAATCTGCTCCACCTTGCTCCTCCTCTTTCTCCGTCTCTACGTCAGGCGCCACTACTCTGTCGCCTCTTGCTCTGCCTCCTCCTGTTCCAGAGTGTCCGGGGACAAGCCGGCTGCAATACGAGCGGCGCATCATACCTCCGTCTTCACTAGGATCTCCACCCGACGCTACGAAGTAAGCATCTTATAGGAGGTGATCCGCTGGCGGACCATGGCTACTGACGGACGATGAGCTCAGTGAAGGAAATATGCCCTAGAGGCAATAATAAAGTTATTATTTATTTCCTCATATCATGATAAATGTTTATTATTCATGCTATAATTGTATTAACCGGAAACATGATACATGTGTGAATACATAGACAAACATATAGTCACTAGTATACCTCTACTTGACTAGCTCATTAATCAAAGATGGTTATGTTTCCTAACCATAGACATGTGTTGTCATTTGATTAATGGGATCACATCATTAGAAGAATGATGTGATTGACATGACCCATTTCGTTAGCCTAGCACTTGATCGTTTAGTATGCTGCTATTGCTTTCTTCATGACTTATATATGTTCCTGTAACTATGAGAAATATGCAACACCCGTTTACCGGAGGAACACTTTGGGTACTACCAAACGTCACAACGTAACTGTGTGATTATAAAGGAGTACTACAGGTGTCTCCAAAGGTACATGTTGAGTTGGCGTATTTCGAGATTAGGTTTTGTCACTCCGATTGTCGGAGAGGTATCTCTGGGCCCTCTCGGTAATGCACATCATTATAAGCCTTGCAAGCAATGTGACCAAATGAGTTGGTTACGGGATGATGCATTACGGAACGAGTAAAGAGACTTGCCGGTAACGAGATTGAACTGGGTATTGGACACCGACGATCAAATCTCGGGCAAGTAACATACCGATGACAAAGGGAACAACGTATGTTGTTATGCGGTTTGACCGATAAAGATCTTCGTAGAATATGTAGGAACCAGTATGGGCATCCAGGTCCCGCTATTGGTTATTGACCGAGAATGGTTCTAGGTCATGTCTACATAGTTCTCGAACCCGTAGGGTCTGCACGCTTAACGTTACGATGACAGTTTTATTATGAGTTTATAAGTTTTGATGTACCGAAGTTTGTTCGGAGTCCCGGATGTGATCACGGACATGACGAGGATTCTCGAAATGGTCGAGACATAAAGATTGATATATTGGACGACTATATTCGGACACCGGAAGTGTTCCGGGTGATTTCGGAGAAAACCGGAGTGCCGGAGGGTTACCGGAACCCCCCCGGAGAGTTAATGGGCCACATGGGCCTTGGTGGGAAGAGAGAGGGGCGGCCAGGAAGGGCCGTGCGCCCCCTCTCCCTCTGGTACGAATTGGACTAGGAGGGGGGGGGGCGGTGATGGGGTTATGTACCTAGGGTAGGGTCATGGACCTGATCTAAGTACCTTACCCAAGGACATCCTTAGAAGAGGTCGCCTTCCAGTCGACCAACGAAGGACTCACTCGACTGACTTGAAGGACTCGACCACGAAGACTCACTCGACCACCAGGAGGTCAAGAGGCACTCTGCACTGCAACGGCCTGTAATTAAGTAGGCTTTATGATAGTAAAGACACTTTATGTGGGGCGTTACCAGTAACGTCCCAGACTTAACTCACCTTAAACCCTCTCCTACGTGGGCTGGCTGGGGTCCTGGCGCACTCTATATAAGCCACCCCCCTCCACAGGCAGAAGGGTTCGGCACCTTGTAACTCATATACTCATAATCCACTCGACCGCCTCCGGGCTCCGAGACGTAGGGCTATTACTTCTTCCGAGAAGGGCCTGAACTCGTACATCCCTTGTGTTTACAACCTCTCCATAGCTAGGATCTTGCCTCTCTATACCTATCCCCACTCTACTGTCAGGCTTAGAACCACGACAGTTGGCGCCCACCGTGGGGCAGGTGTTTTAGCGATTTTGTGGAGAAGTTGCGATTCTTCCGAGTACTTGCATCATGGTGTCTGCTGGAGTTTTGGTCGGGGGTCAAGAGATCCGTCTCGGCACTCTCACCTTCATCGCCGACGACTCCGCGTGGCTCCAGGAGGCTCCACTCGACGTAGATGCGCTCCCCGTCCGCGGTGCGACGCATTTTCGCGCATGTGTCCGCGGCGTTCTGCTGCGGCAACCGTCGACCCAGTATCGGTCGGCTCCCCCATCGTCCACCCTCCCGGTCTCCCGCCAGCGCAAGCACTCGGGCCGGTCGAGGCTTCACCGATGGGTGAGGCACGCGGTGGCTCGCCAATCTGCCACCACCCAAGTTGCGGCAATCGAGCCCGACGAATCCCTCTACGGCTTGTTCGATCTGTCGACTAGCTCCGTAGAGACTGCATCCGAGTGCGGTAGCAGTGATCCAGCGGCGGAAATCTTGATGGTCGACGGGCCCCGCAGTCCCCCTGGCTTCGCCCGTGATGGTGGAGCGGGTGACGGAGGCGACCCTGCACGACGCCACGAAGAGTACCAGCCCGAGCCACTCGACTCTCTGCAAAGAGAGGAACTTCACCGCAGGAACGTGGATGCCCTGCGTACTCCCATCGCAGGAGAAACCCCCGAGGCTCGTGCCTTGGAGGAGGCACATCTGGCCAATTTGGCCGAACGCACTCGACTGGAGAATCTTCAGCGAGCACTCGACGAGCGCGCGCGGCAACGAGTTCCCGACACCAGTCGACGTCAACTCTTCCCGCCGACTCAGGTATATCGAACCCCAATCCAGAATTTAGCAGCTGCGACCCGTATAGCAGAGTCCATCCAGCCTTCGCAGTCGGAAGCTGGCAGAGGTTTGCTGCAGATCAGGGATCTGCTCCGGGCAGCAGGAGATCAGAATTCAGCCGTGTCTCAGTCGCGCAACAGAATTCACAGTCGATCCGTCACTGCGAATACGGTTCAGTCGGCTCACAGCCCCAGATCGCCTCCGCGGCGTGAAGGGCGCGAGAATCGGCAAGATCAATATGGCGACCGAGATGATAGGCGTCGAGCGCCCAATTCCCCTCCGAGGGGTGGGTCTTACGCTCCTCGGTGGCAAGATGACAGGCGTCAGTACAGTACAGGGCGAAGGGTTCCAGTCGACCCCAGAGAACCAGGCTTCGATGCGCGATCCATTATCGTGCAAGGTTTGGTCGACCGGAACAGAGCCCATCGGGGCGGACTCGACAGAGATGCGCCCACAAGCAGTCGAATGCATATTTCTGGTCCTGAATGTTTCAGCAGAGCTATCAGAGCCGCAGTTATCCCTCCCAATTTCAGGTTGGCAACAGGAGTCAGCAAGTTCACTGGTGAGTCTAAGCCTGAAACTTGGCTTGAAGACTACCGAGTGGCAGTTCAGATTGGTGGTGGGAACGACGAGGTGGCCATGAAGCATTTGCCCCTCATGCTGGAAGGTTCTGCCAGGGCATGGTTGACTCAATTACCTCCTAGCAGCATTTACGCTTGGGAAGATCTGTCCCGAGTGTTCATCAGAATGTTTGAAGGGACTTGCAAGCGACCAGCTGGATTGACAGAGTTGCAAGTCTGCGTGCAGAAGGCTAATGAGACTCTCAGAGAGTATATTCAGAGGTGGATCACTTTGCACCACACTGTGGAGAATGTGTCTGATCATCAGGCAGTCTGCGCCTTCAAAGATGGCGTCAAGAACAGAGAACTGAGTTTGAAGTTTGGTCGAACCGGTGACATGACCTTGAGTCGGATGATGGAGATTGCTACCAAGTACGCCAACGGCGAAGAAGAAGACCGACTCCGAAGCGGCAAGCACAAGCCGAGTCAGTCGGAAAAAGGAAACACCAGTCGGAAACAGAAGCGGAAGGCTGAACCGGCAGCTCCTGGAGAGGCTCTGGCCGTGACTCAGGGAAAGTTTAAGGGGAAACCAAAAGGATCCTGGAACCCCAAGAAGGTAAAGGATAAAGAAGGGAATGACGTAATGGACATGCCATGTCACATCCACACGAAGAAAGACGAAGAGGGGAATATCATCTACCCGGAGCACACCACTCGCCAATGTTGACTCCTGATCCAGCAGTTTCAGGGAAAACAGTCTAAGGACAAGGAGAAGGAGTCGGACAAGGCTGAAGACAAGGAGGATAGTGAGGAAGGATATCCGCATATCAACTCCACTCTGATGATCTTTGCAGATGTGGAAAGCAGGAGTCGACTGAAAGTCATTAACCGAGAGAACATGGTTGCCCCAGCAAAAGCAAATTATCTGAAATGGTCTCAAATACCCATCACATTCGACCAATCTGATCACCCGACTCATATTGCCACCCCTGGGAGGCAAGCTTTGGTGGTCGATCCAGTTGTCGAAGGCACTCGACTGACAAAGGTGCTGATGGATGGTGGAAGCGGGCTGAATTTGTTGTATGCAGACACACTGAAAGGAATGGGCATTCCGATGTCCCGACTGAGCACTAGTAACATGAGCTTTCATGGAGTTATACCAGGGAAGAAAGCCGAGTCACTCGGCCAAATAGCCCTGGACGTGGTGTTTGGTGATTCGAAGCATTTTCGCAAAGAAAAGTTGACGTTTGAGGTCGTGGATTTTCAGAGCGCATATCATGCCATTTTGGGGAGACTAGCTTACGCACGGTTCATGGCTCGACCATGCTACGTGTACCTCAAATTGAAGATGCCCGGCCCCAAAGGAGTGATCACTGTCACCGGTGATCGGAAAAAGGCAGAAGAGTGCTTTCAGAAGGGCTCCAAGATTGCCGATTCTCAGGTGACAGCGGTCGAGTTCGAAGAATACAAGCAAAACGCAGATCCGAGTGACTTGCTGCGATCAAAGAAACCCGCCATAGAGTCTGCATTCCAGTCGTCCGGTGAGACGAAGCCTGTCCACATTCACCCGACCGACCCCGATGCAGCTCCGACCCGCATCTCCACAACACTCGACCCAAAATAGGAAGAAGCGCTCATCCAGTTCCTCCGTGAGAACTGGGACATTTTTGCATGGAAGCCCGCTGACATGCCAGGTGTTCCCAGGGGATTGGCTGAGCATCGCTTAAGAGTCGACTCATCTGCAAAACCAGTCAAAGAGCATCTTTGGCGGTCCGCCGTCCAGAAGAGAAAAGCCATTGGTGAAGAAGTGGCTCGACTGTTGGCGGCCGGATTTATCCGAGAGATATACCACTCCGAGTGGCTCGCTAATGTCGTCATGGTTCCTAAGAAGGACAAGTCGCTCCGAATGTGCATTGATTTCAAGCACATCAACCGGGCCTGCCCGAAAGATCATTTTCCTCTCCCTCGCATAGATCAAATTGTTGACTCGACCGCGGGATGCGAGAGGCTATCTTTTTTAGATGCCTACTCCGGGTACCACCAGATCCGTCTGTACGGACCCGACGAGGTAAAAACAGCTTTCATCACTCCATTCGGGTGCTTCTGCTATATCACCATGCCATTCGGCCTCAAGAATGCCGGAGCCACATTTATGCGAATGATTCAGAAGTGTCTACTCACTCAAATCAGTCGGAATGTGGAAGCATATATGGATGATATCGTTGTCAAGTCACGAAAAGGTTCCGACCTGCTCGCTGATCTCGCCGAAACATTTGCCAATCTCAGAAGATATGATATCAAGCTCAATCCATCAAAGTGCACATTTGGAGTTCCTGGTGGCAAGTTACTCGGTTTTCTCGTTTCCGAACGGGGAATCGACGCTAACCCAGAGAAGATTGGCACTATTCTCCGAATGAAACGCCCTGTGCGAGTGCACGATGTCCAGAAGCTTACTGGATGCTTGGCCGCATTAAGTCGATTCATCTCACGACTCGGTGAAAAGGCATTGCCTCTTTACCGACTGATGAAGAAGACAGACAAGTTCGAGTGGACTCCAGAAGCTGATGCAGCGTTTGCCGAGCTAAAAGCTCTGCTCTCCACCCAGCCGGTGCTTGCTGCTCCAATCAGCAAAGAGCCTCTGTTGCTCTATATCGCAGCCACAGGACAAGTCGTCAGTACTGTGCTAACGGTCGAGCGGGAAGAAGAAGGAAAAGCTCTCAAAGTTCAGCGCCCAGTGTATTATTTGTCAGAAGTCTTGACTCCATCCAAGCAGAGATATCCTCATTATCAGAAGCTTGTGTATGGAATATACATGACCGCAAAGAAGGTTGCTCATTATTTTTCTGATCATTCCATCACAGTCGTCAGCGACGCTCCACTATCAGAGATTTTGCACAACAGAGATGCAACTGGTCGAGTGGCCAAATGGGCGATTGAACTTCTTCCCCTTGATATCAAGTTTGAGGCAAAGAAAGCCATTAAGTCCCAGGCAATAGCAGATTTCCTCGCCGAGTGGATTGAACAGCAGCAGCCGACTGAAGTTCACTCGGAGCATTGGACCATGTTCTTTGATGGCTCTAAGATGTTGAATGGTTCCGGTGCTGGGGTTGTCCTAGTTTCCCCCAGAGGAGATAAGCTCAGATATGTGCTCCAGATTCACTTTGATTCCTCCAACAATGAGGCAGAATATGAGGCCCTCTTATATGGGTTGCGCATGGCCATTTCACTCGGCGTCCGTCGCCTGATGGTCTATGGCGACTCGGATTTAGTGGTCAACCAGGTGATGAAAGAGTGGGACGTGAGAAGCCCAGCCATGACTGGATACTGCAGTGCAGTGAGGAAGCTGGAAAAGAAGTTCGAGGGGTTGGAGCTCCATCGTATACCCCGACTGAAAAATCAAGCAGCTGATGATCTAGCAAAGATAGGTTCCAAGAGAGAAGCCATTCCGAGTGGTGTGTTCTTGGAGCATATACACACTCCGTCAGTCAAAGAAGATCCTTTCACCGAAGAAACTCCACAGCCCAAGAGTGCCACAGATCCGACTGAAGTTGAAGTCCCAGCGGTGGTCGACTTGATCATGGAGGTTTTGGTGGTCATTCCCGACTGGACAGTTCCGTATGTCGCATATATCCTGAGAAAAGAGCTTCCGGAGGATGAGGAAGAGGCTCGACAGATCGTTCGTCGATCTAAGGCCTTTACCGTAATCAAAGGACAATTATACAGAGAAAGCGCGACTGGAGTTGGTCAGAAGTGCATAACACCAGAAGAAGGTCGACTCATCCTCAATGATATACACTCGGGGACCTGTGGTCATCATGCGTCCTCTCGGACCATCGTGGCCAAAGCATACCGAGCCGGATTTTACTGGCCAAAGGCGAATGAGATGGCAAAAGATATAGTGGATAAGTGCGAGGGATGTTAGTTCTACTCGAATATGTCGCACAAGCCTGCATCGGCCCTGAAGACCATCCCACTCGTCTGGCCTTTCGCAGTATGGGGACTGGACATGGTCGGTCCTTTGAGAACAGGACGAAGTGGCTTCACGCATGTACTGGTGGCAGTCGACAAGTTCACAAAGTGGATCGAGGCTAAACCAATCAAGAGCCTTGACACCGGTACTGCTGTTAGCTTCATCAGGGAACTAATATTCAGATATGGAGTCCCGCACAACATCATTACGGATAATGGGTCGAACTTTGACTCAGAGGAATTCAGAGATTTCTGCAACTCCCAAGGCACACGGGTCGACTACGCCTCAGTCGCCCATCCGCAGTCGAATGGACAAGCAGAGCGAGCTAATGGACTGATTCTTAAGGGATTGAAGCCTCGACTGATGCGTGATCTCAAACACGCGGCTGGAGCTTGGGTCGACGAACTTCCCTCAGTGCTTTGGGGGCTGCGGACCACACCTAATCGGTCGACCGGAAGAACTCCATTCTTCTTGGTCTACGGAGCTGAAGCAGTCTTGCCGAGTGATCTTCTCCACAATGCTCCTCGAGTTGAAATCTACAACGAAGCAGAGGCTGAACAAGCGCGGCAGGACGCAATCGACCTTTTAGAGGAAGAAAGGGAGATGGCTCTGATCCGGTCGACCATCTACCAACAAGATTTGCGTCGTTTCCACGCCAGAAATGTGAGAGGTCGAGCCTTCCAGGAAGGGGATTTAGTTCTCCGAGTGGATCAGCACAAACCACACAAGCTTGCTCCTTCTTGGGAAGGCCCCTTCATCGTCACCAAGGTTCTCCACAACGGGGCGTACCGTCTTTACAACATCGAGCATAATATCGACGAGCCCCGAGCTTGGAACGCGGAGGTACTCCGCCCATTTTACACTTAAGTTTTATCACTCGGATGAGTTGCAATAAAGTACTTCTGTAGTTCATGGACCTCAAAATAATAGTGTCATAGTTCCTCCATAATTTCTGTCACTTTTTATTTTTGTCCAAATAAAATTCCCCCTCAGTGGGTGACTTAGCCGCGAATCCGTTTCGCCTAAGTTTGTAAAAATCCTACCGAGTGGTGAGCCAGACTCTCACTCGGAGGCTTAGCTGCGAATCCGTTTCGCCTAAGTTATCAAAATCCTACCGAGTGGAGAGCAACCCTCTCACTCGGGGGCTTAGCTGCAGCCCTGTGCTCGCCTAAGTTATCAAAATCCTACCGAGTGGAGAGCAACCCTCTCACTCGGGGGCTTAGCTGCAGCCCTGTGCTCGCCTAAGTTGTCAAAAATCCTACCGAGTGGAGAGCAACCCTCTCACTCGGGGGCTTAGCTGCAGTCCAAGCACTCGCCTAAGTTACAAAAATCCTACCGAGTGGAGAGCAACCCTCTCACTCGGGGGCTTAGCTGCAGTCCAAGCACTCGCCTAAGTTACAAAAATCCTACCGAGTGAAGAGCGACCCTCTCACTCGGAGGCTTAGCTGCAGTCCAAGCACTCGCCTAAGTTATGAAAACCCTACCGAGTGAAGAGCAATCCTCTCACTCGGGGGCTTAGCTGCAGTCCAAGCACTCGCCTAAGTTATAAAAATCCTACCGAGTGAAGAGCAACCCTCTCACTCGGAGGCTTAGCTGCAGTCCAAGCACTCGCCTAAGTTATAAAAATCCTACCGAGTGAAGAGCAATCCTCTCACTCGGGGGCTTAGCTGCAGTCCAAGCACTCGCCTAAGTTATAAAAATCCTACCGAGTGAAGAGCAAACCTCTCACTCAGGGGCTTAGCTGCGGCCCAGTGCTCGCCTAAGTTACAGAAATCCTACCGAGTGGTAAGCCGGGCTTCCACTCGGAGGCTTAGCCGCAGCCCAGTGCTCGCCTAAGTGGACTAAAGAATAAGTCGATTGCAGTAAAGGCGCCTTGCTTTGAACCTACAAAAGACATTTCGAGCCAAAGGCAATCATATTCAAGCACCAAATTCAAGTTTGAATCAATATCTAAAGGAACCGAAAGTGCTCAGGCGTTAAGCCTGTTAAGGTTTATCGGTTACAATTCCACTCGGCATACCGAGGCAAATTTAAAGCATCGAGCCAGAAGAAGTTTTTTACCCCTCCTGTGGAGGGCTGGAAGGTGCAACGAATTCATCAAGGTCAATTCCGTCGGCGATCCGAGTGGCAGCTGCAAGGAAAGTTTCCATAAAGGACCTGAAGTCGTGTTTCTTGGTATTGGCCACCCGAAGGGCCGCCAGCTTCTCTTCTCGCGCATCTTTACAGTGGACTCGGGCCAGACACAGAGCAACATCTGCACCACACCGAGCCGAGGACTTCTTCCATTCCTGCACTCGACCAGGGATCGTGTTCAAGCGGGCCATCAGCGACTCAAGGTCATTCTGAAGTGTCTCCTCAGGCCAGAGTGTCGAGTCGATGCAAGAGGTGGCGGCCTTCAGCCTTGCGAGATAATCCACGACAGCTGCAACACGAGACTCCAGTCGGAAAACATCCATGGCAACTTCGTCGTTCACCGGAGAATTGACGGGGTCGAGGTTTGGCTCCAGTCGACTAGTTTCTTCTTCAAAGTTTTGGCAAAATTCTGCAAGGATGATCGCTGAGTCAAGGGGATGGTCGAATGGAAAAACCACGATTGGAAATGTTTGCCGAGCATAGAGGCTTACCTTCAAGCATAAGAAACAGCTTCTTGGCAAGACCACTCAGGAAGGCCTCCAGATCAGTTTTCTTCCCAGTCAATTTGCTGACTTGGTCGGTCAGGGCAGCTTTATCAGTTTTTAGTCGACTGACCTCCTTGTTGGCAATCCCAAGAGCAGCTTTCAGATTGGTATTGTCTTGTTCAAGCTTGGCGACTGAAGCTAACTTCTCGTCAGCAAGCTTGATCTTCTCAGCTAGTTCGAGGTCTTTCTTCTGTTGGGCCTCCCTTACCTTACCTGCAAGTCACAGCAAGATCAGATTTTGAAACAAGCAAGGGGAAAAGCAGTCGTTAGGGTCTCACCAAACATACCTTCGGTCTCCTCCTTGGCCTTCGTCAGCTTCTCCTGAACCAGCTTCAAGCTCAGCTCGAGTTGAGTGTGCTTGTTTTCCAGCTCAGAGTAGCGAGCCACAAGATCACAAGAGTTCTGCGAAGAACCAATCGACTAAATGTCAAATATAATTCACTTCCGAGTGAAAAAGGAAAAAACACACGTTTCTAAGACTACAGCCGAATACAAGCATTCGACCGTAGTCTCGGGGACTACACCCAGTGGGTGCACTCAGCGTGCCCCCACTAATCCTGTTGAAGACAAAGTCGACCAGTCGACCTCAAAAAAAAGAGCGAGATGCATTCTCTAAGACTGTGATCAACTGCAAGCAGTCGACCACAGTCTCGGGGACTACACCCAGTGGGTGCACTCAGCGTGCCCCCACCGGTTTGTGAAATCCAGTCGACATAGTCGACTGACAGAAAGATTGACATCATAAAGCCTAAGGCCGACTGCCAGCAGTCGACCTTAGCCTTGGGGACTACACCCAGCGGGTGCACTCAGCGTGCCCCCGCTAACACGGAGTTTAATCGACACACCCAGTGGGTGACTACTATAAATTCCGGAAAGGAAAAGTTTTTGGTAGCATATCCAACAGAACAAACGGTGGTCGACTGACCTGGACATTGCTTTGGAGGGCAGAACTAGCGTCATAAGCTACCTGGCTCGCATCCCGGATGGTCTTCAACTGCTCCATCATGATTCCCGCCTGGCGTATCGCTTCTTTCGCCGCGCCAGCTTGGTCCTCTGGGACGTGGTGCGTCGTGAAGAGGGAGGGCTGCTGAGCACTCGTCAATGGATCTGCAAAGGACACCGTATGTCGAGTGGTGTTCTCTTCCTCCGCAGTCAGAATCTCAGGCGCCGTCACATCCTGAGGCACCTTACTGGCGGACGCTTTCCGACTCCTCCTGCGCTTCAGCGGTTCTTCATCCTCATCATCATCAGGGAGATCGATAACAACATTGGGTGGAGCTACGGAGAAGAATCAGGATCAGAGATCGCGAGTCAGTCGACTAAGAACGACGTTAAGAATACAGTACCTGGTTTCGAAGTTGCTGCGTCCTCCATCTCGTGGTCATCAGCCCGGGCTGAGGTTTCAGAAGTAGCAGCACTGCAACTCCAAAGGATCAGTCGACTAACTTCAGCGTCGACTAGAGACAAAGTTCACACAAAATAAGAAGACTTAAGCAGCACGGTTACCCTGATATGGTGGGGATGGACACCTTCATCTTCGGCAGGAGCTTGATCGGCTTCGACGAGGCCGCCCTGGGATGCTTCGGCGCCTTTTCAGTCGGCACTGGAGAGGTGGTCCGAGGGCGTTTGGTCGACTGAGCAGTGGTCGCAACCCCCTTACCACGTTCAGTCGAAGGGTCGTGGACAAGCTTCGACCGCCTTTCCGAGCGCGGTGGTACGACCTCCTCCTCCTCTTCTTCCTCGTCTTCAACGTCATCTTCATCACCGCCATCATCGTCATCATCATCATCATCCTCTGCAACATCCGAGTCCCATTCCTCCTCTTCCTGGCTCTCGCCCCCACTCGCCTCACCCTCCTCAGTCGGGGCTTGTGCTCCATTGGGCATCGAGTACAGTTCGGTGAGAGCCTAGCGGATATCAAGACAAGGATCAGTCGACCAGTCGGCAGGATAAACAGAAATGAATGCGACAAGAACACAGTGGAGAGCAGAGCAAATGTACCTTGTTTGGATCGCTGTTGTGGTCGAGTGGAGGAATTCTTCTGGCTCCGCGTGGGTTGTCCTTGTTTCTGGTAATGGCTACCATCCATCTTTCCAGAGTGACATCGTCGACTGCTTCCGGATGGACTCGAGTCTCGTCCTCAGTCCCACAGTACAACCACATGCAGTGGCTCCGGAACTGAAGGGGCTGGATGCGACGCCTGAGGAAGACCTCCAGGAGGTCCATACCCGTCACTCCCTCCCGAACCAGCTGCACCACGCGCTCCATCAACATCTTCACGTCAGCTTTCTCCTCCGGAATCAACTTCAGAGAGGAAGGCTTGTTCACTCGGTCCATGGTAAACTGTGGGAGTCCACTCGACTGCCCCGGCGTCGACTGGTCCTGGCAATAGAACCAAGTCGACTGCCAGCCTCTGACTGACTCGGGAAAGGTCATGGGCGGGAAGGTGCTCTTATTCCTCACCTGGATCCCCAGACCCCCACACATTTGGACGACTCGGGTTCTCTCATCACCTGGGCTCGCCTTCTTCACGGTCTGAGAGCGACACGTGAATATATGCTTGAATAAACCCCAGTGCGGTCGACAGCCCAGGAAACCCTCACACATAGACACGAATGCGGCAAGATAGGCGATAGAATTTGGGGTAAAGTGGTGGAGCTGCGCTCCAAAGAAGTTCAAGAAGCCACGGAAGAAAATACTCGGCGGCAAAGAAAATCCACGATCAACATGGGTGGCCAAGAGCACACACTCACCCTCTTCTGGCTGGGGCTGCCACTCCTTCCCCGGAAGCCTCGCAGCTCCATGAGGGATCACACCCTCGTTGGCCATGTCGAGGAGGTCTTTCTCTGTGATGGTCGACTGGATCCAGTCTCCTTGGACCCAGCCCTTCGGCAGGCGGGATCTGGACGAGGACCCGCCGCGGCTGGTAGATCTCCCCTTTGCCTTCTCCGACGCCGACGCCTTCTTCGCACGTTCCAGCACCGCCGTCTTCTCCTTGGCCATGGTTGCCGGCGAGATGCGCGAAGGGAAGTTGTGCGAGGGCGAGAGCGAGCGCGCTGGACGGGGACGAAGGGAGCAGAGAGAGAGAGAGAATGCTGAGGCACAGCACAGAAATCCTCACCGGGCGCATTTATAAGGTCCCTTCCGAGTGGATGACAGGTGGGCCCGGTCGATCTAATCATATCCGGGAGCAGTTATGCAGACGGGATACATGGCGAAGAAAGCGGCGCGGAGATCGAGGCGTCTATGTCCCGTCCCATCCGAACGCCGCGGTCCGCTCCGCTTCGCGCGCGTCCCCAAATTTCGCATCCCGCGGAATCCGCGAACAGCAGATCAGTCTGTCAGACACGGGGTTTCCTGCGATCCATCGCTCGGAGATCGTCGAAGCCCGAAAGATCACTCGACGAAAGAAGAGAATGGATCGAGTCGACTGAAGACAAGTTGCTCATTGTCGACGAAGAGATTCTTTGGTCCAGAACAGCGCACGACCAGAGCGCAAAGGTTAATCGGAAACGACATCAACTCCTTCCTCACTCGAAGCCTCAATCCATTCGGGGGCTAATGATGGGGTTATGTACCTAGGGTAGGGTCATGGACCTGATCTAAGTACCTTACCCAAGGACATCCTTAGAAGAGGTCGCCTTCCAGTCGACCAACGAAGGACTCACTCGACTGACTTGAAGGACTCGACCACGAAGACTCACTCGACCACCAGGAGGTCAAGAGGCACTCTGCACTGCAAGGGCCTGTAATTAAGTAGGCTTTATGATAGTAAAGACACTTTATGTGGGGCGTTACCAGTAACGTCCCAGACTTAACTCACCTTAAACCCTCTCCTACGTGGGCTGGCTGGGGTCCTGGCGCACTCTATATAAGCCACCCCCCTCCACAGGCAGAAGGGTTCGGCACCTTGTAACTCATATACTCATAATCCACTCGACCGCCTCCGGGCTCCGAGACGTAGGGCTATTACTTCTTCCGAGAAGGGCCTGAACCCGTACATCCCTTGTGTTTACAACCTCTCCATAGCTAGGACCTTGCCTCTCTATACCTACCCCCCACTCTACTGTCAGGCTTAGAACCACGACAGGCGGCGCCCCCCTCTTTCCTTCCCCTCCTCTCCCCCTTCCTTCCCCTCCTAGTAGGAGTTGGAAAGGAGGAGTCCTACTCCTACTAGGAGGAGGACTCCTCCTCCTGGTGCGCCCAACAAGGGCCGGCCGGCCTCCCCCCTCCCTCCTTTATATACGGGGGCAGGGGGCACCCCATAGATACACAAGTTGATCTACGGATCCTTCCTTAGCCGTGTGCGGTGCCCCCCTCCACCATATTCCACCTCGGTCATATCATCGCGGAGTTTAGGCGAAGCCCAACGCCGGTAGAGCATCATCATCATCACCACGCCGTCGTGCTGACGGAACTCATCCCCGAAGCTTTACTGGATCGGAGCCCGGGGATCGTCATCGAGCTGAACGTGTGCTAAACTCGGAGGTGCCGTATGTTCGGTGCTTGGATCGGTCGGATCGTGAAGACGTACGACTACATCAACCGCGTTGTCATAACGCTTCCGCTTATGGTCTACGAGGGTACGTGGACAACACTCTCCCCTCTCGTTGCTATGCCATCACCATGATCTTGCGTGTACGTAGGAATTTTTTTTAAATTACTACGTTCCCCAACAGTGGTATCCGAGCCAGGTTTTATGCGTTGATGTTATATGCACGAGTAGAACACAAGTGAGTTGTGGGCGATATAAGTCATACTGCTTACCAGCATGTCATACTTTGGTTCAGCGGCATTGTGAGATGAAGCGGCCCGGACCGACATTACGCGTACGCTTACGCGAGACTGGTTTCACTGCTACGAGCACTCGTTGCTTAAAGGTGACCGGCGGGTGTCTGTCTCTCTCACTTTAGTTAAACCGAGTGTGGCTACGCCCGGTCCTTCCGAAGGTTAAAACAACACCAACTTGACAAACTATCGTTGTGGTTTTGATGCGTAGGTAAGAACGGTTCTTGCTAAGCCCGTAGCAGCCACGTAAAATTTGCAACAACAAAGTAGAGGACGTCTAACTTGTTTTTGCAGGGCATGTTGTGATGTGATATGGTCAAGACATGATGCTATATTTTATTGTATGAGATGATCATGTTTTGTAACCGAAGTTATCGGCAACTGGCAGGAGCCATATGGTTGTCGCTTTATTGTATGAAATGCAAACGCCCTGTAATTGCTTTACTTTATCACTAAGCGGTAGCGATAGTCGTAGAAGCAATAGATGGCGTAACGACAACGATGCTACGATGGAGATCAAGGTGTCGCGCCGGTGAGATGGTGATCACGACGGTGCTTCGAAGATGGAGATCACAAGCACAAGATGATGATGGCCATATCATATCACTTATATTGATTTCATGCGATGTTTATCCTTTATGCATCTTATCTTGCTTTGATTGACGGTAGCATTTTAAGATGATCTCTCACTTAATAATCAAGAAGTGTTCTCCCTGAGTATGCACCGTTGCGAAAGTTCTTCGTGCTGAGACACCACGTGATGATCGGGTGTGATAGGCTCTACGTTCAAATACAACGGGTGCAAAGCAGTTGCACACGCGGAATACTCAGGTCATACTTGACGAGCCTAGCATATACAGATATGGCCTCGGAACACAGAGACCGAAAGGTCGAACGTGAATCATATAGTAGATATGATCAACATAGTGATGTTCACCATTAAGACTACTCCATCTCACGTGATGATTGGACATGGTTTAGTTGATTTGGATCATGTGATCACTTAGATGACTAGAGAGATGTCTGTCTAAGTGGGAGTTCTTAAGTAATATGATTAATTGAACTTAAATTTATCATGAACTTAGTACCTGATAGTATTTTGCTTGTCTATGTTTGTTTGTAGATAGATGGCTCGTGCTGTTGTTCCGTTAAATTTTAATGCGTTCCTTAAGAAAGCAAAGTTGAAAGATGATGGTAGCAATTACACGGACTGGGTCCGTAACCTGAGGATTATCCTCATTGCTGCATAGAAAAGTTACGTCCTGAAAGCACCGCTGGGTGCCAGGCCTGCTGCTGACGACGTTAAGAACGTCTGGCAGAGCAAAGCTGATGACTACTCGATAGTTCAGTGTGCCATGCTTTACGGCTTAGAACCGGGTCTTCAACGACGTTTTGAACGTCATGGAGCATATGAGATGTTTCAGGAGTTGAAGTTAATATTTCAAGCAGATGCCCGGATTGAGAGATATGAAGTCTCCAATAAGTTCTATAGCTGCAAGATGGAGGAAAATAATTCTGTCAGTGAACACATACTCAAAATGTCTGGGTATAATAATCACTTGATTCAACTGGGAGTTAATCTTTCTGATGATAGTGTCATTGACAGAATTCTCCAATCACTGCCACCAAGCTACAAGAGCTTCATGATGAACTATAATATGCAAGGGATGAACAAGACTATTCCCGAGCTCTTCGCAATGCTAAAGGCTGCGGAGGTAGAAATCAAAAAGGAGCATCAAGTGTTGATGGTTAACAAGACCACCAGTTTCAAGAAAAAGGGCAAAGGGAAGAAGAAGGGGAACTTTAAAAAGAACAGCAAGCAAGTTGCTGCTCAAGAGAAGAAACCCAAGTCTGGACCTAAGCCTGAAACTGAGTGCTTCTACTGCAAGCAGACTGGACACTAGAAGCGGAACTGCCCCAAGTATTTGGCGGATAAGAAGGATGACAAAGTGAACAAAGGTATATGTGATATACATGTTATTGATGTGTATCTTACTAATGCTCGCAGTAGCACCTGGGTATTTGATACTGGTTCTGTTGCTAATATTTGCAACTCGAAACAGGGACTACGAATTAAGCGAAGATTGGCTAAAGACGAGGTGACGATGCGCATGGGAAATGGTTCCAAAGTCGATGTGATCGCGGTCGGCACGCTACCTCTATATCTACCATCGGGATTAGTTTTAGACCTAAATAATTGTTATTTGGTGCCAGCGTTGAGCATGAACATTATATCTAGATCTTGTTTGATGCGAGACGGTTATTCATTTAAATCAGAGAATAAAGGTTGTTCTATTTATATGAGTAATATCTTTTATGGTCATGCACCCTTGAAGAGTGGTCTATTTTTATTGAATCTCGATAGTAGTGATACACATATTCATAGTGTTGAAACCAAAAGATGCAGAGTTGATAACGATAGTGCAACTTATTTGTGGCACTGCCGTTTAGGTCATATCGGTGTAAAGCGCATGAAGAAACTCCATACTGATGGGCTTTTGGAATCACGTGATTATGAATCACTTGGTACTTGCGAACCGTGCCTCATGGGCAAGATGACTAAAACGCCGTTCTTCGGAACTATGGAGCGAGCAACTGATTTGTTGGAGATCATACATACTGATGTTTGTGGTCCAATGAATGTTGAGGCTCGCGGCGGGTATTGTTATTTTCTCACCTTCACAGATGATTTGAGCAGATATGGATATATCTACTTAATGAAACATAAGTCTGAAACATTTGAAAAGTTCAAAGAATTTCAGAGTGAAATGGAAAATCATCGTAACAAGAAAATAAAGTTTCTACGATCTGATCGTGGAGGAGAATATTTGAGTTACGAGTTTGGTCTACACTTGAAACAATGCAGAATAGTTTCACAACTCATGCCACCCGGAACACCACAACGAAATGTTGTGTCCGAACGTCGTAATCGTACTTTACTAGATATGGTGCGATCCATGATGTCTCTTACTGATTTACCGTTATCGTTTTGGGGTTATGCTTTAGAGACGGCCGCATTCACATTAAATAGGGCACCATCAAAATCCGTTTAGACGACGCCTTATGAACTGTGGTTTGGCAAGAAACCAAAGTTGTCGTTTCTTAAAGTTTGGGGCTGTGATGCTTATGTGAAGAAACTTCAACCAGATAAGCTCGAACCCAAATTGGAGAAATGTGTCTTCATAGGATACCCAAAAGAGACTATTGGGTACACCTTCTATCACAGATCTGAGGGCAAGATTTTCGTTGCTAAAATCGGATCCTTTCTAGAGAAGGAGTTTCTCTCGAAAGAAGTGAGTGGGAGGAAAGTAGAACTTGATGAGATAACTATATCTACTCCCTTATTGGAAAGTAGTTCATCACGAGAACCGGTTCCTGTGACAACTACACCAATTAGTGAGGAAGCTAATGATAATGATCATGAAACTTCAGATCAAGTTTCTACTGAACCTCGTAGGTCTACCAGAGTAAGATCCGCACCAGAGTGGTACGGTAATCCTATTCTGGAAGTCATGTTACTTGACCATGATGAACCTACGAACTATGAGGAAGCGATGATGAGCCCGGATTCCGCAAAATGGCTAGAAGCCAGGAAATCTGAGATGGGATCCATGTATGAAAACAAAGTATGGACTTTGGTTGACTTGCCCAATGATCGGCAAGCCATTGAGATAAATGGATCTTTAAGAAGAAGACTGACGTTGATGGTAATATAACTGTCTATAAAGCTCGACTTGTTGCAAAAGGTTTTCGACAAGTTCAAGGGGTTGACTACGATGAGACTTTCTCACCCGTAGCGATGCTTAAGTCCGTCTGAATCATGTTGGCTATTGCTGCATTTCATGATTATGAAATTTGGCAAATGGATGTCAAGACTGCATTCTTGAATGGATTTCTAGAAGAAGAGTTGTATATGATGCAGCCGGAAGGTTTTGTTGATCCAAAAGGTGCTGACAAAGTGTGTAAGCTCCAGCGCTCCATTTATGGACTGGTGCAAGCATCTCGGAGTTGGAATAAATGCTTTGATAGTGTAATCAAAGCATATGGTTTTATACAGACTTTTGGAGAAGCCTGTATTTACAAGAAAGTGAGTGGGAGCTGTGTAGCATTTCTAATTTTATATGTAGATGACATATTATTAATTGGAAATGATATAGAATTTCTGGATAGCATAAAGGGATACTTGAATAAAAGTTTTTCAATGAAAGACCTCGGTGAAGCTGCTTACATATTGGGCATCAAGATCTATAGAGATAGATCAAGACGCTTAATAGGACTTTCACAAAGCACATACCTTGACAAAATTTTGAAAAAGTTCAAAATGGATCAGGCAAAGAAAGGTTTCTTGCATGTGCTACAAGGTGTGAAGTTGAGTCAAACTCAATGCCCGACCACAACAGAAGATAGAGAGAAAATGAAAGATGTTCCCTATGCTTCAGCCATAGGCTCTATCATGTATGCAATGCTGTGTACCAGACCTGACGTATGCTTAGCAATAAGCTTGGCAGGAAGGTACCAAAGTAATCCAGGAGTGGATCACTGGACAGCGGTCAAGAACATCCTGAAATACCTGAAAAGGACTAAGGATATGTTTCTCGTATATGGAGGTGACAAAGAGCTAGTCGTAAATGGTTACGTTGATGCAAGCTTTGACACTGATCCGGACGATTCTAAATCGCAAACCGGATACGTGTTTTTATTAAATGGTGGAGCTGTAAGTTGGTGCAGTTCTAAACAAAGCGTCGTGACGGGATCTACATGTGAAGCGGAGTACATAGCTGCTTCTGAAGCAGCAAATGAAGGAGTCTGGATGAAGGAGTTCATTACCGATCTAGGTGTCATACCTAGTGCATCGGGACCAATGAAGATCTTCTGTGACAATACTGGTGCAATTGCTTTGGCAAAGGAATCCAGATTTCACAAGAGGACCAAGCACATCAAGAGACGCTTCAATTTCATTCGGGACCAAGTCCAAATGGGAGACATAGAGATTTGCAAAATACATACGGATCTGAATGTTGCAGACCCGTTGACTAAGCCTCTCTCACGAGCAAAACATGATCAACACCAAGACTCCATGGGTGTTAGAATCATTACTATGTAATCTAGATTATTGACTCTAGTGCAAGTGGGAGACTGAAGGAAATATGCCGTAGAGGCAATAATAAAGTTATTATTTATTTCCTCATATCATGATAAATGTTTATTATTCATGCTAGAATTGTATTAATCGGAAACATGATACATGTGTGAATACATAGACAAACATATAGTCACTAGTATACCTCTACTTGACTAGCTCATTAATCAAAGATGGTTATGTTTCCTAACCATAGACATGTGTTGTCATTTGATTAATGGGATCACATCATTAGAAGAATGATGTGATTGACATGACCCATTTCGTTAGCCTAGCACTTGATCGTTTAGTATGCTGCTATTGCTTTCTTCATGACTTATACATGTTCCTGTAACTATGAGAAATATGCAACTCCCGTTTACCGGAGGAACACTTTGGGTACTACCAAACGTCACAACGTAACTGGGTGATTATAAAGGAGTACTACAGGTGTCTCCAAAGGTACATGTTGAGTTGGCGTATTTTGAGATTAGGTTTTGTCACTCCGATTGTCGGAGAGGTATCTCTGGGCCCTCTCGGTAATGCACATCATTATAAGCCTTGCAAGCAATGTGACCAAATGAGTTGGTTACGAGATGATGCATTACGGAACGAGTAAAGAGACTTGCCAGTAACGAGATTGAACTGGGTATTGGATACCGACGATCAAATCTCGGGCAAGTAACATACCGATGACAAAGGGAACAACGTATGTTGTTATGCGGTTTGACCGATAAAGATCTTCGTAGAATATGTAGGAACCAGTATGGGCATCCAGGTCCCGCTATTGGTTATTGACCGAGAATGGTTCTAGGTCATGTCTACATAGTTCTCGAACCCGTAGGGTCCGCACACTTAACGTTACGATGACAGTTTTATTATGAGTTTATAAGTTTTGATGTACCGAAGTTTGTTCGGAGTCCCAGATGTGATCACGGACATGACGAGGAGTCTCGAAATGGTCGAGACATAAAGATTGATATATTGGACGACTATATTCGGACACTGGAAGTGTTACGGGTGATTTCGGAGAAAACCGGAGTGCCGGAGGGTTACCGGAACCCCCCCGGAGAGTTAATGGGCCACATGGGCCTTGGTGGGAAGAGAGAGGGGCGGCCAGGAAGGGCCGCGCGCCCCCTCTCCCTCTGGTCCGAACTGGACTAGGAGGGGGGGGGGGGGCGGCGCCCCCCTCTTTCCTTCCCCTCCTCTCCCCCTTCCTTCCGCTCCTAGTAGGAGTAGGAAAGGAGGAGTCCTACTCCTACTAGGAGGAGGACTCCTCCTCCTGGCGCGCCCAACAAGGGCCGGCCGGCCTCCCCCTTCCCTCCTTTATATACGGGGGCAGGGGGCACCCCATAGATACACAAGTTGATCTACGGATCGTTCCTTAGCCGTGTGCGGTGCCCCCCTCCACCATATTCCACCTCGGTCATATCGTCGCGGAGTTTAGGCGAAGCCCTGCGCCGGTAGAGCATCATCATCGTCACCACGCCGTCGTGCTGACGGAACTCATCCCCGAAGCTTTGCTGGATCGGAGCCCGGGGATCGTCATCGAGCTGAACGTGTGCTGAACTCGGAGGTGCCGTACGTTCGGTGCTTGGATCGGTCGGATCGTGAAGACGTACGACTACATCAACCGCATTGTCATAACGCTTCCGCTTACGGTCTACGAGGGTACGTGGACAACACTCTTCCCTCTCGTTGCTATGCCATCACCATGATCTTGCGTGTACGTAGGAATTTTTTTGAAATTACTACGTTCCCCAACACTCAGAGGATTGGGAGTGGACGACGAGCTCGAAGTGGATTGGGAGTGGTTGCGCAGATGGGAGGGAGAGATCCGTGCAAAAGAAAAACATTTTTTCTCTCTCTCTTGTATGTTATGTGACTTAACCGAGACTTGTTTAATTCTAAGTCGACTGATACTAGCCACACCCAAACAACGAATCATACTTTATCATGTCATTCTGATATAGGAGAAGCTTCTCAAAAGCATCAAAAAATATCATAGAACCGTGATCCGAGTCACCTTCACTAGGAACCATCATAGAACCGTGATCCGAATCACCTTCACTAGGAACCATCATGTGACCCGACCCATAGCCTTTGATTTTGGTTGGGCACAGTCTCCGGCATGTGTTTTTGTTGGATCACAGTTCAATAGCCAAAATAAGATCAAATACGATAAACTGCAATCTATTTAAAATTTCTTTAGTTATACCTTCATATTTAAACTAATATATTGAAAATGCAAACCGTATTTATTTTTTCTAGGCTTTGAGGTGATCTCATGGTTAGCATTCCAAATCAAGCTCTCTAATACCTAACCCAACCCCATGTATGCCCATGTTTAGAAGTAACTTTGTTTCTATCCAATTAAAAATATACTCTCTTCAATCCATATTAATTACCACTGATATAGTACAACTTAATCCTAAATTAGCGATAATTAATATGGACGAGAGGGTGTAGCTTTTATTGGCTTAAGAAATATAACTAGGATGTCAACAAAGATACAAGAAACGAATAGAAGATTCTAAAAGAAACAATCTATAAATTTCATGTTCTATCATCTTCAAGAGCATCTACAGCCGGATGGGTCCTGCCCTTCAGTCTGACATGACGGACGCGTCCGAGCGCGCCCATGCCTCCTTATATCCGATCCAGATATTTGCAGGAGGGGGGAACTTTGTGAGTGGGCCGTCCGTCCGGACGTAGTGGGCATTTGAAGCTATAGTCAAAAGAAAAAAAAGTTGTAGATGCTCGAACAGATTAGTAGATTCTCAGAAAGAAGATGTAGATAAATAGCAAACCGGATGTTTGGATCTCAAATTTATGTGAGTGGATCACAGGAGTTTTCTTGCTTAATTACGTTGCTGCCGAATGATGTGGCACCTACGCCCTCAACTGCCCCACCTACCTGCCACATCAGTGCACAAAGCCATAGCAGCCAGCCGGCCGGCCACTTGAAGCAGTTCAGACCTGGATGAAAGAAACGACACACCGCAACGTGCCACCGTACGTACAAAACCCGGAGATCCACCGCGCCCAGAAGCAAAAACAATCATTCACCCGCGCCCACGCACACACACGCTGGCACGCCTGCAGGTGCGCGGTCACCGCGCGAGCACGCCGCCATGCAACCACGTCCCGGAAGACCCCGCGGCCGCCACTCCCTGCGCCCGGCCGCGGCGGACGTGCTCCGGTGTGTCGTCCTCGCCGGGGCCATCGCCGTCGTGGCCGCGGGCGCGAACGCGGACGCGGCGCCGGCGATCCTGGACACGGTGTGCGGGTCCAAGCAGGCGGCCGACCCGGAGTCGTTCGACGTGAGCTTCGTCAACACCCTGGAGCTCATCTACCAGAACGTGACGCGGTCCGGCTTCGGCGCCGCCTCCTCCGGCTCCGGCAACTTCTCCGTCTTCGGGCTCGGTCAGTGCCTCGCCTACCTCTCCCCGACCGACTGCCAGCTCTGCTACGCGCAGAGCCGCGTGAAGCTGCCCCACTGCCTCCCGGCCGACGGCGGCCGCATCTACGTCGACGGCTGCTTCCTCCGCTACGGCGCCGGCAACTTCACCGCCGCCGCCACCGACGCCAGCGACACGTTCGTCTGCTCCAACGACACCGCGCCGGCAACCCCGGCGTTCGCTGCCGCGGCGGCCGCGCTGGTGCGCAACGTCACGGCATCCGCGCCGGGGGCGAGGGGGTACTACTACGCCAGGTCGGCGTCGGCGTCGGCGATGCCGACCGGCGCGCGGGTGTACGCGGCAGCGCAGTGCTGGAGGTCGCTGAACGCCACCGCGTGCGCGGCATGCACGGCGAGCGCGCGCGACCGGGTGGTACGGCAGTGCCTTCCCGGCGCCGCCGAGGGGTACGGGCTCAACGCCGGCTGCGTCGTCAGGTACTCCACGCAGCCCTTCTACCTGCCGGCCAAAGCCGGCGGCGGCGGCGGGTCATCCAGTGAGTACACCACACATTCTCGGTCGTAATTCCGTTCTTGGTCCAAGTGTCGTGCCGTGTCGTGTCTGAATTCTGCTGACAGCAACAGCGCATTCAGGTTTCAGAGCGTGAAACAGCAAAATAAATCCGTATGAAACGCCATGAAATATGACATCTTTCTTCTTCTTCTTCTGAATTATCCATGGCAGCCCGGCACATAATCATCATCGTCTTCGCCTCCATCCTCTCCGCCATGGCAGTCATCGGCATAGTATTCATCTGGACACGAATGAGGCCCAGGAGAGACGACCTCCACGACGGTATGGAAAACTGTAAAATTGCAACCGCATACACCTGAATATCTGATGCTGCACTATGATAATCTGACGAGAGTTTCTGACACTTTGTAGACATGGACGGCTCCGGCGAGATCATCCGCACCATCATGTTGTCGCAGCTCGGCTTCCGGTATGAGGAGCTGCGCAAGGCGACCGATGACTTCAATCAGATCAACAAGCTCGGCCAGGGCGGCTACGGTTCAGTTTACAAGGTACATTGCCGTGACATTTGGAACACCACGCATTTGGCACAATGCAACACTGAATTTCATTGATCATGTTTCTTGAAATGCTTGCTTCATCTGAGTTTGACATCCTGATAATATATGATGGATATCACAGGGTGTGCTTCCGGATGGCCGGGAGATCGCCGTGAAGCGGCTCTACCTCAACACGCGGCAGTGGACCGACCAGTTCTTCAACGAGGTGAAGCTCGTCAGCCAGGTGCAGCACAAGAACCTCGTCAAGCTCCTCGGGTGCAGCGTCGAGGGCCCCGAGAGCCTCCTCGTCTACGAGTACCTCTGCAACACCAGCCTCGATCACTACCTCTTTGGTAAGAAAATAAAACAACCCCTGCATTCTCTGAAGAAAAAAAATGTCATACTTCAAATGGTAGATTTCATTTTGACTGATCTTCCGTACTTTGTTGATGCAGACGCTTTCAAAAAGAACGCGTTGGACTGGGAGCGGCGGTCGGAGATTGTCCTCGGGGCGGCGGAGGGTTTGTCATACCTCCACAGTGGCTCCGAGGTCAGGATCATACATAGGGACATAAAGGCCAGCAATGTGATGTTGGATGAGAGGTTCAGGCCTAAGATCGGCGATTTCGGCCTGGCGAGGAACTTCATGGAAGATCAGACCCACCTCAGCACCGGCCTTGCAGGAACATTGTAAGTTCACTTGTCCAGAAAATCTAATCTGATCAAGGGTTGAAGAAAATTTGGCGATAAATTGTGCAATGTGTCTGAAGAAATAGCACTGACCATATGCCTACATTTGTGCAGTGGATATATGGCCCCGGAGTACATCGTACACGGGCAGCTGACGGAGAAGGCCGACATCTACAGCTACGGCGTGCTGGTCCTTGAGATCGTCACCGGCCGCAAGAACCACAACTCCGTGGCGTCATCGGCCGAGGGACTGTCCCTCATGTCACAGGTATATTCTCCCATTTCACCTATGTTGTCAAGTACTAGTGTACTGTAGCATTTCAGACAACCTGATGCTGACATCCTTCCATCTTCAGTTATGGAAGCACTACAACGCCGGCACACTGATGGAGATCCTGGACCCGAACCTCCGCGACCAATGCTCGGAGGCGGAAGCTCTCAAGGTGTTCCAAGTCGGGTTGCTGTGCGCGCAGGCGTCGCCGAACCTCAGACCGCCGATGTGGAAGGTGGTGGAGATGCTGGGAAGTGGTGACAGGGTGTTGCCCCGGCCTACCGAGCCTCCGTTCATCAACGTGAAGGGGTCGAACGCGAAGAGCGAAAGCTCGGGGTCATCAATGTCTCTGATGTCGAACTCCGACAAGTCGCCGTTCTCGACGAACCAGCTGTCGGTGAGTGGGGTGCAGGCCAGGTGATTAACAAGAAGGGCGTGAAGGATCATCTTAACATTTTTTGTCATTGTTTTACGTTAGGATGATATTCAAGTACTACTAACTGAAAATGTTCCCATCATAGAACCCTGTTTGTAAGATGTAAGTAAGCAGCCAGAGGAATGTTAGCTTTGTCAAATATTCAGAGAAGTGCAGTCTTCAACTCCTCCAACACCATCTCGGCTAAAATCAACTGAAAGTCGTCTCCTTTTTGCGCATGTGCCCTTGGCAATGAAGAGATTTAATCAACGTCTAAAAACAGATAAAACAGAGGAAAAAGTCAGGGAATTCACACAAAAGACAAAACACAACAAACAAACAAACAAAAAAGTGACAAAATTCAGAAAATTCACATGATTTTGGTCTAGGTGATGGACCGATAGGCGATAGCTTCTGGATAGCTTTAGAACCAAGCAAATTACCTTTTGGAAAAGTCAAAACACGCGATGATTAACAGAGAGCGATTTGGGAACTGAGATGGACCGGCAGCGATTCTGCTGGAAAATCGTTGGGCTGTGTACGCATGCGGTGTGGATGTGGTCTGGTCGTTGTCTATTTTGTTTGGGAAGTCCAAAATTACAGCTGAGAACGGGTGAAGCATGGCTTAATTGACCCAGCCGTCCAAGAGGGAGACGGTTCAACAACCATCATCAATCGTCATCTTTCTTTGTCTTAGTTCTTTTTGTTTCACTCATGCGACATGTATGCAGTATTCTCTTTAGACACGTATATACTTGCCGGTGTGCTGAAATTTGCACCACCAATTCCCTAAAAGAGCATATAGGAAGGTAATATTTATAAAAAAAATGTGGGACCATGGCTCTGCACATGATGGACCGACAACAACTCTCAAAATAGGTTTACACCCCGCTTTATACATAAAAACCAACATATCTATGCAACAAGTTGAAGTACCACACTGAAAATTAAGTAGTCTGCTGGGGCAACAACTCAAACATGCCCAAAAAAGCTAAAAAGAAAGATGAAAAAAAGACCACCAAGTGAGTGGCAGTGTTTTTTACTTGAAATTCAGCCTGCTATTAAGTTATCGTACGTCTAGGTGTACTCTCGAAAAAAAAGAAAAAAAAATACTACCAAGTGGCCGGAAGTTCAACAGATCTACGACAAAGCAAGACGGCGTGCGGTACTGAGTCAACACATCCACCATGAGTCCAAACCGGTCACAATCTCGTTGTCTAGAGATCGGGTGCCAGTGCTGCAAAATGCAAGGAATTTGAAGATATACTCAGAGGCCCGCCTAAGGACGAACCTCTCAATCACCATCTTGTTTTGTGTTGTCCATAAAGTCCAAGCTAGCGCCGCAAACACAGCCTGAAGAGGTGTATCCTCCTCCCAGTCTGGTGGGCACGAGTTTATAGGAACCCGATTAGGTCTAGGTCCTCCCAATCAGGCACCAGAGCCTCACAGAAAAAGCTCCACAGGAATATCGTTGTAATGCAAGAGAAGATGTGTATCCCTGTCAACACAACAAAAGGGGCACAACTCGTCACCAAGGTTGTGCCACTTCAACAACTCCATCCCAGATGGGAGGCGATCCCCTAGCAGTTGCCAAACAAAAATCCCGATCTTTAGTGGTATGGGCTCTTTCCATAGTGAAAAGGTCCACAATAGGGACAATCGCTAGAATAAGGCATGGTATGCCGAGCCAACCGGGAATATCCCGGATGAGGTTAGCCGCCAAGACACGGTGTCTGGATAATCCGCGAGCACCGACGAGAGGGCGGCCCGCAAGTTGGCCCACTCAATGGTCTCCATGTGCCCAAATGTCCTTAGGAACAAGATGTTCCACTGGCCACTGTGGGGCGCCGTGGAAACCAACGCCATCGGATCCGAGCACATAATGAACACACTGGGAAACTTTGTACACAATTTGGCACAAAATACGAAGGGACCAATAAACCTTTTTTTGCATGGTAATATGTGTCTCATTCATATCATAAAGAACGAAGTACAAGTCACGTAAGAACCGACATAACAAAACTGAAAAGATAGCAGAACATCTCTGAGCTTGACACTAACGCCCGTCACCTGCCTCCGGCACCACCACAGCAGCCACAGAAGAAAAGAATGACGGATCATCTCCTCACCCGAGCTCGACGCGGCTCCATCGCTGATATGCAGCTTTGCGGACCTTCAAGGTGGCTCACCAAAAGTGAAGCCATTGTCGTTGAACGAATCAGACCGGGGCAACACCCCGGACACGCCATCGAACTCCAGATCTGGCACCCCACCACGACTAAGACGCCGAAGGAGAAAACCATACCTGCCATCCACGAACCACGAACCAAGCACACGTTCCGTCTTCCAGATGTCCTTGATGCAGACCACAATCTGCATCCGCTCCTGGACTACCTCCCAAGCTCCACGCCGACGCTGGAGCAAACGTCGTCGCAACGACGGAGCCCGAGGACACAGGTCCACCACGAGGATACCGCCGCCGCCACGCCATCCTTACTTGAACAGACTGATTTCCAGATCCATCCCCAACCATAGGACCGATGGCCTCGTCAGGAAAGGATCCGAAGAATATTTATTCAGCGTCGTCATCGTCGCCGCCGAAGCAAAGACGATGAACAACCTAAAAACATAGACTACGGATGAGTAAAAACGATCCACACGCGTGGATCCGGCGACCCCCTCACCACTGACGACCGAGGTCGCCGGCGGAGGGGAGCCGCCGGAGAACGGCGTTGGAAGATCGGCCTCTGGCGGCGGCTAGGGTTGCAGCCGCCAGGTACGAGAACAAGACCTTTGCCGTGAACTCATGTGTTTCTCTGAGGGACCAATAAACCTAGACGGATATAGTATGCTACAACATATATTTTTTAAGGAATACATGTCCTTTATATGGAACAAAAAGTAAAGAAAAATATAGAAATCCTATACATATACTACAGTTCATGTACCAAGGCTACATAACGATATATAGACACACATTAACGAAACGCTCTCCATCTTTTCATAACCTTATGTTGAAAGCGATCCACACAACAGAAAACATAAGTTCTCCACGTCTTGAAGAAAACCAGAGACCCCAACCACAACCAAAATCCAATGACGAGTCCAGCAATTATTGAGTAGCAGAAATACACGGTTTCAAGTTCTGTGTCTAGTGTTTCCACAGTACCCGAAGAACCTTTGGAGCATGCGACCAATGGAAATCCGCAAAGCCCAGAATTGTTGTTGTAAATGGAAGGGTCATCCAGTGTTTGGAGCTGATTTCCGACTGGTATCTCGCCAGAGAGATTATTATTGGAGAGATTGAGCGTACTAAGAGATGCCAGTTTCGAGATGCTCGAAGGAATTGCACCAGATAATTCATTCCATGAGCAATCAAGGGATTCCAGAAGTTTGAGATCACCAATGTTTTCAGGGATGTGGCCTGACAAATGGTTCCTTGATAGATTCAGAAACCGGAGGCCCCGGAGATTCGCTAGCTCGGTTGGAATCTCACCAGAGAACGAATTGCCTGATAAATCGATACCTATCATAAGTGCAATCGTCCCTTGGAATGTGTAGCTCTTCATCTTCCAGTTCACATCGATCCGGTCAACAAAATTCATCGTAGCATCTAGATGTAAAACTTGATGATGGACTAGTGAAGTCATGTTGAATTCTGTCTGTGGTTTCATCATGGATGTTAAATTGGCAAGCAAACCCTGCGGTATGGGACCTGAAAATTGGTTGGCAGCTAGGTCGAGTAGCTGGAGATGGGAGAGCTGTGATAGTTGCCAGGGAATACTACCACTAAACAAGTTGGACCGCAGCCGGAGAATCCTTAGGGAAGGAAGATTTGAACCTGTCCATGATAGAATTTGGCTGGAAAAGTAGTTCTCACCCATATCGAGGACAATGAGCTGCTTACACTTCTTCAGTATACTTGGGAACCCACCTGTGAGTTTGTTATTTGCCAAATGCAATGATTCCAACGACGATAGATTAGCGGACCCAGCTGACGGAACCTTCCCGGAGAAACCATTGTTTGACAAATCTAGGAACATTAGATCCTCCAAGTCCCACAGGCAGTTAGGGAGCTCCCCTGACAATTGGTTGCTAGATAAATCCAACAGTGCCAATGATGCGATTTGGCAAAATGTCCGAGGGAAGCTTCCCAAGAAACTATTGTTGGCAAAGGCAGCTGAGAGCAATTTCTTACTGCCAATGCTTGGGATTGTACCAATGAACTTGTTGTTACTGCAGTCAAGACTGTACAGATCTTTGAGCGATGAAATAGTTGCAGGTAACTCACCCTCGAGCTGGTTACCGTTGAGATCAAGGTTTTGTAGTAAGGACATACTACCAATTTCAGGGGGCACCGAGCTAGCGAGGCCGTTGAAGGACAGAGCCATGACGACAAGCAGCTTGAGGTTTCCAATAGAAGCAGGGATCGGTCCGGACAGCGAGTTCCTCCCCAAATCCAGAAACTCGAGGCCCGTCAAGCTGCCGATCTCCGCCGGGATGACGCCGGTAAGGTTGTTGGCCTCAAGCGCCAAGAACCGCAGCTTGCCTGCTTTGCTGATCTCCGGCGGTATGCTTCCGGTGAACGAATTGTAGTGCAGGAAGAACAGAGTTACCTCAGGCCAGCTAGTGAAGAGCTCAGGTGGAATAACACCCGAGAGGTTGTTTCTTGACAGGTAGAGCTCCTTCATCTTAGTCATCCCGGCGAAGGACGGCGGCAGCTCGCCGGAGAGGTTGTTCCTGGACAGGTCCAAGAAGCTGAGAGCTCTCAGGCGTCCCAACTCCGCCGGAATCGTACCGACGAGCCGCACGGCCTGCAGGTCCAGCCGCCGCAGCACGGCGAGCTTGGCGAGGGACCCCGGGATCCGCCCACCGAGCGGGTTGTTGCGGAGGAGAAGAGCTCGCAGGCCGCGCAGCGTCCCGAGCGCCGCCGGTATGCCGCCGGTGAGGTTGTTGCTCGAAAGGTCGAGCGAGGCAAGCGAGGCCAGGAGGGAGACGTTGGCGGGGATGGCGCCCGCGAGATGGTTGCCGCTGAGGTTGAGGCTTGCGAGCGCCGGGAAGGCGGAGAAATCGAAGGCGTCGAGCGTGCCTGCGACCCCGGCTCTCGGAATCGTGAGCGCGGCGATACGGCCGGCCGCGTTGCACGCGACGCCGGACCAAGAACCGCACGGGGAGCTGGCCGGCGACCATGATGAGAGCGGAGAAGAGGCGTTTGCGTCGGAGATCATGAGAGTGGACTTCCATGTGAAAAGCGCTTTGGCTTCAACTTCGGATTCGGTTCGTGGAGAGGCGGCGCCGCATGTGCATACCAGTACGAGCAAGAAGAGACGAGCTTTGGTGCTCGTTACTCTGGATTCCATGGTATCCGCTGCAGTTTGTCTGGGGAGCAAGAGCCACTCGAGGGGTGAATTGCTCATTTCTCCCTGCGTATCGTTGAGATGGATGGGCGACGATTTTTCAGACGAGCAGCGATGCCATCGTCTGACGGAAAATGGTTGAGCTATGTAATGTGGGCTGGTCGTCGTCGATTTCGTGAACGCAAGTTTGAAATTGTTGCTAATTACTCGGTGTTGAGAACGAGTGGAGTGGCTTAATTGACTCAGACGTCCAGGATGGAGACGGTTCCGCGACGAGATCTTGTGTGCTAGGTGAGTCGCTAGCATCGTCGTATCTCGTATGGAACTCGTAAGTCATCTAACATGGTCCTATGTCGGTTCGCAAAGCTGCTTTTTTTTTTTTTTTGCAATTTGAAGACAAAAATGCGGTCCACATCGCATCCTCCTCGTCCTCGTCGTCGTCCTCCTCCTCCCGCCCATCTCCCTCCACATCTACGGTGCTGGCAGGCGGTTCTAGGGCAGGATCTGGCGGCTCGTGGAGACGCCGCCCTCGAACTCCGGGGCCGTCGTCCTCATCGGTTGGCGGCGACTCGACGCGGGCGGAGATCGTCATCTCCTCCGGCGATGAGGAGGACCAGTAGCCACCGCTGCCGCAATCCACGCCGGTGGTGCCGGACCAGGACTACGCCGGCACCGACGTGGAGTTCGACGAACAGAGGGAGCTGATGCTCCATTGCTCCGTCGTCCACACCGACGGCCCGGCTCTGCCTTCGGGGGCGCTCCTCCGCATGAAGCCGAAGACGGCATCCCCTCCATGCTTTCCGCCGCCGTGGCGTCTAAATTGGATGCCGCATTAAGGAAGAGCGGCTCTCGCCGCCGCTGAGGGAGTCCTGTATTAGGGGGTCATCGGACAGCCGGACTGTATGCTTATGCCGGACTGTTGGACTATAAAGATATAAGATTAAAGACTTCGTCCCGTGTCCGGGTGGGGCTCTCCTTGGCGTGGAAGGCAAGCTTGACAATTCGGATATGTAGATTCCCTTCTCTGTAACCGACTCTGTGTAACCCTAACCCCCTCCGGTGTCTATATAAACCAGAGGGTTTAGTCCGTAGGACAACAACAATCATACCATAGGCTAGCTTCTAGGGTTTAGTCTCTATGATCTCGTGGTAGATCAACTCTTGTAATACTCATATCATTAAGATCAATCAAGCAGGAAGTAGGGTATTACCTCCATAAAAAGGGCCTGAACCTGGGTAAACATCGTGTCCCCTGCCTCCTGTTACCATTAGCCTTAGATGCACAGTTTGGGACCCCCTACCCGAGATCCGCCGGTTTTGACACCGACATTGGTGCTTTCATTGAGAGTTCCACTGTGTCGTCACGATAAGGCTTGATGGCTCCTTCAATCATCCGCAACGATGCGATCCAGGGTGAGGTCTTCCTCCCCGGACAGAACTTCGTATTCGGCGGCTTCGCACTGCGGGCCAACTCGCTTGGCCATCTGGAGCAGATCAATAACCATGCCCCTGGCTATCAGGTCAGGTTTGGAAGCCTGAATTACACAGCCGACATCCGCGGAGATTTGATCTTCGACGGATTCGATCCCATGTCAGGCGCGCCGTAAAATCACGATGAGCGTGACTTAGATCTGCCATCGAACGGTGTTCAAGAGAACGCACCTGCAGCTGCCCTGGCCTTAGATCCGGAGCAGATCGTGCCATCCGAGGACGGGTGGATGGACCCCACCATGAAGGCCGCATACTCATTGACGATAGAGTCGAACACAGACTTCGCCTCCAATGAGGTCTATGTCATCGGACCCTCGGACTCGTCTCCGGCCATAGGTTCCGAACCGCGCGCATCTGTGCCTATCGAATCTGATTGGGCGCCGATCATGGAGTTTACCTCCGCGGATATTTTTCGGCACTTGCTCTTGGACGACATGCTGAATTCGTTAAGATCTCTCTCCTTATCAGGAGACTCTTGACCGAACTATGTCCAGCTTGAGTGGGCCTAAACCTGAAACTGAGTGCTTCTACTGCAAGCAGACTGGTCACTGGAAGCGGAACTGCCCCAAGTATTTGGCGGATAAGAAGGATGGCATAGTGAACAAAGATATATGTGATATACATATTATTGATGTGTACCTAACTAGAGCTCGTAGTAGCACCTGGGTATTTGATACTGATTCTGTTGCTAATATTTGCAACTCGAAACAGGGACTACGGAATAAGCGAGCACTGGCCAAGGACGAGGTGACGATGCGCGTGGGAAACGGTTCCAAAGTCGATGTGATCGCGGTCGGCACGCTACCTCTACATCTACCTTCGGGATTAGTTTTAGACCTGAATAATTGTTATTTGGTGCCAGTGTTGAGCATGAACATTATATCTGGATCTTGTTTGATGCGAGACGGTTATTTTTAAATCAGAGAATAATGGTTGTTCTATTTATATGAGTAATATCTTTTATGGTCATGCACCCTTGAAGAGTGGTCTATTTTTATTAAATCTCGATAGTAGTGATACACATATTCATAGTGTTGAAACCAAAAGATGCAGAGTTAATAATGATAGTGCAACTTATTTGTGGCACTGCCGTTTGGGTCATATCGGTGTAAAGAGCATGAAGAAACTCCATACTGATGGACTTTTGGAATCACTTGATTATGAATCACTTGGTACTTGTGAACCGTGCCTTATGGGCAAGATGACTAAAACGCCGTTCTCCGGAACTATGGAGCGAGCAACTGATTTGTTGGAAATCATACATACTGATTTTTGTGGCCCAATGAATGTTGAGGCTCGCGGCGGGTATCGTTATTTTCTCACCTTCACAGATGATTTGAGCAGATATGGGTATATCTACTTGATGAAACACAAGTCTGAAACATTTGAAAAGTTCAAAGAATTTTAGAGTGAAGTGGAAAATCATCGTAACAAGAAAATAAAGTTTCTACGATCTGATCGTGGAGGAGAGTATTTGAGTTATGAGTTTGGCCTACACTTGAAACAATGTGGAATAGTTTCGCAACTCACGCCACCTGGAACACCACAACGAAATGGTGTGTCCGAACGTCGTAATCGTACTTTACTTGATATGGTGCGATCTATGATGTCTCTTACTGATTTACCGCTATCGTTTTGGGGTTATGCTTTAGAGACGGCCGCATTCACGTTAAATAAGGCACCATCAAAATCCGTTGAGACAATGCCTTATGAACTGTGGTTTGGCAAGAAACCAAAGTTGTCGTTTCTTAAAGTTTGGAGCTGCGATGCTTATGTGAAGAAACTTCAACCAGATAAGCTCGAACCTAAATCGGAGAAATGTGGCTTCATAGGATACCCAAAAGAGACTATTGGGTACACCTTCTATCACAGATCCGAAGGCAAGACATTCGTTGCTAAGAATGGATCCTTTCTAGAGAAGGAGTTTCTCTCGAAAGAAGTGAGTGGGAGGAAAGTAGAACTTGATGAGATAACTATATCTACTCCCTTATTGGAAAGTAGTTCATCACGAGAACCGGTTCCTGTGACAACTACACCAATTAGTGAGGAAGCTAATGATAATGATCATGAAACTTCAGATCAAGTTTCTACTGAACCTCGTAGGTCTACCAGAGTAAGATCCGCACCAGAGTGGTACGGTAATCCTATTCTGGAAGTCATGTTACTTGACCATGATGAACCTACGAACTATGAGGAAGCGATGATGAGCCCGGATTCCGCAAAATGGCTAGAAGCCAGGAAATCTGAGATGGGATCCATGTATGAAAACAAAGTATGGACTTTGGTTGACTTGCCCGATGATCGGCAAGCCATTGAGATAAATGGATCTTTAAGAAGAAGACTGACGTTGATGGTAATATAACTGTCTATAAAGCTCGACTTGTTGCAAAAGGTTTTCGACAAGTTCAAGGGGTTGACTACGATGAGACTTTCTCACCCGTAGCGATGCTTAAGTCCGTCCGAATCATGTTGGCTATTGCTGCATATCATGATTATGAAATTTGGCAAATGGATGTCAAGACTGCATTCTTGAATGGATTTCTAGAAGAAGAGTTGTATATGATGCAGCCGGAAGGTTTTGTTGATCCAAAAGGTGCTGACAAAGTGTGTAAGCTCCAGCGCTCCATTTATGGACTGGTGCAAGCATCTCGGAGTTGGAATAAATGCTTTGATAGTGTAATCAAAGCATATGGTTTTATACAGACTTTTGGAGAAGCCTGTATTTACAAGAAAGTGAGTGGGAGCTGTGTAGCATTTCTAATTTTATATGTAGATGACATATTATTAATTGGAAATGATATAGAATTTCTGGATAGCATAAAAGGATACTTGAATAAAAGTTTTTCAATGAAAGACCTCGGTGAAGCTGCTTACATATTGGGCATCAAGATCTATAGAGATAGATCAAGACGCTTAATAGGACTTTCACAAAGCACATACCTTGACAAAATTTTGAAAAAGTTCAAAATGGATCAGGCAAAGAAAGGATTCTTGCCTGTGCTACAAGGTGTGAAGTTGAGTCAAACTCAATGCCCGGCCACAGTAGAAGATAGAGAGAAAATGAAAAATGTTCCCTATGCTTCAGCCATAGGCTCTATCATGTATGCAATGCTGTGTACCAGACCTGACGTATGCTTAGCAATAAGCTTGGCAGGAAGGTACCAAGGTAATCCAGGAGTGGATCACTGGACAGCGGTCAAGAACATCCTGAAATACCTGAAAAGGACTAAGGATATGTTTCTCGTATATGGAGGTGACAAAGAGCTAGTCGTAAACGGTTAAATCGATGCAAGCTTTGACACTGATCCGGACGATTCTAAATCGCAAACCGGATACGTGTTTTTATTAAACGGTGGAGCTGTAAGTTGGTGCAGTTCTAAAAAAAGCGTCGTAGCAGGATCTACATGTGAAGCGGAGTACATAGCTGCTTCGGAAGCAGCAAATGAAGGAGTCTGGATGAAGGAGTTCATTTCCGATCTAGGTGTCATACCTAGTGCATCGGGACCAATGAAGATCTTCTGTGACAATACTGGTGCAATTGCCTTGGCAAAGGAATCCAGATTTCACAAGAGGACCAAGCACATCAAGAGACGCTTCAATTCCATTCGGGACCAAGTCCAAGTGGGAGACATAGAGATTTGCAAGATACATATAGATCTAAATGTTGCAGACCCGTTGACTAAGCCTCTCTCACGAGCAAAACATAATCAGCACCAATACTCCATGGGTGTTAGAATCATTACTATGTAATCTAGATTATTGACTCTAGTGCAAGTGGGAGACTGAAGGAAATATGCCCTAGAGGCAATAATAAAGTTATTATTTATTTCCTCATATCATGATAAATGTTTATTATTCATGCTAGAATTGTATTAACTGGAAACATGATACATGTGTGAATACATAGACAAACATAAAGTCACTAGTATGCCTCTACTTGACTAGCTCATTAATCAAAGATGGTTATGTTTCCTAACCATAGACATGTGTTGTCATTTGATTAATGGGATCACATCATTAGGATAATGATGTGATTGACATGACCCATTCCGTTAGCCTAGCACTTGATCGTTTAGTATATTGCTATTGCTTTCTTTATGACTTATACAAAGTTCCTGCAACTATGAGATTGTGCAACTCCCATTTACCGGAAGAACACTTTGTGTTCTACCAAACGTCACAACGTAACTGGGTGATTATAAAGGTGCTCTACAGGTGTTTCCAAAGGTACATGTTGGGTTGGCATAATTCGAGATTAGGTTTTGTCACTCCGATTGTCGGAGAGGTATCTTTGGGCCCTCTCGGTAATACTCATCACCTAAGCCTTGCAAGCATTGTAACTAATGAGTTAGTTATAAGATGATGTGTTAAAGAACGGGTAAAGAGACTTGCCGGTAACGAGATTGAACTAGGTATTGGATACCGACGATCAAATCTCGGGCAAGTAACATACCGATGACAAAGGGAACAACGCATGTTGTTATGCGGTTTGACCGATAAAGATCTTCGTAGAATATGTAGGAACCAATATGGGCATCCAGGTCCCGCTATTGGTTATTGACCGAGAATGGTTCTAGGTCATGTCTACATAGTTCTCGAACCCGTAGGGTCCGCACGCTTAACGTTACGATGACAGTTTTATTATGAGTTTATAAGTTTTGATGTATCGAAGTTTGTTCGGAGTCCCGGATGTGATCACGGACATGACGAGGAGTCTTGAAATGGTTGAGACATAAAGATTGATATATTGGACGACTATATTCGGACACCGGAAGTGTTCCAGACGTTTTCGGAGAAAACCGGAGTGCCGGAGGGTTACCGGAACCCCCCCGGGAGAGATAATGGGCCACATGGGCCTTGGTGGAAAGAGAGAGGGGCGGCCAGGGTGGGCCGCGCGCCCCCTCTCCCTCTGGTCCGAATTGGACTAGGAGGGGGGGGGGGGCGGCGCCCCCCTCTTTCCTTCCCCTCTCTCCACCTTCCTTTCCCCTCCTAGTAGGAGTAGGAAAGGGGGAGTCCTACTCCTACTAGGAGGAGGACTCCTCCTCCTTGGCGCGCCCACAAGGGCCGGCCGGCCTCCCCCTCCCTCCTTTATATACGGGGGCAGGGGGGCACCCCAGGACACACAAGTTGATCTACAGATCGTTCCTTAGCCATGTGCGGTGCCCCCCTCCACCATATTCCACCTCGGTCATATCGTCGCGGAGTTTAGGCAAAGCCCTGCGCCGGTAGAACATCATCATCGTCACCACGCTGTCGTGCTGACGGAACTCATCCCCGAAGCTTTGCTGGATCGGAGCCCGGGGATCATCATCGAGCTAAACGTGTGCTGAACTCGGAGGTGCCGTACGTTCGGTGCTTGGATCGGTCGGATCGTGAAGACGTACGACTACATCAACCGCGTTGTCATAACGCTTCCGCTTACGGTCTATGAGGGTACGTGGATGAACACTCTCCCCTCTCGTTGCTATGCCATCTGATCTTGCGTGTGCGTAGGAAAATTTTGAAATTACTACGTTCCACAGCAGTGGTATCAGAGCCAGGTTTTATGCGTTGATGTTATATGCACGAGTAGAACACAAGTGAGTTGTGGGCGATACAAGTCATACTCCTTACCAGCATGTCATACTTTGGTTCGGCTGTATTGTGAGATGAAGCGGCCCGGACCAACATTACGCGTACGCTTACGCGAGACTGATTTCACCGTTGCGAGCACTCGTGCTTAAAGGTGGCTGGCGGGTGTCTGTCTCTCTCACTTTAGCTGAATCGAGTGTGGCTACGCCCGGTCCTTGCGAAGGTTAAAACAGCACTAACTTGACGAACTATCGTTGTTGTTTTGATGCGTAGGTAAGAACGGTTCTTGCTAAGCCCGTAGCGGCCACGTAAAATTTGCAACAACAAAGTAGAGGACGTCTAACTTGTTTTTGCAGGGCATGTTGTGATGTGATATGGTCAAGACGTGATGCTATATTTTATTGTATGAGATGATCATGTTTTGTAACCGAAGTTATCGGCAACTGGCAGGAGCCATATGGTTGTCGCTTTGTTGTATGAAATGCAAACGCCCTGTAATTGCTTTACTTTATCACTAAGCGGTAGCGATAGTCGTAGAAGCAATAGATGGCGTAACGACAACGATGCTACGATGGAGATCAAGCTGTCGCGCCGGTGACGATGGTGATCACGACGGTGCTTCGAAGATGGAGATCACAAGCACAAGATGATGATGGCCATATCATATCACTTATATTGATTGCATGTGATGTTTATCCTTTATGCATCTTATCTTGTTTGATTGACGGTAGCATTTTAAGATGATCTCTCACTTAATAATCAAGAAGTGTTCTCCCTGAGTATGCACCGTTGCCAAAGTTCGTCGTGCCCAGACACCACGTGATGATCAGGTGTGATAAGCTCTACGTCCATCTACAACGGGTGCAAGACAGTTTTGCACACGCGGAATACTTAGGTTAAACTTGACGAGCCTAGCATATGTAGATATGGCCTCGGAACACGGAGACCGAAAGGTCGAGCGTGAATCATATAGTAGATATGATCAACATAGTGATGTTCACCATTGAAAACTACTCCATCTCACGTGATGATCGGATATGGTTTAGTTGATTTGGATCACGTGATCACTTAGATGACTAGAGAGATGTCTGTCTAAGTGGGAGTTCTTAAGTAATATGATTAATTGAACTTAAATTTATCATGAACTTAGTACCTGATAGTATTTTTCTTGTCTATGTTTGTTTGTAGATAGATGGCTCGTGCTGTTGTTCCGTTGAATTTTAATGCGTTCCTTGAGAAAGCAAAGTTGAAAGATGATGGTAGCAATTACACGGACTGGGTCCATAACCTGAGGATTATCCTCATTGCTGCATAGAAAAGTTATGTCCTGGAAGCACCGCTGGGTGCCAGGCCTGCTGCTGATGCAACTGACGACGTTAAGAACGTCTGGCAGAGCAAAGCTGATGACTACTCTATAGTTCAGTGTGCCATGCTTTACGGCTTAGAACCGGGTCTTCAATGACATTTTGAACGTCATGGAGCATATGAGATGTTCCAGGAGTTGAAGTTAATATTTCAAGCAAATGCTCGGATTGAGAGATATGAAGTCTCCAATAAGTTCTACACCTGCAAGATGGAGGAGAATAGTTCTGTCAGTGAACATATACTCAAAATGTCTGGGTATAATAATCACTTGATTCAACTGGGAGTTAATCTTCCGGATGATAGCGTCATTGATAGAATTCTCCAATCACTGCCACCAAGCTACAAGAGCTTTGTGATGAACTATAATATGCAAGGGATGAACAAGACTATTCCCGAGCTCTTCACAATGCTAAAAGCCGTGGAGGTAGAAATCAAGAAGGAGCATCAAGTGTTGATGGTCAACAAGACCACTAGTTTCAAGAAAAAGGGCAAAGGGAAGAAGAAGGGGAACTTCAAGAAGAACAGCAAGCAAGTTGCTGCTCAAGAGAAGAAACCCAAGTCTGGACCTAAGCCTGAAACTGAGTGCTTCTACTGCAAGCAGACTGGTCACTGGAAGCGGAACTGCCCCAAGTATTTGGCGGATAAGAAGGATGGCAAAGTGAACAAAGGTATATGTGATATACATGTTATTGATGTGTACCTAACTAGAGCTCGTAGTAGCACCTGGGTATTTGATACTGGTTCTGTTGCTAATATTTGCAACTCGAAACAGGGACTACGGAATAAGCGAGCACTGGCCAAGGACGAGGTGACGATGCGCGTGGGAAACGGTTCCAAAGTCGATGTGATCGCGGTCGGCACGCTACCTCTACATCTACCTTCGGGATTAGTTTTAGACCTGAATAATTGTTATTTGGTGCCAGCGTTGAGCATGAACATTATATCTGGATCTTGTTTGATGCGAGATGGTTATTCATTTAAATCAGAGAATAATGGTTGTTCTATTTATATGAGTAATATCTTTTATGGTCATGCACCCTTGAAGAGTGGTCTATTTTTATTAAATCTCGATAGTAGTGATACACATATTCATAGTGTTGAAACCAAAAGATGCAGAGTTAATAATGATAGTGCAACTTATTTGTGGCACTGCCGTTTGGGTCATATCGGTGTAAAGCACATGAAGAAACTCCATACTGATGGACTTTTGGAATCACTTGATTATGAATCACTTGGTACTTGTGAACCGTGCCTTATGGGCAAGATGACTAAAACGCCGTTCTCCGAAACTATGGAGCGAGCAACTGATTTGTTGGAAATCATACATACTGATTTTTGTGGCCCAATGAATGTTGAGGCTCGCGGCGGGTATCGTTATTTTCTCACCTTCACAGATGATTTGAGCAGATATGGGTATATCTACTTGATGAAACACAAGTCTGAAACATTTGAAAAGTTCAAAGAATTTCAGAGTGAAGTGGAAAATCATCGTAACAAGAAAATAAAGTTTCTACGATCTGATCGTGGAGGAGAGTATTTGAGTTATGAGTTTGGCCTACACTTGAAACAATGTGGAATAGTTTCGCAACTCACGCCACCTGGAACACCACAACGAAATGGTGTGTCCGAACGTCGTAATCGTACTTTACTTGATATGGTGCGATCTATGATGTCTCTTACTGATTTACCGCTATCGTTTTGGGGTTATGCTTTAGAGACGGCCGCATTCACGTTAAATAGGGCACCATCAAAATCCGTTGAGACGATGCCTTATGAACTGTGGTTTGGCAAGAAACCAAAGTTGTCGTTTCTTAAAGTTTGGAGCTGCGATGCTTATGTGAAGAAACTTCAACCAGATAAGCTCGAACCTAAATCGGAGAAATGTGGCTTCATAGGATACCCAAAAGAGACTATTGGGTACACCTTCTATCACAGATCCGAAGGCAAGACATTCGTTGCTAAGAATGGATCCTTTCTAGAGAAGGAGTTTCTCTCGAAAGAAGTGAGTGGGAGGAAAGTAGAACTTGATGAGATAACTATATCTACTCCCTTATTGGAAAGTAGTTCATCACGAGAACCGGTTCCTGTGACAACTACACCAATTAGTGAGGAAGCTAATGATAATGATCATGAAACTTCAGATCAAGTTTCTACTGAACCTCGTAGGTCTACCAGAGTAAGATCCACACCAGAGTGGTACAATAATCCTATTCTGGAAGTCATGTTACTTGACCATGATGAACCTACGAACTATGAGGAAGCGATGATGAGCCCGGATTCCGCAAAATGGCTAGAAGCCAGGAAATCTGAGATGGGATCCATGTATGAAAACAAAGTATGGACTTTGGTTGACTTGCCCGATGATCGGCAAGCCATTGAGAATAAATGGATCTTTAAGAAGAAGACTGACGCTGATGGTAATATAACTGTCTATAAAGCTCGACTTGTTGCAAAAGGTTTTCGACAAGTTCAAGGGGTTGACTACGATGAGACTTTCTCACCCGTAGCGATGCTTAAGTTCGTCAGAATCATGTTGGCTATTGCTGTATTTCATGATTATGAAATTTGGCAGATGGATGTCAAGACTGCATTCTTGAATGGATTTCTAGAAGAAGAGTTGTATATGATGCAGCCGGAAGGTTTTGTTGATCCAAAAGGTGCTGACAAAGTGTGTAAGCTCCAGCGCTCCATTTATGGACTGGTGCAAGCATCTTGGAGTTGGAATAAACACTTTGATAGTGTAATCAAAGCATATGGTTTTATACAGACTTTTGGAGAAGCCTGTATTTACAAGAAAGTGAGTGGGAGCTCTGTAGCATTTCTAATTTTATATGTAGATGACATATTATTAATTGGAAATGATATAGAATTTCTGGATAGCATAAAAGGATACTTGAATAAAAGTTTTTCAATGAAAGATCTTGGTGAAGCTGCTTACATATTGGGCATCAAGGATCTATAGAGATAGATCAAGACGCTTAATAGGACTTTCACAAAGCACATACCTTGACAAAATTTTGAAAAAGTTCAAAATGGATCAGGCAAAGAAAGGATTCTTGCCTGTGCTACAAGGTGTGAAGTTGAGTCAAACTCAATGCCCGGCCACAGTAGAAGATAGAGAGAAAATGAAAAATGTTCCCTATGCTTCAGCCATAGGCTCTACCATGTATGCAATGCTGTGTACCAGACCTGACGTATGCTTAGCAATAAGCTTGGCAGGAAGGTACCAAAGTAATCCAGGAGTGGATCACTTGACAGCGGTCAAGAACATCCTGAAATACCTGAAAAGGACTAAGGATATGTTTCTCGTATATGGAGGTGACAAAGAGCTAGTCGTAAATGGTTACGTCGATGCAAGCTTTGACACTGATCCGGACGATTCTAAATCGCAAACCGGATACGTGTTTTTATTAAACGGTGGAGCTATAAGTTGGTGCAGTTCTAAACAAAGCGTCGTAGCAGGATCTACATGTGAAGCGGAGTACATAGCTGCTTCGGAAGCAGCAAATGAAGGAGTCTGGATGAAGGAGTTCATTTACGATCTAGGTGTCATACCTAGTGCATCGGGACCAATGAAGATCTTCTGTGACAATACTGGTGCAATTGCCTTGGCAAAGGAATCCAGATTTCACAAGAGGACCAAGCACATCAAGAGACGCTTCAATTCCATTCGGGACCAAGTCCAAGTGGGAGACATAGAGATTTGCAAGATACATACGGATCTGAATGTTGCAGACCCGTTGACTAAGCCTCTCTCACGAGCAAAACATGATCAACACCAAGACTCCATGGGTGTTAGAATCATTACTATGTAATCTAGATTATTGACTCTAGTGCAAGTGGGAGACTGAAGGAAATATGCCCTAGAGGCAATAATAAAGTTATTATTTATTTCCTCATATCATGATAAATGTTTATTATTCATGCTAGAATTGTATTAACCGGAAACATGATACATGTGTGAATACGTAGAGAAACATAAAGTCACTAGTATGCCTCTACTTGACTAGCTCATTAATCAAAGATGGTTATGTTTCCTAACCATAGACATGTGTTGTCATTTGATTAATGGGATCACATCATTAGGATAATGATGTGATTGACATGACCCATTCCGTTAGCCTAGCACTTGATCGTTTAGTATATTGCTATTGCTTTCTTCATGACTTATACAAAGTTCCTGCAACTATGAGATTGCGCAACTCCCATTTACTGGAAGAACACTTTGTGTGCTACCAAACGTCACAACGTAACTGGGTGATTATAAAGGTGCTCTACAGGTGTTTCCGAAGGTACATGTTGGGTTGGCATAATTCGAGATTAGGTTTTGTCACTCCGATTGTCGGAGAGGTATCTCTGGGCCCTCTCGGTAATACTCATCACCTAAGCCTTGCAAGCATTGTAACTAATGAGTTAGTTATAAGATGATGTGTTACAGAACGAGTAAAGAGACTTGCCGGTAAGGAGATTGAACTAGGTATTGGATACCGACGATCAAATCTCGGGCAAGTAACATACCGATGACAAAGGGAACAACGCATGTTGTTATGCGGTTTGACCGATAAAGATCTTCGTAGAATATGTAGGAACCAATATGGGCATCCAGGTCCCGCTATTGGTTATTGACCGAAAATGGTTCTAGGTCATGTCTACATAGTTCTCGAACCCGTAGGGTCCGCACGCTTAACGTTACGATGACAGTTTTATTATGAGTTTATAAGTTTTGATGTACTGAAGTTTGTTTGGAGTCCCGGATGTGATCACGGACATGACGAGGAGTCTCAAAATGGTTGAGACATAAAGATTGATATATTGGACGACTATATTCGGACACCGGAAGTGTTCCGGACGTTTTCGGAGAAAACCGGAGTGCCGGAGGGTTACCGGAACCCCCCCGGGAGAGATAATGGGCCACATGGGCCTTGGTGGAAAGAGAGAGGGGCGGTGTCGGTGTCAAAACCGGCGGATCTCGGGTAGGGGGTCCCGAACTGTGCGTCTAGGCGGATGGTAACAGGAGACAAGGGGCACGATGTTTTACCCAGGTTCGGGCCCTCTTGATGGAGGTAAAACCCTACGTCCTGATTGATTGATATTGATATTGTGGATGTTTACAAGAGTGGATCTATCACGAGATCAAGGAGGCTAAACCCTAGAAGCTAGCCTATGGTATGATTGTTGTTGTCGTACGGACTAGAGCCATCCGGTTTATATAGACACCGGAGAGGGCTAGGGTTACATAGAGTCGGTTATAATGGTAGGAGATCTACATATCCGTATCACCAAGCTTGCCTTCCATGCCAAGGAAAGTCCCATCCGGACACGGGGCGAATTCTTCAATCTTGTATCTTCATAGTCTTGGAGTCCGGTTGATGATAGTTCGGCTGATGATGGTAGTCCGGCTATCCGGACACCCCCTAATCCAGGACTCCCTCAGTAGCCCCTGAACCAGGCTTCAATGACGATAAGTCTGGCGCGTATATTGCTTGGCATTGCAAGGCGGGTTCCTCCTCCGAATGATAGAAGACTGTGAACACCAGGATAGTGTCCGGCTCTGCAAAATAAATTCCACATTTCACCGTAGAGAGAATAATATGTACACAAGTTCAATCTGCTGACGTTTTTTTTGCGGCATGACGTCACACCACTACCAAGCCATTACTTGAATCATTTTTTTACTCTACCACCTCCGCGCATTTAGCGAAGCGGTTTCCTTGGCACGTCTTGTCGAAGCAGAGATCGTGTTTCCCCTTAATCCGGGATTCTCATCAATACGGACGTGGGTAACCCAACCGCGCCCGTCGCCACGCCCCCTCTATCGAAGGCGAGTTCCAAACAGTCACGGAGATGGCTCTTGGTATTCTCCCTCTTTATAACGGGACCAAGGCTCGTTTCTTTTCTTCAATCCTCCATCGAATCCTCTCCCCGCTCCAAGTTCCAGCACCTAGAGCTCCAGATTTGAGCGCTTCGGACCTTCAATGATGTCCGGTTCCGACCTCCAGGGCCGGTGGATGCCCTCCTCCGTCACGGAGGAGGACGTGCTAAAGCTGCGGGAAGCCAAGTACCTGGCTTATGAGATTTCGCACAGGTTGCCTGCCGAAGGGCAGGCCATCCCCACCCCGAGCCCGGCGAGTATGTCGTCTTTGTATCCCACCTCCGTCGGGGTTTAGGCTTCCCGATGGATCCTTTTGTGAGAGGGCTCATGTTTTACTATGGGTTGGAATTCCACGATTTGACTCCGGAGTCCATCCTCCATATTTCCGCATTTATTGTCGTCTGCGAAGCCTTCCTCCGTGTCGCCCCTCACTTCGGCCTGTGGCTGAAGACCTTCAATGTGGCGCCGAAGATGATCGGGGGGTGTCAAGCGGAGTGCGGCGGGGCGGCCATAAGTAGGAGGACCGATGCCCCGTGGCCCGCTGGCTCCTTCCAAGAGGAGCTCGGCCTGTGGCAGAAAGATTGGTTCTATATTACCGTTCCGAGGGGCCGCAGACAAAAGCCGCCGGCCTTATTCCGCCCAGGACCTCCACGACGGTTGATGTCATGGGTCAACCAAGGGCTCAACTGGGGGCCGTCGAAGGACGTGCCCCTACTGCAGGGCTGGATTTGAGATCTCCAAACGAGGGAGGTCGATATGGTGGCTGTAATGCAGGTTATGCTAATTAGGCATCTCCTGCCCTGCAAACGCCGCCCTCTCCGGCTGTGGGAGTTCAATTCGGAGGGCCCACGGATTCTTCAACACTTCATGGGTATGACACCCCTGGAGATGTACAAATTATTCTTCGGATCGCAAGAGGCGCGTCCGGAATTGACCGAGGATGCTGGCCTAAGCTGTAATCGCCCGGATACTCAAGTAAGTAGTTCCAAGTCCGGACATAACGTTTGTTTGCCTTTCGATAATTCGCCTTATGACCAACTTCCTTCTAAACAGGAGTGGATAGCGGAAGCAAAATTGATATGGTGTCCGGCCCCCCTCCCCGAGACCGCGCCGAATTCCGCGCTGGTTCGGATGCTTGAGGTTGCGCCTCCAGAGGAAGGCGAAGGGGAGAACAGGAAGGCTACTACCTCGCCTAAGGAGGTTCTTGAGAGAGGGGGGATCGAGAATCCCTCCCTCCAAGGGGAGAAGAGGACTACCTCCGAGGACCCGGGGGCAAAAGCCCCTGAACGGGGGAAGAAATCTTCGCCGGAGGGCCCTGCGTCTGGGGAGGCCCCGGCCACACAATCTCCCTTTGAGAATCAGCCCTCCAACGAGCTGTAAGTAGAAAGAAAGGAGTTTTATTATAAGGGACATCCCTATTTGTGCTTCTGAGGATAACTAAAGTTTTTACCTTGTAGTTCGGATCTCCGTCCTTCGCAAATGAGCTCGTCTTTGGGGGACCTTCGTCCGGAGATGATGGAGAGTGAGACGCCCCCGTCCGGGGCACCGTCGGATAGGGCGGACGAGCCTGAAGTGTCGTCATGGAGGGAGCCCCCTGGTTTGGCAAAGCCGGATAGTTCGGCGCCAACTGGTGTGCGGCTGAAGGATCTGCTTGAGAAGGCGTCTATCTCAGAAGATCACCACGCATTGATGAGCATGGTGATTGAAAGGATTTCGTCCGCCGAAGGCGGGTTGCATAATGCCGTCAGGAGTTTGCTGGCGGGGTTTGAGGTACGTAAAAATGACACACCTTGTAATAGTTTTGCATATAGAATGCGCCCTGTATAGATAGTAGCCCCTGAGACTCGGTAGGTTGTCAAAATCGACAGCGTGCCAAGGATCAAAATCGCAGGTTTAAATTTCCGCCGTGCCGATGCAGGTGGCGGTCCGTCCGGGGGCCAGCCGGATTGATGGAGTTGCGAAACTAAAGCGGCAAATCGCTGTTGCGGATGCGGACATCACGCTGATCAACAGGCGACTTGATGAGTCGCAAGGTAAGTGCTTCTGTGCGGTCACTTGGTAAGGGGGCCGAAGCCAGCTGCTTACAACATGTGTGTGAAATGCAGATAGTGCCGCTGCGGTGGAGAGCCTTCGGACCGAACTTGCTCAAGCCAAGGAGCAGGCCAGAAGGAGTAATGCGGCGGCCTCGAGGGCGGCCGAGGAGTTAGCGGCCGAAAGGGTCGCACACTACCGAAGCAGGGAAGAGATGGCCGAAATGGCCGTGAAGTTAAAAGATGCTACCGATCGCAATGAGGCTCTTGAGAAGGAGCGCCTAGCGGGGCAAGAAGACCTGGAGAAGGCCACCGCCGAAGCCAAGGATGCCCGCTCTGCAATGCGGGCTATAAAGGAAGAGCTACGCCAGGCCGGAGAAATTGTAGCTAGCAAGCCTTTCCTGCTGCGCCGAAGGTTTACGGATCCAAAGTATGCTCAGCTGGGCCAACTGTGGGGTCCAGAGGACCCTTACATGGACTTAGCAGTGAGTGCGGTGGATGCCATTGTGCATTTTCAAAGCCAGAAGGATCACGAGACGGAAGATCTGTTTTGGTCTTAATTCCATAGTCCGGAGCATTCACTTCCGCTGACCGATCGTTTGGCCGAGTGGGCTGAGCTGAATAGGTTGTTCGGGCTTGCTATGACGGATATAGTGACCCATGTCTGGCCGGATAGGCCCAAGCCGAAGAGTTACTTTGGCTTATTGCAACAATTTCTTGGGGCGGTGCCGCATATCAAGGCGATGAAGCAGTCGGCCTGCATAGAGGGTGCGCGGATGGCACTTGCCCGTGTGAAGACACATTGGACAGAGATGGATGCCACCGCTGTTGCGACCCCGGGTTCGGACGATAGCCGGTTACCCGCTGAGCAATATTTTGGCGAAGTGCTGCGTGGTGCTCGTGTAATAGAGTCGCAGTGCTCTAAAAATGTTACGTTCGAATGAACGTTTTTACGATGTAAAACAATATTTATGATGTAAGCGCCTTTTATACTTGTGCGTTCAAGTAATAGAATATCTCCTATGCGGCCGTTCATGTATACATGTGTATAACCTGAAAGATGGCAGTCGTCGGCTTCAGCCCCCACGCACAAGGTGCGGGGGTGTTCGCAAAAAATAGCGCGTTTTCACACTTAATCCGACGTCTCGGTCCTGTAAAGGAGGTGGTAGCGTAGCAAACGAGGCAACCGGACTATAATGCTTTATCACTTTCACTTAGCCATGGAGTTCGAGGGTGGGGCTACGACATAGCCCCTGGGGGCACCATGATCTTCGAATTTGGGGCGCGTATGTGCCTGACCGGGAAACAGCCCTTCGTCAAAGCGGAGGAATTCTAAACATTCCCATGGTCGATCGAGTGGTTGACCAGTCTCTCGCTGTATCATGACAGTCAGTTTTCGGCTTTCTCTACTGAGGTGCTCGCCCAGCCGAACTGGGGCACAATCGCAGTAGTTCTCCTGGTGCCGCGTTAGCCGGTGATATGGAACGTAAGGCAGCAAAACACAGGAGCCGGGCAAACCCAACATTTGACCAAAGACATGATTCCGAGCTGATGCATATAAGGCCTAACTCGAGACGCCGAACACTCCCGAAGGTGTTCAGTCTTTATAATAGCGGGCAAAACAATGCCCTAAGCCCCTTGTGTCCAGGTACGGGCAAGTTCTTCTGGCGCGGCCGATGCCAAAACGCCAGTCTCCACTCTGGTTATAATGAGAAACCAGGGGAATATAGCAACAAGAGACAGTAAGAAAGGTTTACGTAGGGTCTTAGTCTGAAAAGAGTCCTTGCAACGGGTCCCTACTGCACGTCTGCGCCTGTGTCTCCGTTGTGCTGTATCCTGGACGGGTGTGCACGCTGTTCATCTGTAAAAAAGAAAGGAACTTAGTTTGAAAAGAAATCGTGCGAGAAAGTGCATAAAAAATTGAAATATAGACTAATACAGCTGAGCCTATGCTAGCTCATCATTGCTTATATGTACAAACCCTTGTGAAGGGATGTGTGGCTAGGTAGCCCCTAGCTTATTTATTCCGGACTCGTCCAGCCGTGTCCGGGGTCTCAGGCGACCTTTTAATGAAATGATGCCATGTGGACCGGGCATTTTGAGCGTAAGAGACACGTAATGTGGTATTGCATTGAAGCGGACGAAAGCTTCCCGTCCCAGTGATGCTTGATAGCTACTTTTAAGTGGGACGACATGAAAGGTTAGCTTTTCTCGTCGGAAGTTGTCAGGTGACCCGAACACAACTTCTAGTAATAATGAAATTTTGCACCTGGCGTAAGGGCCTGGCGCTACTCCTTTGAAGGAAGCGCGGCTATGCCGGATTGTAGTAGGGTCTATCCCAATTAGCGGATTGTGTCCGGATATAGCAGGTTTAAGTCACTGCCGCCGTCTATCGGAACCTGCATGAATTGCAGTCCGTCTATTATGGGGTCCAGTATCAGGGCAGTCTATCCTGCGTTCCGGATACTTCTGGACTAATCCAGATGGTCGATAGTGATTGGTTTTGACATCCAATCTCGGTGTTCCACTGGGGTGGATCTTGCGACACTTGTCTAAGCGAGTGCCGTGTTGGTTTTCCGTACTATCACATGAAGTGAGTTACTGTTTTGACTTCTTGTGGGAAAGTCTTTTGGCTTCCGGTGCTCTGCTTGTGGGGTTCGTCATCGTCCTCGCTTGGCGCATCGAGCCCCTTGTGTCCGGCGTTGAGTCTGCCGGACTGTTTAAAAATCCAACAATTTCGGTTGGTATGGTTTGCAGGCCTTCCGGAGGTACTGTGGATTTGACATATCCGATCTAGAATTTTGTCTAAATTTGATAGCTCGTCGCTGTCGTCCTTAAGAGGCAGTGTTTTATTGTTTGGCCGCGAGCTTTTGAATCTGGCGTTGACCGCCGTGCCCTTTGGGCTTTTTTCTTTTTTCCGGCGCTGATCTTTCCTGCGCCGTGATTTTCCGTTTCCATCTCTGATCTCGGATGTACTCGGGTCGCTGGTGCTGCATCTTGCTAGCCAGCTGTCTTCTCCTGCGCAAAAGCGCGTCATGAGGCTTGTTAGCGCGGCCATTGTTCTTGGCTTCTCTTGGCCGAGGTGTCTAGCGAGCCATTCGTCTCAGACATTGTGTTTAAAAGCTGCTAAGGCTTCCGCGTCCGGACAGTCGACTATTTGGTTCTTTTTGGTAAGGAACCTGTTCCAGAATTTGCGCGCCGACTCTCCGGGCTGTTGAGTTATATGACTCAAATCGTCTGCATTCGGAGGGCGGACATAAGTCCCTTGAAAATTTGCTCTAAATGTGTCCTCAAGCTCTTCCCAACTTCCAACAGTGTTTTCCGGGAGGCTTTTGAGCCAATGCCGAGATGGCCCTTTGAGCTTGAGGGGTAGGTATTTTATGGCGTGGAGATCATCTCCTCTAGCCATGTGTATGTGTAGTATGTAATCTTCTATCCAGACTCCTGGGTCTGTTGTGCCGTTGTATGCCTCTATGTTTATGGGTTTGAACCCTGCTGGAAATTCATGGTCCAGCACCTCATCGGTGAAACATAGTGGGTGTGCGGCGCCCCTGTATTTGGGTGTGCCGCTGTCTTCGAACACTTGTCGTGTTGTGTTATTTCCTGGGGCCCTCTTTTTTGGCCCGTAGATGGACCTAGTTGGGCCGTCCGTTTTCCCAGGATCATAAGTCGGCTTGTGTGCGGCGCCGCTTGTCGCTTTTGGCCTGTCATCTGGCCATCTATCCGGCCAGGCGGCCTCTTTATTTTTTGACTGTGAGGGCTCTATGGCTTCCTCGTCAAATTCTGGCAGCAACTTGCGCTTCGGGTAGCTCTTTGTTTGATGGCCATTGCCATATTTGTTTGCGGTCTTGAGTACTTTGCTCCACTTCATTCTGAGTATGTCTTCCGCTGTTTTGAGCTTCCATTTTTCCTTCTTCAAACTTCTTGCAGTGGCGACGAGTCTTTTGTGTAGGTTCTTATGCTCCGGTGTTGTGTCCGGACTGTTGACTGCTCCGTGAAGGGGTTGATTACCCGACTCGTCCTGTTCGTCGTCCGCTGGTTTGCCCTGCTCTATTGCTGGGTCGTTAGGAATGCTGCTTTGATCGAGGCGGGACTTAGGGCGGCGTCTACGTCACCGTTTTGATTGTTTATCGGCGGGATTATCCTCTGCCGTGTCCTGTTGTTCCTCGGTATCGCTTCCCTTTGGGGTGTCCACCATATGTATGTCGTATGACGAGGTGGTCTTCCAGTGTACTGTAGGCACTGGTTCTTGATGGCATCGTCGTCCATACCGTCGATGTCGTCGGAGTCATAGTCGAGTGCGTCGGTTAGATCGTTGACGGTGGCTACGAAGTGGGTGGTGGGTGGGTTCTGAATTTCTTCGTCGTCCGCGTCCCAACCGTCCTGGCCGTAGTTCGGCCAGGGTTCTCCGGATAGCGAGAGATGCTTCAGCGAATTTAAGATATCGCCAAAGGGTGAGTGCTGAAAGATGTTCGTAGAGGTGAATTCCATGATCGGCGCCCAATCGGTTTCGACTGGCAGGGGCGCAGGAGATTCGGAGTCCGGCAGAGAGTCCGGCACCTCGGAGTCATCAGCTTTGTGCGGGACAAGGTAAGTGTTCGGGTCCATCGCCGTAGAAGTTGTAGCTCCCGAGGCGGTGTCCAGCCATCCGTCCTTGATCTGAGCGACCGGCTCCGGACTGTGGGTCAGAGCGGATTCGTGTGCGGCCTCCAAGGTGCTGTCCAGCGGCAGAGTTAGGTCATGTCCATCGTGACAGCACGGCACGCTCGGCTGTGGCTCGGATCCATCGAAGATCAAGTCCCCGCGGATATAGGCCGTGAAGTTTAGGCTCCCAAACCTGACCTGACGGCCAGGGGTGTAGCTTTCGATCTGCTCCAGATGGCCAAGTGAGTTGGCCCGCAGTACGAAGCCGCCGAATACGAAGATCTGTCCGGGGAGAAAAGTCTCACCCAGGACTGCGTCGTTATAGATTGAAGAGGCCATCAAGCCTACCGGTGATGACACAAAGGAACTCTCAATGAAAGCACCAATGTCGGTGTCAAAATCGGCGGATCTCGGGTAGGGGGTCCCGAACTGTGCGTCTAGGCGGATGGTAACAGGAGACAAGGGGCACGATGTTTTACCCAGGTTCGGGCCCTCTTGATGGAGGTAAAACCCTACGTCCTGCTTGATTGATATTGATATTGTGGATGTTTACAAGAGTGGATCTACCACGAGATCAAGGAGGCTAAACCCTAGAAGCTAGCCTATGGTATGATTGTTGTTGTCGTACGGACTAGAGCCATCCGGTTTATATAGACACCGGAGAGGGCTAGGGTTACATAGAGTCAGTTACAATGGTAGGAGATCTACATATCCGTATCGCCAAGCTTGCCTTCCACGCCAAGGAAAGTCCATCCGGACACGGGGCGAAGTCTTCAATCTTGTATCTTCATAGTCTTGGAGTCCAGTCGATGATAGTTCGGCTGATGATGGTAGTCCGTCTATCCGGACACCCCCTAATCCTGGACTCCCTCAGGCGGCTAGAGTGGGCCGCGTGCCCCCTCTCCCTCTGGTCCGAATTGGACTAGGAGGGGGGAGGGCGGCGCCCCCCTCTTTCCTTCCCCTCTCTCCACCTTCCTTTCCCCTCCTAGTAGGAGTAGGAAAGGGGGAGTCCTACTCCTACTAGGAGGAGGACTCCTCCTCCTTGGCGCGCCCACAAGGGCCGGCCGGCCTCCCCCTCCCTCCTTTATATACGGGGGCAGGGGGGCACCCTAGGACACACAAGTTGATGTACGGATCGTTCCTTAGCCGTGTGCAGTGCCCCCCTCCACCATATTCCACCTCGGTCATATTGTCGCGGAGTTTAGGCGAAGCCCTGCGCCGGTAGAACATCATCATCGTCACCACGCCGTCGTGCTGACGGAACTCATCCCCAAAGCTTTGCTGGATCGGAGCCCGGGGATCGTCATCGAGCTGAACGTGTGCTGAACTCGGAGGTGCCGTACGTTCGGTGCTTGGATCGGTCGGATCGTGAAGACGTATGACTACATCAACCGTGTTGTCATAACGCTTCCGCTTACAGTCTACGAGGGTACGTGGACGAACACTCTCCCCTCTCGTTGCTATGCCATCACCATGATCTTGCGTGTGCGTAGGAAAATTTTGAAATTACTATGTTCCACAACAACAATAGCACTCCGGATGATGCCGAAGATGAAAACAATCCCGCCCAGCCAAACTTCGAGCAAGCCGAACGGGAGGACGGGCAAGTTAGCCTTGATGAACAGGCAATGGATGGAGACTTGGAGGATGACAATTACATGCCCCTCTCCGAAGACGAGGTGAGCCTCGGCGACGACGAATTTATCGTGCTTGAGGATCCCGTCGAGCAGGAGCGCTTCAAGCGCCGGCTTATAGCCACCGCAAAAAGCCTGAAGAAAAAGCAGCAGCAGCTTCAAGCCGATCAAGATTTGCTAACTGATAGATGGACCGAGGTCCTGGCAGCCGAGGAATACAGACTCGTGTGCCCAACCAAAAGCTACCCAAAGCGCAGGTTGTTACCTCAATTCGAAGAGGAGGCATTAGAGCCTACACTACCAGCGCGGGATGCAGCCGACCGGCCGCCTCGTGGCCGAGATAAAGCGGCGCATCATCCCGAACATGAGCCCGCACCCCGTCGCCAAACAAATAAAAACATGAAGGCCGGGGGCTACAGGCATGACCTGCGAGACGAATTAGAAAACAAAGCAGGATAGTCAAGATCGATCTATGGATCACGGGGGCGCTCCCCAACGCGTGACGATGACCGCCGCGCCGGATACACTAAATACAAATCCGGCTGGGCCGAACACTACAGACCAGACCCATATGAACTACTTCGAGATGTAGCCCGGCATAGAGGCGCCACACACCCCCTATGCTTCACTGACGAAGTAATGGAGCACGAGTTTCCAGAAGGGTTTAAACCCGTGAATATCGAATCATACGATGGGACAACAGACCCCGCGGTATGGATTGAAAATTTCCTTCTCCACATTCACATGGCCCGTGGCGATGATCTGCATGCCATCAAGTACCTCCCACTAAAACTAAAGGGGCCGGCTCAGCATTGGCTGAATAGTTTGCCGGCAAACTCTATTGGAAGTTGGGAGAACCTGGAAGATGCATTCCTAGATAACTTCCAGGGCACTTATGTGCGGCCACCGGATGTTGATGATTTAAGTCATATAACCCAACAGCCTGGAGAGTCAGCCAGGAAATTCCGGACTCGGTTCCTAACTAAAAAGAATCAAATTGTCGATTGTCCAGATGCTGAAGCCCTATCGTGCTACTGAGGCTCAATGCTTACCATCCGAGACGAGTGGCTCGCCCGACACCTCGGCCAAGAAAAGCCAAAGTCCATGGCAGCCCTCACGACACTTATGACCCTCTTTTGTGCGGGCGAGGATAGCTGGTTGGCTCGTAGCAATAGCACATCAAGAAATCCTGGCACCTCAGACGCCAGAGACAGCAACGGCAAGCCCCAACGCAACAGACACAAGCATCACAATAATGGCGATAATGCCGAAGACACGGCCGTCAATGCCGGATTCAGTGGCTCTAAACCCGGTCAGCGGAAAAATCCATTTAAAAGAAACAATCTGGGCCCGTCCAATTTGGACCGCATACTCGATCGCTCATGCCAAATTCATGGCACCCCCGATAAACCAGCCAACCACATCAACAGAGAATGTTGGGTATTTAAACAGGCAGGCAAGTTGAATGCCAAAAACAAGGAAAAGGGGCTGCACAGCAATGACGACGAGGAACCCCGGCCGCCGAACACAGGAGGATAGAAGAAATTTCCTCCCCAAGTGAAAACGGTAAATATGATATACGCCATCCATATTCCCAAGCGGGAGCGGAAGCGTGCACTAAGGGACGTCTACGCGATGGAGCCAGTCGCCCCAAAGTTCAACCCATGGTCCTCTTGTCCGATCACCTTCGATCGTAGGGACCACCCGACCAGTATCCGTCATGGCGGTTCGGCCGCGCTGGTTCTCGACCCCATCATCGACGGATTCCACCTCACACGAGTCCTTATGGATGGTGGCAGCAGCCTGAACCTGCTCTATTAGGATACAGTGCGCAAAATGGGCATCGATCCCTCAAGGATCAAACCCACCAAAACCACCTTTAAAGGTGTCATACTAGGTGTAGAGGCCTATTGCACGGCTTCAATCACACTGGAAGTAGTCTTTGGATCTCCGGACAACTTCAGAAGCAAGGAGTTAATCTTCAATATCGTCCCCTTCCGCAGTGGCTATCAAGCACTGCTCGGACGAACTGCATTTGCTAGATTCAATGCGGTACCGCATTATGCATACCTCAAGCTCAAGATGCCAGGACCTCGCGGAGTCATAACAGTCAATGGAAACACAAAGCGCTCCCTCCGTACAGAGGAGCACACCGCCGCCCTCACAGCAGAAGTATAGAGCAGCCTTCTTAGGCAGACCTCCAATTCGATAATAAAGTCACCGGACACCGCTAAGCGAGTCTGAAGTACTCTACAACAGGACCGTCCGGCACGTCCAGAGCTCGTCTAGTAATTCGGCCTCCATCCTATTCCCAGTCCAGCGGCGAAATTTGTGCCGCGCGTACATAATTACGCACTTAAAATACCATGGGCATAGACGGAGGCACGGCTAGAATACGGTCCACAATGCGGCTCAGTCGCCCCAGGATCCGTAACTTTCACCCCTTTTTCTTTCTTTCAGGCCGATATTTGCTGGAGACCTTTCCGATAGCATGATTACTGGACCCATTACAGGACGGAAACACTAATGAGGCAAGGAGCTTTGACGTACAAGGGAATCCCCAGGTGGTCTCTGATAACGATCGCTATACCTGTTTTACATACCCGCACGCAGCTCACTCTTGGTTAGGACATGTCAAAAAGTCCTATTTTGCTTATTGCACTACTTGTATACATACGCCTTGGCGTATTATTCAAATAACAATGAAAAATAATGTACAACGTCAACTTATTATTACATTTCTTTATCTTTTTCATTGATTGTTTATTTATCACAAATTGCACCCGTACATTTTGGTACGATTCAGTTCGCCAGGGGCTTTAGTGTACCCCATAACATGGCAAGAAAAGTCCAAAAACTTTCGACAGTGCGGCACCCCGAACTTATAGCATTATATGCATCAGCTCCGAATCATGTCTTGGGTCAATAGTTGGGTTTGCCCGGCTCCCATGTTTTGCTGCCTTACGTTCCGCTATATCGGCTAAGGTGGCACAGGGAGAACTACTGCGATTGTGTCCCGGTTCTTCCGGACGAGCACCTCAGTAGAGAAAGCCGAAAACTGACTGTCAAGATGCAATGAGAGCTGGTCGCTGTTCGAGAGGTCTCAAATCCTTAAAGATTTTTTCCGCTTTGGGCAAAGAATCGGTTTTTGTCCGGTTTAGGCGTGTATAGCGCCCCAAGTTCGGCCTTCCAAATACCATGTGCTATGCCAAAATTTAAAATTATAGAACTTCTATGGCTAAGTGAGAGTGGTAAAGTTGTATAGTTCGATTGCCTTGTTCGTTGCGCTGAACACCTCCTTAAAGGACCAAAAAATTGGATAAAGAGTGTTTAGATTTATCCCGAACACCCATGTACTAGTTACATGGGGGCAGAAGCCGATGACTGGCGAACTCTCAGATTTTATAAGCGGCCGCACAGAAGGTAAAATTTTAAATCTGCAAAAGCATTATATTGCACAAATGAACTTATTTTCATATTACATGATATAATGAGTACATTCACTCAAATATTACATCCTTAGCACATTGCTCCGCCACAAGGCAAGAGCCCTTTAGGACACTGTCATAATACTTTTCGGGGCAGCAGTGCTCTTTGCCCTTCGGTGGCCCCCCCGTCATCAGCTTCTCGGCATCCATCTTCGCCCAGTGCACTTTCGCGCGGGCGAAGGCCATGCGTGCACCTTCAATGCAAACTGACCGCTTTATGGCTTCAAGCTGCGGGCAGACATTTACAAGCCGCTTTACGAGGCCAAAGTAGCTACTCGGCAGGGGTTCGGCTGGCCACATCCGGACTATAAGGTCCTTCATGGCTAGTTCGGCCGCCTTTTGTAGTTCAACCTGTTGCTTCAGCTGGTCGCTCAAGGGCATCAGATGTTCAGTCCCAATATACTGGGACCAAAACAACTTCTCCGTCGACCTCCCTTCTTTAGCCCGGTAGAACTCCGCGACATCAGATTTGCTGCACGGTAGATCGGCGAATGCTCCTGGAGAACTCCAAATTCAGGTAAGTAAAAGGAAAGCCTCCTTCACATGCTTGCTTTGCCTAATGAATGCATTACCCGCCGCTATCTTCTTGGCCGCTTGAATCTCCTGGAGGGCCTTTTGGGCTTCGACTTAGGCATCTCGCGTGCTCTGGAGGGCCTTAGCAAGCTCAGACTCTTGCGTCTTAGAGTCACGCTCCAAGGACTCGTATTTCTTGACGAAATCCTGGAGCTCTTGTTGGACCTCGTCGACCCGGGCCTCTTGCTTCTCGCGCTCAGCGCGCTCCTTGGCAACTTTGTCTTTGGCCTCGGTTAGCGCCTTCTTAAGGGCCGCCACCTCGGTCGTGGCCCCTATTAAAGTTCATGACGCTTCTATTAGCAGAAACAATTAATCTTTATAAATATACAGACGAGGTATTGTGTACCTTTGTTCTCCTTGAGCTGCCTCTTCACGAGGTAGAGCTCTCCCTCGCTCCGCTCGAGGTCGCGTGTTAGTCCGGAGACCTCCGCAGTATGAGCGGCAGCGGCCAGCAATGACGCCTACTCATTCACATAGACATCTTTCATTAGACTCCTGCGATATTATTTGATCCTCTGTTCGGACTTTCTTTCCGAACACCAAACAGAGCATCAGGGACTACTGTCTATACTGTGATATTTTCTTACAATTTTATAACTTACCTCAAAGCCTGTTAGGAGGCTGGCGCAGGCTTCGGTCAATCCGCTTTTGGTGGCCCGGACCTTCTCAATCACCGTACTCATGATAGTACGGTGTTCTTCATTAACAGAAGCGCCACGAGGCGCTTCCAGCAAGTTGTCTGATGCCTCTAGATGGACAGAGGTCATCGGCACAGGCGGCTCGCCCCCTTAGGGAGAGGATGCCTGCCCGAATACGGAACCATTGGGGTTTCCGGAGCCGTTTTCGGCCGGGGGCCGCACTTGCTGCGGCCCCCATCATTAGAGTCCATGGGGGTTTTCCCTCCATGTGCCCGGCGATTGGGATCTCTCCTGAGGGCATCTCTAGAACTGTCTCCCCCTGGTCCGGTATCCTCTGGGATAACACCTCGGTGTCGTCCGCAGGCCGGGGGGAAGAGGCGGTCGGAAGTGAATCGCTGTTCATCACCGACGCGCCCAGAGACCCCTCCGAAGAGGAGGATATGTCGATGTTGGATTTGGCCGGACTGCATGTGCATGTTTGGCATAATAAGAAAAGCAATAAAGCAAACATACTGGAAGTATCATAGTGTCTGGATACTTACGACTTAGCCAGGGGCTTTTCCCTGGGCAACCACTCCTCGTCGCTGTAGGTGGCGGTGGTAGTGTGGTCCGGAAGGAAGGTCTTTCCCTTCTTGAACATTCCGGCCCCCCCCCTGTGGGGCGACCTTTTTCTTCTTCTCTCCCCCGGTTGGGGAGGGAGGAATTTCCTCTTCCCCCTCCTCATCTTCATGGGAGGAGTGCACCTCGTTGTCTTCGGACGTTGAGTCTGATATAACCTTGCGTCGGAGACCTTTCCTGGTCCCCGTGGCCTTCTTCTTGGCCTTCTTCTCCGGCACCTCATAGGGTGCTGGGAACAACATCTTCGTCAGAAGGGACGATGCTGGATCTTCAGGGAGCGGAGCCGGACAGTCGATCCGCTCCGCTATCACTACCCAGTCCTGTTAGATCAGCTTGGAGGCTTAGTTTCCTCCCACGGATGTGCCGGTAAAAAGGCACATCTCGCAAAATATAAAAACTTACCGAATGGGCTTGGCATGTCGCGCTGAGTCCACGATCTTCGGTTATGGGTGGGGGGACCTCATTGGCCTTGAAGAGCACCTTCAAGACGTCTTCGTGCATCGTGTCGAAGAGCTCTTGCAGCATCTGGTGTTCGGCCGGGTCGAACTCCCACAAATTTTAAGCCCATCTCTGACACGGAAGGATCCGGCGGATGAGCATGACCTGGACCATGTTGACATGCTTGATTTTCTTGCCTATCATATTCTTGACACAGGTCTGGAGTCCAGTCAGCTCCACCGATGAGCCCCAAGCTAAGCCCTTCTCTTTCCAGGAGGTGAGCCACATGGGGATGCCAGATCGAAACTCGGGGGTCACCGCCCAGTTGGTGTCAAGCGGCTCGGTGATGTAGAACCACCCCGATTGACACCCCTTCACGATCTCCACAAAGGAGCCTTTGGGCCAGATGACATTGGGCATCTTGCCCACCATGGCACCTCCGCACTCCGCTTGCTGGCCAACCACCACCTTTGGCTTCACGTTGAAGGTCTTCAGTCACAGGCCGACGTGGGGTGTAATGCGGAGGAAGGTCTCGCACATGACGATAAACGCCGAGATGTTGAGGATGAAATTGGGGGCCAGATCATGGAAGTCCAGCCCGTAATAGAACATAAGCCTGCAGACGAATGGGTGGAGGGGGAATCCCAGTCCGCGGACAAAGTGAGAGAGAAATACTACCCTCTCCTGGGGTCTCAGGGTGGGGATGATCTGCCCTCCGGCCAGAAGTCGGTGCGTGATGTTTTGCGGCCAGGTATCCGGCCCCTCGAAGCTTCGTTATGTCTCCTCCGTGATGGAGGAGACCATCCACTTGCCTCCCGCTCCGGACATGCTTGAATGACTTTGCGAGGAAGATGAGGGCTTGGGCGCTAGAGCTCGAGTAAGAGAGAATGGATGAGCAGAGGAAGACAACGTGGGTGGAAAAGGGGAATCCTTATCTCCTTTTAAAGGCGGTAGAAACTGTGTGCCCCCACTTGCCCTGTAAGCTCGCTTATTCCCCAAGCATCGTGTTGATGGCGCGGTTGGGTTACCCACACCCATATTGATGAGAATCCCGTGATAAGGGGACATGATCTCTGCTTCGACAAGACATGCCAATAAAACTGCCTCGCAATACGTGCAGTAGCAGGTTGAGAAAAACGGTTCACATAATGACCAGGCCGTGACATGATGACACGCTATGAAAAATTATCAGCAGATTAGATTTGTGGAAAATTATGCTCTCTACGGTGGTATGTGGAATTAGTTTTGCAGAGCCGGACACAATTCATGTGTTCAAAATCTACATTGGAGTATTCGGAGAAGGAAACCGCCTTGCAATGCCGACGACAATCTGCGCGTCGGACTCATCGTCATTGAAGCCTGGTTCAGGGGCTACTGAGGGAGTCCTGGATTAGGGGGTCCTCGGGCAGCCGGACTGTATGCTTATGCCGGACTGTTGGACTATGAAGATACAAGATTGAACACTTCGTCCCGTGTCCGGGTGGGACTCTCCTTGGCGTGGAAGGCAAGCTTGGCAATTCGGATATTCAGATTCCCTTCTCTCTAACTGACTCTGTGTAACCCTAACCCCCTCCGGTGTCTATATAAACCGGAGGGTTTAGTCCATAGGACAACAACAATCATACCATAGGCTAGCTTCTAGGGTTTAGCCTCTATGATCTCATGGTAGATCAACTCTTGTAATACTCATATCATCAAGATTAATCAAGCAGGAAGTAGGGTATTACCTCCATAGAGAGGGCCCGAACCTGGGTAAACATCGTGTCCCCCGCCTCCTGTTACCATTAGCCTTAGACGCACAGTTCGGGACCCCCTACCCGAGATCCTCCGGTTCTGACACCGACAGCCTCCCCCGCCGTCAAGGAGGAGCGGATCTCACTGCCGCCCCGACGCGTCATGAATGAGGAGTGCCGCTCACCGCCGCCCCGGTGTGACGTCAGGGTGGAGCGTCGCTTGCCGTCGCCCTGCCAAAGACGCGCGGGCGCATTCTGCGCTACCTCCACAACGTCTGCTCCTCGTCGTCGTCCTGGAGCGCCATGACAGCCCAGGAGTACGCCGACCAGAGCAGTATCACTGGATAGGCACAACGGTGTGCGCCGATCCCAAATCGCGAACTCGGACGTCCCGCCGCCACAAATCGCGGCATACCCGAACCTCGCGTACGCCTGGGCCCTGGACCCTTTCGTGATGACGTCAGAGACAGCTAAGCACCGTCTCCGCCGCCTCAATGGGGAGATGGCCAGGTACGGCGACGAATGGTCCCTCGCTGAGATTGCCGCCGCCACTAGTGACGACGCCTCCAACGACCGCTGCCCTCTTCCCTAGCCCACGTCCTCGGAGGCTATGGCCTCACTGCCCAAGGCGCAAGAGGAGGCGAAGAGGATCATCCGCGAGAGCCAGGCGGCCACTAGGAAGCCCTGCCGCGGTGCCGCCACCTTCCGCCGCCCCAAGCCCAACGATGATGACTCTGACGTCGGATCGGGCAACGATGACGGGGGAAGAGCCGCCGGCCAGCCTGACATGCCATACGAGGTCACCGTGAAGTATATGATAGTTTATGGTTTTAGTTTTAGGTTTTTAGTGCACTAGACAAAATATCGTCCAGTTTTATATACAAATTATCCCACTTCAATGAAATCCGCCGTGTTTATATCAAAATTCGTCCGGCTTGATCGAATTTCATCCGGTTGGTTTGAGTTATTGTGAAAATGTATGCGGCTATGGTTAGATGGCTGCCTTTCGCGTTTGTGTCCGTGGACTGCCCCCCTGTTCGCAGACGGATGCGGGAGGAAATTTGTGGGTTGCCGTTGGAGATGCCCTTACCGCGGACGTCTCCTGCCCTGACAACATTGCTCACGCTCAGTCCCGAGTCTACACTCGAGGCTTTAGTATATAGCAAAAAACTGAAGGAAATATGCCCTAGAGGCAATAATAATGTTGTTATTTTATATTTCCTTATATCATGATAAATGTTTATTATTCATGCTAGAATTGTATTAACCGGAAACTTGATACATGTGTGGATACATAGACAAAACACTGTGTCCCTAGTAAGCCTCTACTAGACTAGCTCGTTGATCAAAGATGGTTAAGTTTCCTAACCATAGACATGTGTTGTCATTTGATAAACGGGTTCACATCATTAGGAGAATGATGTGATGGAGAAGACCCATCCGATAGCATAACATATTGATCGTTCAGTTTTATTGCTATTGCTTTCTTCATGTCAAATACATATTCCTTCGACTATGAGATTATGCAACTCCCGGATACCGGAGGAATGCCTGGTGTTCTATCAAGTGTTACAATGTAACTGGGTGATTATAAAGAAGATCTACAGGTATTGAGGGAGTCCCGGATTAGGGGGTGTCCGGATAGCCGGACTACCATCATCGGCCGGACTATCATCACCGACCGGACTCCAAGACTATGAAGATACAAGATTGAAGACTTCGCCCCGTGTCCGGATGGGACTTTCCTTGGCGTGGAAGGCAATCTTGGCGATACGGATATGTAGATCTCCTACCATTGTAACCGACTCTGTGTAACCCTAGCCCTCTCCGGTGTCTATATAAACCGGATGGCTCTAGTTCGTAGGACACAACAACAACAACCATTACAATCATACCATAGGCTAGCTTCTAGGGTTTAGCCTCCTTGATCTCGTGGTAGATCCACTCTTGTAAACATCCACAATATCAATATCAATCAAGCAGGACATAGGGTTTTACCTCCATCAAGAGGGCCCGAACCTGGGTAAAACATCGTGTCCCTTGTCTCCTGTTACCATCCGCCTAGACGCACAGTTCGGGATCCCCTACCCGAGATCCGCCGGTTTTGACACCGACATTGGTGCTTTCATTGAGAGTTCCTCTGTGCCGTCACCGATAGGAAGGATGCCTCTTCCCGTCTTCAAGGACGGTATTTTCGCCAAAGGAGCCTAGGCCGCCGGCCAAACTATCCGGCTAGGTGGTTTTCTTATGACCGCCTGTCCGGCCACCGCTTCGACAATGACCTCTCAAGTCGTTAAAAGCAATCTTCACGTCAGCTCAGAATTCGCCGAGCGGCTGGATCCAATAGAGCTCTCGTCCATAAACGAGCTCTTGGATCGCATCGCCGCCTTGGGAGTCGCTACAGACTACAATCAGATTGGGCTTAAAACCGATCTGAGAGAGATTAACTCTCCCCAGGTCACCCACCACGTTGCAGTGGTAGAGGAACAATGCGGCGACTCTTCTCCTGTATTGAAAACTAGTCATGTCCGGGCTCCCGAACCCCCCATGCCGGATTCCCGCGGAGGGACGGACTTCGATCAAGCACTGAACTTAAAGTCAGGCATCGGACCAGACTCGTTGGACAACGTCCAGCAATCCAAGCTTCCAAATTTGGAAACTTCTCGGCCCTCGAGACTTGAGATGGGTAGGGTTCTGGACTTAATTCCACCCACCCGCCCAGACATATGCGATCTATCTCTAATTCGGCAAGAGCCCGCTGAGACAGTACATCACTACTGGGCCAGATTCCTCCTGGTTATGGACAGGATAAAGGACTACCGAGAGGAAAACGCAATCTCAATTTTTTGCAATAATTGCATGGACGAGGGAATCTTGAACGCCGTCAGCCGTCGTGAAATTACACGCTTCGCCGACCTGGCGTCCATAGTACGAAAGTACTGTGGGATGGAGAGTTTCTGGACAACCGAAAATAAGTTTTGGGATAATCCGGCCCCGAATACAACCCTAGTCTGCAACAAAAGGGTGCATTACACTCAGTCACCAGATACAAAAATCAAAAAGCAAATACCCCATAGAGGGCACGGAACCGTACTGGAGGGATGGCTTAGCGGACCCTGTAAAATTCACAGTACAGAAGGTGCCGTCCCAACACATAGCCTTCGAGCATGTTGGATATTACGGCAGGTGGCCAAAAGTGGAGAGGAGCTTCTAGCCCCGGAAAACCACTCCAACAATACCGGTACGGTATCAACAGTCTTCGAGACTTTCGCATCAAACAATATGCTGAAACGAACAATCCGCAGCCTTGCCGAAGTCTACCAAGTAGCAACAACTAATCCATGGAGTGACACAGCCATCACCTTCAACGCCAGCGACGAACCTAAATTCCGAACAGCCCGAGCTCCAGCCGCACTGGTACTTAGTCCAATAGTGGACGGCTTTCGACTTACAAAAGTCCTCATGGATGGCGGCAGCGGATTAAACCTCATCTACGAGGAAACCCTTCAAAAAATGGAAATAGACTGGAGCCGCATTGAGCGAAGCAGCACAACCTTTAGAGGAATAATCCCTAGCCGGGAGGCGCACTGCACAGGAAAAATCACACTCGATGTGGTATTCGGCTCGCCGGACAATTACAGATCCGAAGAAGTCACGTTCCAAGTGGCCCCGTTCAACAGCGGATATCACGCTATATTAGGACGAGAGGCATTCACAATTTTTCAAGCCGTACCCCATTACGGGTACATGAAGCTCAAAATGCCTGGGCCTGGCGGAATAATCACTCTCGTTAGTGATCCGGACATAGCACTCCGCCCCGAAAACAAGACAGACGCATTAGCCTTAGAGGCACTATCCGAAGCCCTAGCGGCAGAGGAACTCACCGCGCTGCGCTCTACGGTGAATAGGGACGATGTGATACTCGATAAGAGATCCAAGTCCACCTCCTTTAAACCAGCAGATGAAATAGTAAAATTCCAGGTCCACCCAACGGACCCGACAAAGACGGCCTCCATCGGGGCATAATTGAACCCTGATGTAGACGCCGCACTGTGAGAATTCCTTCGGGAAAATTGGGACATTTTTGCCTGGCACCCCTCGGATATGCCCGGAATCCCACGCAGATTGGCAGAACATAGCCTAAACATCCTAAAAGGATTCAAGCCAGTCAAACAGGCTCTTCGACGATTTTTCGAACCCAAAAGACAGGCAATGGGAGAAGAGCTAGCCAAACTATTGGAAGCCGAATTCATCGGAGACATCAAACATCCAGATTGGCTAGCAAACCTGGTAATGGTACCAAAGAAGGACAAATCCTGGCGCCTATGCGTCGATTTCAAAGACCTAAATAAAGCCTGCCCAAAGGATCCCTTCCCCCTCCCCCGCATCGACCAAATCATCGATGCCACTACAGGGCACGATTCATTGTGCTTCCTGGACGCATACTTCGGCTATCATCAAATCAAGATGGCAGAAGCGGATCAAGCCGCAACGGCATTGATTACTCCATATGGACCATTCTGCTTCAACACGATGCCTTTCGGACTTAAAAACACCGGCGCAACATATCAGCGCATGATTCAGACATGTCTGGCTACCCAGATCGGCAAAATAGTAGAGGCATACGTAGACGACGTAGTCGTCAAAACTAAACACGTCGAAACTCTAGTAGACGATTTGAGGCTCACATTCGACAACCTCACAGCATATGACATCCAGCTGAATCTGGAAAAATGCGTTTTCGGCGTACCAGCTAGAAAGCTGCTGGGCTTCATCGTATCCGGTAGAGGAATTGAAGCAAACCCAGCCAAGATCCGAGCTCTGTCACAGCTAGATATCCCAAAAGACCTCAAGCAAATACAAAAATTGACTGGATGCATGGCGGCTCTAAGCCACTTTATCTCCTGTCTAGGAGAAAAGGCATTGCCTCTCTATCGCCTCCTTAGGCGCACCGAACACTTTGAGTGGACGGATGCTGCCACCGCCGGACTCGAAGAAATAAAGGCCATATTGGCAACAAATCCGGTCCTGGCTGCGCCCAACCTGGGCGAACCGATGTTGTTATACATCGCAGGAACACATCAAGTTATAAGCGCGGTACTCGTCGTCGAACGAGAGACAGAAGGGCATAAATTCCCTCTTCAAAAACCAGTATACTACATATCCACTGTGTTAGCCCCCTGCAAATCCCGTTACCCGCACTATCAGAAGATAGCATACGTGGTGTTCATGGCATCCCGGAAGCTCCGACACTACTTTCAAGAGTGTTCGATAACAGTGGCCTCTGAAGTACCACTTAACGACATTATAAACAACCGCGATGCGACGGGCAGGATTGCAAAATGGGCCATTGAGCTCTTACCATTTGATATAACTTACAAACCTCGACGAGCTATAAAGTCACAAGTTTTGGCTGACTTTGTCGCTGAATGGACCGAAGCCAAACTCCCTAAAGAGTATGACGCATACTTCAATTGGATTATGCACTTCGACGGCTCTAAAATGTTAGCCGGATTGGGGGCTGGCGTCGTATTGACGTCCCCGACCGGGGACACAGTCCAATACGTACTTCAGATAATGTACACGGACTCCAACAACGCAGCCGAATACGAGACCCTTTTACATGGTCTCCGGATGGCAATCTCCATGGGCATTCAATGCCTAGAGGTGCGTGGGGATTCAAACCTCGCAATATCCCAAATAAACGGAGACTTTGACGCCAAAGATCCGAAAATGGCAGCATATTGCAATGCTGTCCTAAAAATGTCAGCCCGGTTTGAAGGACTTGAATTCCATCACGTAGCCCAGGATAATAACCAAGCAGCCGACGTACTAGCACGCATCGGCACAAAACGCGACGCTGTCCCTCCTAATATCTTCCTAGAGCGGCTCTTCAAGCCATCCGTACTATGGGAAGAGGAGTCCGGAAATAACAAACCGGAACAAGCCGCACCAACCGGCGATTCAGCCGATGACATAACACCTTCAGCCCATGACATAATGGCAGTAATTGCCCCGTGGACAGAACCAATCCTCGCCTACTTGCTTAGGCAGGAGCTTCCCGAAGACCAAAATGAGGCCCGCTGCATTGTCCGGCGATCTAAACCTACAAGGTCTATGAGGGAGAACTTTATAAGAAAAGCACAACCGGAGTCCTTCAAAGGTGTATCTCCGAAGAGGAAGGGCGAAACCTCCTGGCTGAAATTCACGCCGGACTAGGCGGACACCACGCCGCAGCTCGGGCCCTTGTAGGAAAGGCATTCCGTACAGGATTTTATTGGCCGACGGCCCGAGCAGATGCTCAGGACTTAGTCCAAAGATGCGTCAGTTGTCAGCTCTTTGCTAATCAGAGCCATATGCCACCCACCGCCCTCAAAACTATATCCATTACCTGGCCGTTCGCGGTCTGGGGGCTTGACATGGTTGGACCACTTAAAGGGGGAACCCACAAGCAAAGGTACCTATTGGTCATGGTGGATAAATTCACCAAATGGATAGTGGCCAAGCCAGTTAAAACGGCAGAGTCCGGACCAGTGATAGACTTTATATCCAGGTTAGTACACCGTTATGGTGTCCCCCACAGCATCATCACCGATAACGGCACGAACTTCACGACCGATGAGGTTAAATCATGGTGCAAAAATATGGGCATCAAGCTCGATTACGCTTCAGTCTATCATCCTCAAACCAACGGTCAAGTGGAACGAGCAAATGGTCTAATAATGAGAGGCATCAAACCCAGACTAGTGCGGTCCCTTACGAAATCTGACACGCACTGGGTAGAGGAGCTCGACTCCGTACTCTGGGGGCTGCGGACAACGCCTAACCATACTACCGGATTCACACCATTTTTATGGTATACGGCGCAGAAGCAGTTTTGCCCTGCGACATAATTCATGGCTCACCTCGAGTGCGCATGTACGAAGAAAGAGAAGCTGAGTTGGATCGGCAGGATAGCTTGGACGCATTGGAGGAAGAATGCGACGTCGCCAAGGCTCGTTCCACATTCTATCAGCAGCAGGCTCGAAGATACCAAAGGAGAGAAGTACGGGCCAAGACTTACAACGTTGGCGAACTAGTTCTACGCCTGCCGGACAAGAAAAAGGACAAGCTCAAGCCCAAATGGGAAGGCCCCTTCATCATCGATCAAGTCCTGACCGGCGGAGCGTACCGTCTACGAAATGCATCGGATAACCGACTCGAGCCGAACCCATGGAACGCAGCCCGCCTCCGAAGATTCTATGCCTAGCACCGGACTAAGAGTTCGTCCCTTTCCCCCCGTCCAATTTTTTTTACTTCAGCTGCCTTTTGTTTATCCTTTTCTTCTCAACCCTATTCATCCAAGCCTTAAAGGGCCTACTTGCGCAACGTTCGCGCGCAATTGATGTGCTATCCGCACTCATTATACTTGGGGGCTTCTTTACCAGAAGCTTAATTATAAGGGCTTCATGCCCAGCACATGTGTCAAGCCTCCACATGTACCTTTTATTCACCATTATATGCATCGATATGACTTAAGTTTTGGCCAAGCTGGGTTGCCTGGCTCCTGTGCTTACCCCTACGTTCCCGATTGTTCGGCTAGGAGGTAAAGGGAGCACCTCTGCGATTGTTACTGCCGGGTCAGCCGGATGTGTACCTCAGACTGGGTGAAGCCGAAAGCTAGCGTTCTTAAGGGAATATTCGGTCGGTGACTTAAAAGATGATTTTTTATCCACTTATTTATCTGCCCCCAGATGTTTTTCTGCTTTTTTCGCAGTCCGGACATGCACTTTAGGGCATGCCACCCCCAGAGGAAAGGAACCCTTAACGGAACTATTCTCCCTGGAAGATGTTTCTTACTACCCATGTAATATAACATAACTAGTTGGGCACTTGTCTGATAAAGCACTAATGACCCCTACGCCTGGTCTCCATGCATACCCCGGTTGTTTCATAACCGAGAAGGTATTCGGACACACTCCGGACTCTAGGGTCCCGAGGTCGAAGCGAAAAGGTCGGCAAAGACAAACGATCTACAATCCGGCTAGAAGGCATTTTATATGTCATTTTATAATACATTGTCAAATCGACTGATTGTATTCTTCCTCAATCCCATCTAACAGGTTGTCTAATTTACAGTCCTGTTGGGAAAATTTAGCGGCCAACTCTACTTGGCCGTATACTAAACTCACAGGGATCTCCTTCCCATCGGGCCCCACAGGTCCGACTTCGGCCATGTGGTTGGGATCCGCCTTCTTGTACCGCGTCTTCACCATGGCCCAGGCCTCCCTGGCACCTTGGCGGCAGGCCGAAATCTTCCATAAATGGAAGCGCTGCCGCACTCCCTACAGCTTCTCCGCAAGCTCCCCAAGGCCCTCGGGCAAGGAGAAGGCTGGCCATAAAGCCTGGATGATGCCACTCATTGCCTGCCGAACTCGTTCGATCAGTTGCAACAATTCGGGAAGTTGATCACCCATTGATATGGGCATCTCCTCCGCAGGGCGACCTGTGAGCATACCTGCAGACATGTTCTGTCAAATTGACTTCCTCGCCAAACTATTCTTTTCAAAGGAGTTCGCTCAAGCACTTACTATAGATGCCGCGACGAAGCCGCTGATTCTCCTTAACGGAGCCCGACAGCTCGGCCCAAACACCTTTCAGCTCTTCTCCTAGCTGGGCATGGGCATCCTGGAGCTTGTTCCTTTCATGCTGCACCTTATGCAGCACCCTCTCGCCGGCCTTTAGTTGGCGCAGAAGTTCTTGCCTGTCCGGATCTTGTCCGGCAGCACCTGCAATGTCATTTTTTAGACTTGCGCAAAGGCCAAACGCTACTTATCTTTCTAAAATAATGCGTTACCAGGAGAGGTCCCTACGTTTCCTCCTGCACCGGAGAGTGCGGCCTCAAGTTGGGCCTTGCACTCTTGCAGCTCCTGAGACAGTTGGGTATTCTTCTCGGTAAGATCCTACGTTTCATATGATCCTTAAATCAGTTAATATAACTATTTTAAGTCTCGGGGGCTACTAGCATATATAACTATAAAATTCTCTTACCCGTATGTCTTTTACATACTGCTCCGTGGCTCTGGTAAAACCATCTTGAGCAGCACGAAGGTGCGCGGCCCCCGTGTTAAAGGCATTCAACGCCTCGGGGGAGAAGCACGCGTCACGAAATACTGTCCGGCGGCGCCTGTGATTCAGGGCACTCTCCACCTCAGACTTGGTGGCGGACAGTCTATCGGCATCCTCCGTCGGAGGAACGTCCGGCTCGCGCCTCGCGCTCGCCTCCCCCTCCAGACCAGGTGCTGGAGCCTGGCTGGTAGAGGTTGGATTGGCAACCTCCACGCCCGCAGTCCGGCGGACGCCTTATTCCCTACAAAAGTCATGAGCACTCAAACACTTCCTAGGAATGTTGCTCTAAATAATGAATTGTGAGCTACACCTTTGCGGCGATGTTTCAGTCCGCGCCGCGCTCCTCTTCCGCCTACTGGTCCGGACTGGCCCTTGTTGGCCAGCCACCGCGGGCTCGGCTTCTCACCCTAGGGGCGCCTCCTGCTCAGCACCATCGTATACGGTGGTCAGAAGTAAGCAAGGAAGGAATGACGGTGTCAGGACTTCGGTCGCAATCACCTGGGAAGCCGGATATAGTCCGGGATAGTCGGTCGTGATGGCGACTAAAGCATTGTCCATGCTGAGCTGGTGGAACACCCCGTTGATTAGCTCCACCATTATGTCCGGATCCTCTTCGGAGGCCGGATCCCGGGACCTCTCTAGATCCTCGGGTTGTGGAGCTGGACTTAGCATGTCCTCCACGATCCGGCGCAGCTCCTGCGTCGAAAGAAGAATACAATATAAGAAACTTAAGTTTCAAAAAGCATGGGTCGGGCACGTAGAGTGTTCGCTTACCCAAGGCCGGGGATTATTCATGGAGAACCCATTTAACGGGTTCGTCCGAAGGAAATCCTCCTTCTCCCCCTTATACAGGCCGGACATGATCGTCACCAGATCTTCGACCGAATCCGGCCCTTTGCGGCCATGACGGGTGGCATCGTCCTCCCCGTTGAAATCCCACATGGGGTGGCCCCTGTATTGTAGTGGCTGCACCCCCCCGCATAATGCATGTCGCCATGACTCCAATCATGGTCAACCCGGCATGGGCCAGTAACCTTATTCGGCCCATCAAATAATGGACGCTCTTGTCATCCTCCAGTTGGGGGCTCCGCGGACGCCAACTAAGGCGTTTCTTCAGAGGAGCATTGCTGAACTCCGGGAGGCCGATCCGAACAAGGTCCGGCAGCGGAGCGTCTTCTATATAAAACCATTCCGAAGGCCAGTCTTCGGACGCCTTCTTAGGGGTTCCGGATGGATATCCGGTCCCGGCAATGCGCCATATTTCGGCGCCGCCCACTTGATATATGGACCCCTCGTGAGAACGGGGTACAAGGCAGAACAACCTCTTCCACAACACGAAATGGGGCTCGACGCCCAGGAATAGCTCGCAAAGAGCTACGTAACCCGCAATATGCAGGATTGAGGCGGGCGTGAGGTGATGAAGCTGGAGTCCGTAGAACTCCAGGAGCCCGCGGAGGAATGGATGTACAGGAAATCCGAGCCCCCTTATCAGATAGGGGACGAAGCATACCCGCTCCCTTTTGTTGGGATTTGGGGTAACCTCCGCTTGCTTCCCACCTTTGTAGGTGGCCAGCCCGGCTCGAACCGGAACCATGAAGGCCGGAGGGAGATATCCCCCCGCTTGGAGCTTCACCAGCTCGCTGTGTGGAACAGAGCATCTCCTCCAATCTCCTGGCAAAGGGCTGGGAGTGCGAGAAGAGGAGCTGCATTGACGGTCCATGATGGAATGGATTCTTGGTCGAAAGCGCTCCGATGAGTATTTGCGGGAGGAAGATGGTGATTTGGATCTGGATTCTTGCCTCCCTTATAGGCAGATTATTCGCACAACTAGGGGGTAAAACATAAAAGACACCCTGGCTTTTCACATTCGCGCGGCGCGTGGAAGAAGGCCATTATTGGGCGTGGAAGCCAAGACGCGCAACATTGATGAGGAAGCCGGACACTGTTCGGCAGGTACATAGAACTTGAAGGAGAACCCGCCTTGCAACGCCGAAGACTACACACATGCTGGACTTATCATCATTGAAGCCTGGTTCGGGGGCTACTGAGGGAGTCCCGGATTAGGGGGTGTCCGGATAGACGGACTACCATCATCGGCCGGACTATCATCATCGGCCGGACTCCAAGACTATGAAGATACAAGATTGAAGACTTCGCCCCGTGTCCGGATGGGACTTTCCTTGGCGTGGAAGGCAAGCTTGGCGATACGGATATGTAGATCTCCTACCATTGTAACCGACTCTGTGTAACCCTAGCCCTCTCCGGTGTCTATATAAACCGGATGGCTCTAGTCCGTAGGACACAACAACAACAACCATTACAATCATACCATAGGCTAGCTTCTAGGGTTTAGCCTCCTTGATCTCGTGGTAGATCCACTCTTGTAAACATCCACAATATCAATATCAATCAAGCAGGACGTAGGGTTTTACCTCCATCAAGAGGGCCCGAACCTGGGTAAAACATCGTGTCCCTTGTCTCCTGTTACCATCCGCCTAGACGCACAGTTCGAGACCCCCTACCCGAGATCTGCCGGTTTTGACACCGACAGGTATCTTTGAAGGTGTTTGTTGGGTTGGCATAGACCGATATTAGGATTTTTCACTCCGAGTATCGGAGAGGATCTCTGGGCCCTCTCGGTAATACACATCATAAGAAGCCTTGCAAGCAAAGTGAGTAATAAGTTAGTTGCACGATAATATATTACGGAACGAGTAAAGAGACTTGCTTGTAACTGATAACCCACAAGTATAGGGGATCGCAACAGTTTTCGTGGGTAGAGTATTCAACCCAAATTTATATATTCAACACAAGGGGAGCCAAAGAATATTTTAAGGTATTAGCAGCTGAGTTGTCAATTCAACCACACCTGGAGATTAATTATCTACAACAAAGTGATTAGTAGCATAGTAGTATGATAGTTTCGATGATAGCAGCAGTAGTAACAATAATAGTAACAATGATGGCGGTGATATTGTAGCAGTAACGATAGCAGTAGCAATAGTAGTAACTTAGCAAGGACAATATAAGATAAATTTGTAGGCATTAGATCGGTGACTCGTTGGATGATATTCATCATGAGACAGTTATAACCTAGGGCGATATGGCACTAGCTCCATTTCATAAATATAAGGTAGGCATGTATTCCGTAAATGGTCATACGTGCTTATGGAAAGAACTTGCATCACATCTTTTGTCCTACCATCCCGTGGCAGTGGGGCCCTATTGGAAACTAAGGGATATTAATGCCTGTTTTTAATAGAGAACCGGAACAAAGCATTAGCACACGGTGAATACATGAACTCCTCAAACTACGGTCATCACCGGGAGTGATCCTGACTATTGTCACTCCGGTGTTGCTAGATCATAACACATGGTAGGTGACTATAACTTGCAAGATCGGATCTAGAGCATGGATATAATGGTGATAACATAAACGGTTCAGATCTGAAATCATGGCACCCGGGCCCAAAGTGACAAGCATGAAGCATGGCAAAGTCATAGCAACATCAATCTCAGAACATAGTGGATACTAGGGATCAAGCCCTAACAAAATTAACTCGATTACATGATGAATCTCATCCAATTCCTCACCGAACAACGAGCCTACGAAGGAATTACTCACGCCTGATGGGGAGCATCATGGAATTTAGCGATGGAGATGTGTTGGTGATGACGAAGATCGAAGATCCCCCTCTCCGGAGCCCCAAACGGACTCCAGATCTGGCCTCCCGAGGAAGAACAGGGCTTGGCAGCGTCTCCGTCTCGTGAAACACGATAATTCTTTCTCCTTGATTTTTTCTGGAAATATGGGATTTTATGGCGACGGTTTGAGGGTCAGCGTGGCCACCAGGTGGGCAGCACCCACCAGGGCGCGCCTGGGGGGGCTGGCGTGCCCTGGTGGATTGTGCCCACCCAGGTGCCCCCCTCAGGTACTTCTTGGCTCCAAAAATTCTCTTATTTGATATAAAAAATCCTCACAAAGTTTCATTCCATTCCAAGAATTTTTATTTCTGAACAAAAAATAACACCATGGTAGTTCTGCTGAAAACAGCGTGAGTCTGGGGTTAATTTCATTCAAATCATGCAAATTAGAGCCCAAAACAAGAGGAAAAGCGCTAGGAAAAGTAGATACATTGGAGATGTATCAACTCCCCCAATCTTAAACCTTTGCTTGTCCTCAAGCAATTCAGTTGATAAACTAAAAGTGAAAAAGAAAAACTTTTACGAACTCTTTTCCTCTTGTTTCATAAATAAGCTTAAACAACACCCAGTTTTTCAGCAAGGATTATAACTAAGCATGTCGACAATAACTCTTAAAAGTTATACTAACTCATATCAATGACATAAACAACTAGAGAGCAATAATAAGATATCTCAAATAGCAACACGTTGTCAAAACAACCATGATATAATATGACAATAGTGGTATCTCACTTGCCCTTTCTGAGACCGCAAAACATAAATACAGAGCACCCCCAAAGTTCAAGCAGCGACTAAACATTGTAATTCATGATAGAAAAGATCCAGTCATGATGCACCCAACATTAGCTATACACAATGCATCAGCATGACAGAAGTGCTCTCAGGTTCTGGCGCTTATTTGAGAAGGTGATGACACGACGTAAAAGTAAATAGATAGTCCCTTCACAGAGGGAAGCAGTGATTTGCAGAGGTGCCAGAGCTCAAGTTTTAAAACAGAGGTAAATGATATTTTGAGACATGCACCCTTCTTATTCACTTCACGACCATAAGTAATCAATACCTTCCATGCTAAGCACGCTAGTGGCGATTCCCAAGCGGAAATGTAAAGGTTATGACTCTAATGGGAGTTTTTGTTTGATTATTTGTAATCTCTTTTTGAAGGAAATATGCCCCTAGAGGCAATAATAAAGTTGTTATTTATATTTCCTTATATCATGATAAATGTTTATTATTCATGCTAGAATTGTATTAACCGGAAACTTAGTACATGTGTGAATACATAGACAAAACATAGTGTCCCTAGTATGCCTCTACTAGACTAGCTCGTTAATCAAAAATGGTTATGTTTCCAAACCATAGACATGTGTTGTCATTTGATGAATGATACGACGTATCTATAATTTTTGATTGTTCCATGCTATTATATTATCTGTTTTGGATGTTTAATGGGCTTTAATATGCTCTTTTATATTATTTTTGAAACTAACCTATTAACCGGAGGCCCAATGTCAGTTTCTAATTTTTTTTGCCTATTTTAGAGTTTTGCAGAAAAGGAATACCAAACGGAGTGCAAACGGAATGAAACCTTTGCGATGATCTTTCTTGGACCGAAAGCAAACCAGAAGACTTGGAGTTGAAGTCAGAGACGCAACGAGGTAGGAGGGTGCGCCCGGAGGGGGGGGGGGGAGGATAGGCGTGCCCCCACCCTCATGGGCCCCTTGTAGCTCCACCGACCTAGTTCTTCCGCCTATATATACTCTTATACCCTAAAAACATTAGGGGAGCCACAAAACCACTTTTCCACCACCGCAACCTTCTGTACCCATGAGATCCCATCTTGGGGCCTTTTCCGGTGATCTGCCGGAGGGGGATTCGATCACGGAGGGCTTCTACATCAACACCATTGCCTCTCCGATGAAGCGTGAGTAGTTTACCACAAACCTTTGGGTCCATAGTTATTAGCTAGATGGCTTCTTCTCTCTCTTTGATTCTCAATACAAAGTTCTCCTTGATGTTCTTGGAGATCTATTCGATGTAATATTCTTTTGCCGTGTGTTTGCCGAGATCCATTGAATTGTGGATTTATGAACAAGATAATCTATGAATATTATTTGGTTCTTCTTTGAATTCTTATATGCATGATTTGATATCTTCGCAAGTCTCTTCGAATTATCGGTTTAGTTTGGCCTACTAGATTGATCTTTCTTGTCATGGGAGAAGTGCTTAACTTTGGGTACAATCTTGCGGTGTCCTTTCCTAGTGACAGTAGGGGCAGCAAGGAACATATTGTATTGTTGCCATCGAGGATAAAAAGATGGGGTTTATATCATATTGCTTGAGTTTATCCCTCTACATCATGTCATCTTGCTTAATGCGTTACTCTGTTCTTATGAACTTAATACTCTAGATGCATGCTGGATAGCGGTCAATGTGTGGAGTAATAGTAGTAGATGCAGGCAGGAGTCGGTCTACTTGACATGGACGTGATGCCTATGTTCATGATCATTGCCTTAGATGTCATCATAATTATGCGTTTTTTTATCAATTGCTCGACAATAATTTGTTCACCCACCATAATACATGCTATCTCGAGAGAAGCCACTAGTGAAACCTATGGCCCTCGAGTCTCTTTTCCATTATATTAAAGTCTCTTTTCCATATTATTGAATCTCGTTTACTATTTTACAATCTCTACTTTCCAATCTATACAACAAAAATACCAATAGTATTTACTTTATTATTTCTATCAGATTTCACTTTTGCGAGTGACCGTGAAGGGATTGACAACCCCTTTATCGCGTTGGTTGCAAGTTCTTGATTGTTTGTGCAGGTACTCGATGACTTGTGCGTCGTCTCCTACTGGATTGATACCTTGGTTCCAAAACTGAGGGAAATACTTACGCTACTTTGCTGCATCACCCTTTCCTCTTCAAGGGAAAACCAACGCAAGCTCAAGAGGTAGCAAGAAGGATTTCTGGCGCTGTTGCCGGGGAGATCTATGCCAAGTCAAACCATACCAAGTACCCATCATAAACTCTTCTCCCTTGCATTACAATATTTGCCATTCGCCTCTCATTTTCCTCTCCCCCACTTCTAAAATGATCTTCGAAAACCTTTGCCTTTTTCTTCGCCCCTCTTCTGTTTGTCTCTTTTCGCTTGCTTCTTGTGTGCTTGTGTGTTGGATTGATTGCTTGTCACGATGGCTCAAGATAATACTAAATTGTGTGACTTTTCCAATACCAACAACAATGATTTTATTAGCACTCCGATTGTTCCTACTACTGATGCTGAATCTTGTGAAATTAATACCGCCTTGTTGAATCTTGTTATGAAAGATAAATTTTCTGGCCTTCCTAGTGTAGATGCCACAACCCATCTAAACAACTTCGTTGATTTGTGTGATATGCAAAAAAAGAAAGATGTGGATAACGATATTGTTAAATTGAAGCTATTTCCTTTTTCGCTTAGAGATCGTGCTAAAACTTGGTTCTCATCTTTGCCTAAAAATAGTATTGATTCATGGAATAAGTGCAAAGATGCTTTTATCTCTAAGTATTTTCCTCCAGCTAATGTCATCTCCCTTAGGAACAATATTATGAATTTTAAGCAACTTGATCATGAGCATGTTGCACAAGCTTGGGAGAGGATGAAATTAATGATACGTAACTGCCCTAGACATGGTTTGTATTTATGTATGATTATTCAAAAAAATATGTCGGATTGAATTTTGCTTCTAGAAATCTTTTAGATTCGGCCACGGGAGGCACTTTTATGGAAATCACTTTAGGAGAAGCTACTAAGCTCCTAGATAACATTATGGTTAATTATTCTCAATGGCACACCGAAAGATCCACTAGTAAAAAAGTTCATGCGATTGAAGAGATTAATGTTTTGAGTGGAAAGATAGATGAACTTATGAAATTGTTTGCTAATAAAAGTGTTTATTCTGATCCTAATGATATGCTTTTGTCCACTTTGATTGAGACTAATAATGAATCTATGGATGTGAATTTTGTTGGTAGGAACAATTTTGGTAACAACGCGTATAGATGCAATTTTATTCCTAGGCCTTTTCCTAGTAATTCCTCTAATAATTATGGTAATTCGTACAACAACTCTTATGGAAATTTTAATAAGATGCCCTCTGATTTTGAGAATAGTGTTAAAGAATTTATGAGTTTGCAAAAGAATTTCAATGCTTTGATTGAAGAAAAATTGCTTAAGATTGATGAGTTGGCTAGGAACGTGGATAGAATTTCTCTTGATGTTGATTCTTTGCAACTTAGATCTATTCCACCTAAGCATGATATCAGTGAGTCTCTCAAATCCATGAGAATTTCCATTGATGAGTGCAAAGAAAGAACCGCTAGGATGCGTGCTAAAAAGATTGGTTTGTGAAAGCGTGTTCTTCTAGTTTTCATGATAATAATGATGAAGATCTAAAAGTGATTGATGTGACTCCTATTAAATATCTGTTTTCCAATATTAATCTTGATAAAGATGGGACTGGAGACGAGTCAACTTTAGTTAAAAGGCGTCCCAATGATTCATAGTTTCTAGATCTAGATGCAAAAATTGATAAAAGTGGGATTGAAGAGGTCAAGACTTTAAATAGCAATGAACCCACTATTTTGGATTTCAAGGGATTTAATTATGATAATTGTTCTTTAATAGATTGTATGTCCTTGTTGCAATCCGTTTTAAATTCTCCTCATGCTTATAATCAAAATAAGGCTTTTACTAAACATATGTTGATGCTTTGACGCAATCTTATGGCAAAAAGCTTGAACTAGAAGTTTCAATCCCTAGAAAACTTTATGATGAGTGGGAACCTACTATTAAGATTAAGATTAAATATTACAAATGCTATGCTTTGTGTGATTTCGGTGCTAGTGTTTCCACGATTCCAAAAACTTTGTGTGATGTGCTAGGTTTCCGTGAATTTGATGATTGTTCTTTAAATTTGCATCTTGCGGATTCCACTGTTAAGAAACCTATGGGAAGAATTAACAATGTTCTTATTGTTGCAAATAGGAATTATGTGCCCGTAGATTTCATTGTTCTTGATATAGATTGCAATCCTACATGTCCTATTATTCTTGGTAGACTTTTCCTTAGAACGATTGGTGCAATTATTGATATGAAAGAAGGAAATATTAGATTCCAATTTCCATTAAGGAAGGGCATGGAACACTTTCCTAGGAAGAAAATTAAATTTCCTTATGAATCTATTATGAGAGCCACTTATGGGTTGCATACCAAAGATGGCAATACCTAGATCTATTCTTGTTTTTATGGCTAGCTAGGGGCATTAAACAATAGCGCTTGTTGGGAGGCAACCCAATTTTATTTTTGTTCTTTACTTTTTGCTCCTATTTAGTAATAAATAATTCATCTATCTTATGTTCAGATGTGGTTTTATGTTTTAGTTAGTGTTTGTGCCAAGTAGAACCTTTGGGAAGACTTGGGTGAAGTCTATGCGATCTTGCTATAAAAAATAGAAACTTTTGCATTCACAAGAATAGTTGTAATTTTTTATAGAAGAGTGACTTTAGGTTCGTTCTTTTTGAAGAAGATTAATAGAAAAATTCCTCACGTCCACCAATTTATTTCGGAATTTTTGGAGTTACAGAAGTATTCGAAAGTTACAGATTGCTACAGACTGTTCTTTTTTTAACAGATTCTATTTTTCGTGTGTTGTTTGCTTATTTTGATGAATCTATGAGTACTATCGGGGGGTATGAAACATAGATAAGTTGGAATACAGTAGGTTTAACACCAATATAAATAAAGAATGAGTTCATTACAGTACCTTAAACTGGTGGTTTATTTTCTTATACTAACGGAGCTCATGAGATTTTCTGTTGATGTTTTGTGTTGTGAAGTTTTCAAGTTTTGGGTAAAGATTGATGGATTTTGGAATAAGGAGTGGCAAGAGCCTAAGCTTGTGGGTGCCCAAGGCACCCCAAGGTAAAATTCAAGGACAACCAAAAGCCTAAGCTTGGGGATGCCCCGGAAGGCATCCCCTCTTTTGTCTTCGTCTATCGGTAACTTTACTTGAGGCTATATTTTTATTCACCACATGATATGTGTTTGCTTGGAGCGTCTTGTATGATTTGAGTCTTTGTTTTTTAGTTTACCACAACCATCCTTTCTGTACACACCTTTTGGGAGAGACACGCATGAATTGGAATTTATTAGAATACTCTATGTGCTTCACTTAAATCTTTTGAGCTAGACAATATTGCTCTAGTGCTTCACTTATATCTTTTTAGAGTATGGCGGTGGTTTCATTTTATAGAAATTATTGATCTCTCATGCTTCACTTATATTATTTTCAGAGTCTCTTAGAACAACATAGTAATTTGCTTTGGTTATAAAATTAGTCCTAATATGATGGGCATCCAAGATGGGTATAATAAAAACTTTCATATAAAGTGCGTTGAATACTATGAGAAGTTTGATTCTTTATGATTGTTTTGAGATATGAAGATGGTGATATTAGAATCATGCTAGTAGAGTAGTTGTGAATTTGAGAGATACTTGTGTTAAAGTTTGTGATTCCCGTAGCATGCACGTATGGTGAACCGTTATGTGATGAAGTTGGAGCATGATTTATTTATTGATTGTCTTCCTTATGAGTGGCGGTCGGGGACGAGTGATGGTCTTTTCCTACCAATCTATCCTCCTAGGAGCATGCGCGTAGTACTTCGTTTCGATAACTAATAGATTTTTGCAATAAGTATGTGAGTTATTTATGACTAATGTTGAGTCCATGGATTATACGCACTCTCACCCTTCCACCATTGCTAGCCTCTTTAGTACCGCACAACTTTCGCCGGTACCATACACCCACCATATACCTTCCTCAAAACAGCCACCATACCTACATATTATGGCATTTCCATAGCCATTCCAAGATATATTGCCATGCAACTTTCCACCGTTCCATTTATTATGACACGCTCCATCATTGTCATATTGCCTCACATGATCATCTAGTTGACATCGTATTTGTGGCAAAGCCACCATTCATAAATTTTCATACATGTCACTCTTGAATCATTGCACATCCCGGTACACCGCCGGAGGCATTCACATAGAGTCATATTTTGTTCTAAGTATTGAGTTGTAATTCTTGAGTTGTAAGTAAATAAAAGTGTGATGATCTTCATTATTAGGAGCATTGTCCCAGTGAGGAAAGGATGATGGAGACTATGATTCCCCCACAAGTCAGGATGAGACTTCGGACGAAAAAAAGAGAAAAAAGAGGCCATAAAAAAAGAGAAAGGCCCAAATAAAAAAATGAGAGAAAAGAGAGAAGTGGCAATGCTACTATCCTTTTTCCAGACTTGTGCTTCAAAGTAGCACCATGATCTTCATGATAGAGAGTCTCCTATGTTGTCACTTTCATATACTAGTGGGAATTGTTCATTATAGAACTTGACTTGTATATTCCAATGATGGGCTTCCTCAGAGTGCCCTAGGTCTTCGTGAGCAAGCAAGTTGGATGCACACCCACTTAGTTTCTTTTGTTGAACTTTCATACACTTATAGCTCTAGTGCATCCGTTGTATGGAAATCCCTACTCACTCACATTGATATCTATTAATGAGCATCTCCATATCCCGTTGATACGCCTAGTTGATGTGATACTATCTTCTCCTTTTTGTCTTCTCCACAACCACCATTCTATTCCACCTATAGTGCTATGTCCATGGCTCATGCTCATGTATTGCGTGAAGATTGAAAAAGTTTCAGAACATCAAAAGTATGAAACAATTGCTTGGCTTGCCATCGGGATTGTGCATGATTAAATACTTTGTGTGATGAAGATAGAGCATAACCAGACTATATGATTTTGTAGGGATGGCTTTATTTGGCCATGTTATTTTGAGAAGACATGATTGTTTTGTTAGTACGCTTGAAGTATTATTATTTTTATGTCAATATTAATCTTTTGTCTTGAATCTTTCGGATCTGAACATTCATGCCACAATAAATAAAATTGCATTGATAAATATGTTAGGTAGCATTCCACATCAAATTTTTTGTTTTTATCATTTACCTACTCAAGGACGAGCAGGAATTAAGCTTGGGGATGCTTGATACGTCTCCAACGTATCTATAATTTTTGATTGGATGTTTAATGGGCTTTAATATGCTCTTTTATATTATTTTTGGGACTAACCTATTAACCGGAGGCCCAGTGCCAGTTTCTGTTTTTTCCCTATTTTAGCGTTTTGCAGAAAAGAAATACCAAACGGAGTCCAAACGGAAAGAAACCTTTGCGATGATCTTTCTTGGACCAAAAGCAAACCAGAAGACTTAGAGTTGAAGTCAGAGATGCAACGAGGCATCCACGAGGCAGGAGGGCGCGCCCAGGGGGGTAGGCGTGCCCCCACCCTCGTGGGCCCCTTGTAGCACCACCGACCTAGTTCATTCACCTATATATACTCTTATACCCTAAAAACATCACGGGAGCCACGTCACAACTTTTCCACCGCCGCAACCTTCTGTACCCATGAGATCCCATCTTGGGGCCTTTTCCGATGATCTGCCGGAGGGGGATTCGATCACGGAGGGCTTCTACATCAACACCATTTCCTCTCTGATGAAGCGTGATTAGTTTAGCTAGATGACTTCTTCTCTGTCTTTGATTCTCAATACAAAGTTCTCCTCGATGTTCTTGGAGATCTATTCGATGTAATATTCTTTTGCGGTGTGTTTGCCGAGATCCAATGAATTGTGGATTTATGAACAAGATTATCTATGAATATTATTTGGTTCTTCTCTAAATTCTTATATGCATGATTTGCTATCTTTGCAAGTCTCTTCGAATTATCGGTTTAGTTTGGCCTACTAGATTGATCTTTCTTGTCATGGGAGAAGTGCTTAGCTTTGGGTTCAATCTTGCAGTGTCCTTTCCCAGTGACAGTAGGGGTAGCAAGGAACATATTGTATTGTTGCCATCGAGGATAAAAAGATGGGGTTTATATCATATTGCTTGAGTTTATCCCTCTACATCATGTCATCTTGCTTAATGCGTTACTCCGTTCTTATGAACTTAATACTCTGATGCATGCTGGATAGCGGTCGATGTGTGGAGTAATAGTAGTAGATGCAGGCAGGAGTTGGTCTACTTATCACAGACGTGATGCCTATGTTCATGATCATGCCTAGATAATCTCATAGTTATTCGCTTTTCTATCAATTGCTCGACAGTAATTTGTTTACCCACCGTAATACTTATGCTATCTTGAGAGAAGCCACTAGTGAAACCTATGGCCCCCGGGTCTATCTTTTATCATATAAGCTTTCAGTCTACTTTTATTTGCATCTTTACTTTTCCAACCTATATTATAAAATACCAAAAATATATTTATCTTATCATATTATCTCTATCAGATCTCACTTTCGCAAGTGGCCTTGCAGGGATTTACAACCCCTTTATTGCGTTGGTTGCGAGTTCTTGTTTGTATGTGTAGGTGCGTGGGATTTTTGAGGAGCCTCCTACTGGATTGATACCTTGGTTCTCAAAAACTGAGGGAAATACTTACGCTACTATTGCTGCATCACCCTTTCCTCTTCAAGGAAAACCAACGCAAGCTCAAGACATAGCAAGAAGGATTTTTGGCGCTAGTGCCGGGGAGGTCTTCGCTCAAGTCAAGACATACCAAGTACCCATCACAAACTCATCTCTCTCGCACTTACATTATTTGCCATTTTCCTCTCGTTTTCCTCTCCCACACTTCATCCTTGCAGTTTTATTCGCCCTCTCTTTCCCAATCTCCTCTCTCATTTGCTTACCTTTTGTGTGCTCATCATCATGGCTAGCTTGGTCTTTATCCCTTCGTCTCCTGACTTTGAAGTTCTTCACTTCAAGGAAAGACAGGGAGAAAATTTAAAATATGCTTGGTTTAGAATGTTAGAATCTTATCATAGTTGCACTGTAGAAGGAGATTTCAAGATTTTACTTTGCAATTTTTATGTTGGGTTAACCTTATCCCATAGACAACTCCTTGATTTTGCAGCCAAAGGGAGTTTTATTGAAATTGATCCTAGTTTCGCTTATGAAATTATAGAGGGGATAGTAGGAGTACTTCCCCTACAAAAGGGATCACCCCTTACTCAAGAAGGAACCCAAATTCTAGAAAAATTATGTGAATTGCAAAAATTTGTTGAACCTCTTAAAAATATTGGTGGGAATATCAATCGCATGAATAATTTGATTACACTTTGCAATAAGTGGTTGGATGCTTTAGATCAAAAGATCTCCTAGCATGAGGGGAAACGCAAGGAGCCTCCCAGATCCGAGCATAACCCCATTAAAAAGATAAACGGCACCACTTAGATCTATCCTCGCTTTTATGCCTAGCTAGGGGCGTTAAATGATAGCGCTAGTTGGGAGGCAACCCAATTTTATCTTTGTTTTTTGTTTTTGCTTTTGTTTAGTAATAAAATTTTCATCTACCTTCTGTTTAGATGTGTTTTTATGTTTTAATTAGTATTTGTGCCAAGTAGAACCTATAGGATAACCTATGGTGATAGTTAATTTGATTCTGCTGAAAAACAGAAACTTTGCACGCACGAAAATAATTTTAGTAATTCACAGAAACGTGATTTTGCGTTGATTATTTTTGATATAGATCAATAGACAAATTACCCAGGACTTCCTATTTCGGTAGGATTGTTAGAGTTCCAGAAGTATTCGAGAGTTACAGATTGCTACAGACTGTTCTGTTTTTGACAGATTCTGTTTTTCGTGTGTTGTTTGCTTATTTTGATGCATCTATGGCTAGTATGTACGGGTACGAACCATAGAGAAGTTGGAATACAGTAGGTTTAACACCAATATAAATAAATAATGAGTTCATTACAGTACCTTATGTGGTGATTTTTCTTTCTTGCACTAACGGAGCTTATGAGATTTCCTGTTGAGTTTTGTGTTGTGAAGTTTTCAAGTTTTGGGTAAAGATTTGATGGATTATGGAATGAGGAGTGGCAAGAGCCTAAGCTTGGGGATGACCATAAAACCCCAAGATATTCAAGGATAACCAAAATACTAAGCTTGGGGATGCCCTAGAAGGCATCCCCTCTTTCGTCTTCGTCTATCGGTAACTTTACTTGGAGCTATATTTTTATTAGCCACATGATATGTGTTTTGCTTGGAGCGTCTTGTCTGATAATAGTCTTTGTTTTTTAGTTTTCCACAATCATCCTTTCTGTACACACCTTTTGGGGGGAAGCCCACTTGACTAGAATTTATTAGAACACTCTATGTGCTTCACTTATATCTTTTGAGCTAGATAGTTTTTGCTCTAGTGCTTCACTTATATCTTTTAGAGCACGGCGGTGGCTTATTTTGAAGAAATTGTTGATCTCTCATGCTTCACTTATATTATTTTGAGAGTCTTTTAGAACAGCATGGTATTTTCTGACGTGGAGGCTGTTTAAGGACGTCAGCTCGGAATACGTCTTGAGCTTGTGTTGGTTTTCCTTGAAGAGGAAAGGGTGATGCAGCAATAGTAGCGTAAGTATTTCCATCATTTTTTGAGAACCAAGGTATCAATCCAGTAGGAGGCTCCTCAAAAGTCCCACACACCTACACAAACAAACAAAGAACTCGCAACCAACGCAATAAAGGGGTTGCCAATCCCTTCACGGCCACTTGCGAAAGTGAGATCTGATAGAGATAGTATGATAAGATAAATATATTTTTGGTATTTTATAATATAGATGCAAAAAGTAAAGATGCAAATAAAAGTAGATTGAAAGCAAATATGATAAAAGCTAGACCCAGGGGACATAGGTTTCACTAGAGGCTTCTCTCAAGATAGCATAAGTATTACGGTGGGTGAACAAATTACTGTCGAGCAATTGATAGAAAAGCGAATAATTATGAGATTATCTAGGCATGATCATGTATATAGGCATCACGTCCGCAACAAGTAGACCGACTCCTGCCTGCATCTATTACTATTACTCCACACATCGACCGACTCCTGCGTGCATCTAGAGTATTAAGTCCATAAAGAACAGAGTAACGCATTAAGCAAGATGACATGATGTAGAGGGATAAACTCATGCAATATGATATAAACCCCATCTTTTTATCCTCGATGGCAACAATACAATACGTGCCTTGCAACCCTTTCTTTCACTGGGTAAGGACACCGCAAGATTGAACCCAAAGCTAAGAACTTCTCCCATGGCAAGAAAGATCAATCTAGTAGGCCAAACCAAACTGATAATTCGAAGAGACTTGCAAAGATAACTCAATCATACATAAAAGAATTCAGAGGAGATTCAAATATTTCTCATAGATAAACTTGATCATAAACCCACAATTCATCGGATCTCGACAAACACACCACAAAAAGAGTTTACATCGAATAGATCTCCACAAGAGAGGGGGAGAACATTGTATTGAGATCCAAAAAAGAGAGAGGAAGCCATCTAGCTAATAACTATGGACCCGAAGGTCTGTGGTAAACTACTCACAACTCATCGGAGGGGCTATGGTGTTGATGTAGAAGCCCTCCGTGGTCGATTCCCCCTCCGGCGGAGTGCCGACGAAGGCTCCAAGATGGGATCTCACGGATACAAAAGGTTACGGTGGTGTAAATTGTGTTTCTTTGGCTCCTTGGATGTTTTCGGGGTACGTAGGCTTATATAGGAGGAAGAAGTACGTCGGTGGCCGCCTGAGGGGCCCACGAGACAGGGGGCGCGCCCTGTAGGGGTGGGCGCGCCCTCCTCTCTCGTGGATGCCTCGGCTGCTTCTTCACTTGCACTCCAAGTCCTCTGGATCACGTTCATTCCAAAAATCACGCTCCCGAAGGTTTCATTCCGTTTGGACTCCATTTGATATTACTTTTCTTAGAAATACTAAAATAGGCAAAAAAATAGAATTACGGGCTGGGCCTCCGGTTAGTAGGTTAATCCCAAAAATGATATAAATGTGTAAAATAAAGCCCATAAACATCCAAAAGGGGTAATATAATAGCATGGAACAATAAAAAATTATAGATACATTGGAGACGTATCAAGCATCCCAAGCTTAATTCCTGCTCGTCCTCGAGTAGGTAAATGATAAAAACAGAATTTTTGATGTGGAATGCTACCTAGCATAATTCTCAATGTAATTTTCTTTATTGTGGCATGAATGTTCAGATCCAAATGATTCAAAATAAAAGTTCATATTGATAAAATGAATAGTAACACTTCAAGCATACTAATCAAAGTAATCATGTCTTCTCATAATAACATGGCAAAAGAAAGTTCATCCCTACAAAATCATATAGTTAGGCTATGCTTCATTTTCGTCACACAAAGATGTTCCCAACTTCTATACCCTTGATGACAAGCCAAGCAATTGTTTCATACTTAAATAATCTCAAACTTTTTCAACCTTCACGCAATACATGAGCGTGAGCCATGGATATATCACTATGGGTGGAATAGAATATGATGATGGGGATTGTGTGGATAAGACAAAAAAAGGAGAGAGTCTCACATTGACGAGGATAATCAATGGGCTATGGAGATGCCCATCAATTGATGTCAACATGAGGAGTAGGGATTGCCATGCAACGGATGCACTAGAGTTATAAATGAATTCTCAACAAAAGAAAACTAGTGGGTGTGCATCCAACTTGCTTGCTCATGAAGACCTAAGGCATTTGAGGAAGCCCATCGTAGGAATATACAAGCCAAGTTATATAATGAAAAATTCCCACTAGTATAAAAAAGACAACCTATGAGACTCACTATATGAAAAGCAAGGTGCTACTTTGAAGCACAATATATGAGACTCACTACATGAAGAACAAGGTGCTACTTTGAAGCACAAGTGTGGAAAAAGAGATAGTAACATTGCTCTTTTTTTGGCATTTCTTCTTCTTTTTTTCTTTTTTTTTCTTTTTGGGCAATGCTCTAATTATGATGATCATCACACTTACATTGATTACAACATATGAATTACAACTCGAAACTAGAACAAGATATGACTCTATATGAATGCCTCCGGCGGTGTACCAGGATGGTGCAATGAATCAAGAGTGACATGTATGAAAAATAATGCATGGTGGCTTTGCCACAAGTACGATGTCAACTACATGATCATGCAATGGCAATATGACAAAAGTAAAGTATGTCATGATGATGATGAACGGAATAGTGGAAAGTTGCATGGCAATATATCTTGGAATGGCTATGGAAATGCCATAATAGGTAGGTATGGTGGCTGTTTTGAGGAAGATATAAGGAGGTTTATGTGTGATAGAGCGTATCGTATCACGGGGTTTGGATGCACCGGCGAAGTTTGCACCAACTCTCAAGGTGAGAAAGGGCAATGCATGGTACCGAAGAGGCTAGCAATGGTGGAAAGGTAAAAGTGCATATAATCCATGGACTCAACATTAGTCAAAAGAACTCATATACTTATTGCAAAAATTTAGAAGTAATCAAAAATCAAGCACTACGCGCATGCTCCTAGGGGGATAGATTGGTAGGAAAATACCATCGCTCGTCCCCGACCGCCACTCATAAGGCTGCACAAGCCAGGTACACTTCATGTTTCAAATTTGTTACACAACTTTAACCATACGTGCATGCTACGGGACTTGCTAACTTCAACACAAGCATTCTTTAAATTCATAATCACCCAACTAGCATGACTTTAATATCACTACCTCCATATCTCAAAACAATTATCAAGTATCAAATTGATCATAGCATCCAATTCACTTCCTATGATAGTTTTTATTATACCCAACTTGGATGCCTACCATTCTAGGACCAATTTTATAACCATAGCAAATACCATGCTGTTCTAAAAGACTCTCAAAATAATGTGAAGCATGTGAGACTAGCAATTTCTACAAAAAATAAGTCACCGCCGTGCTCTAAAAAATATAAGTGAAGCACTAGAGCAAAAACAATCAAGCTCAAAAGATATAAGTGAAGCACATAGAGTATTCTAGCAAATTCTAATCTAGTAGGCTTCTCCCAAAAGGTGTGTACAGCAAGGATGATTGTCGTAAACTAAAAATCAAAGCCTAATATAATACACGACGCTCCAAGCAAAACACATATCATGTGGCGAATAAAAATATAGCTCCAAGTAAAGTTACCAATGAACGAAGACGAAAGAGGGGATGCCTTCCCGGGGCATCCCCAAGCTTAGGCTTTTGGATATTCTTGAATATATTGGGGTGCCATGGGCATCCCCAAGCTTAGGATTTTTCCACTACTTATTCCATAGTCCATCAAAGCTTTACCCAAAACTTGAAAACTTCACAACACAAAACTTAGCAGGAAATCTTATAAGCTCTGTTAGTGAAAGAAAACAAAACCACCACATAAGGTACTGTAATGAACTCATCCTTTATTTATTTTGGTGTTAAACCTACTGTGTTCCAACTTCTCTATGGTTTATAAACTATTTTACTAGCCATAGATGCATCAAAATAAGCAAACAATACACGAAAAACAGAATCTGTCAAAAACAGAACAGTCTGTAGCAATCTGTAACTAACACAAACTTCTGGAACTCTAAAACTCCTACCAAAATAGGAAGTCCTGGACAATTTTTCTGTTGATCAGAAGCAAAAATAATCAACGCAAAATCACGTTTGTGTGATTTAACAAAATTAAATTCGTGCACGCAAAGTTTCTGTTTTTCAGCAGAATCAAATCAACTATCATCATAGATTATCCTATAGGTTCTACTTGGCACAAACACTAATTAAAAGATAAAAACACATCTAAACATAAAGTAGATGCAAGATTTATTACTAATCAGGAACAAAAGCGAAAAACACAAATAAAATTGGGTTGCATCCCAACTAGCGCTATCGTTTAATGCCCCTAGCTAGGCATAAAAGCAAAGATAGATCTAAGTAGTGCCATCTTTGGCACTCAATTCATAAGTAGCTCGCATGATAGATTCATAAGGTAATTTGACTTTCTTTCTTGGAAACTGCTCCATGCCTTTCTTTAATGGAAATTGGAATCTAATATTCCCTTCCTTCATATCAATAATCGTGCCAATCGTTCTAAGGAAAGGTCTACCAAGAATAATAGGGCAAGAAAGATTGCAATCTATATCAAGAACGATAAAATCTATGGGCACCAAATTTCTATTTGCAACAATGAGAACATCATTGATCCTGCCCATTGGATTTTTAATTGTGGAATCCGCAAGGTGCAAATTTATAGAGCAATCATCAAGATCATGGAAACCTAGAATATCACATAAAGTTTTCGGAATCGTGGAAACACTAGCACCCAAATCACACAAAGCAAAACACTCATGATATTTAATTCTAATTTTTATTGTAGGTTCCCACTCATCATTAAGTTTTCTAGGTATAGAAACTTCCAAATTAAGTTTTCATCATAAGATTGCATCAAGGCATCAACAATGTGTTTGGTAAAAGCTTTATTTTGACTATAAGCATGAGGAGAATTAACAACGGATTGCAACTAGGAAATACAACCTTCTAAAGAACAATTATCATAATCAAATTCCTTGAAATCTGATATATTGGGTTCAATACTATTTAAAGTCATGACCTCTCCAATCCCACTTTTACCAAATTTAGCATCAAGATCTAAAAACTCCGAATTCTTGGGACACCTTCTAACTAAAGTTGACTCATCTCCAGTCCCATTATTACCAAGATTCATATTGCAAAACAAAGATCTAATAGGAGACACATCAATAAGTTTAAGATCTTCATCAATATTTTCATAGAAACTAGAAGAACACGCTGTTACAAAGCAATCTTTCTTAGCATGCAATCTAACTGTTCTTTCCTTGCACTCATCAATGGAAATTCTCATTGCTTTGAGGGACTCATTGATATCATGCTTAGGAGGAGAAGATTTAAGTTTAAGAGAATCAACATCAAGCGAAAGTCTATCAATGTTCCTGGCCAAATCATCAACTTTGAGCAATTTTTCTTCAAGCAAAGCATTAAAATTCTTTTGAGAAATCATAAATTATTTCACACTATTCTCAAAATCAGAGGGCATCTTATTAAAATTAACATAAGAATTATTGTAGGAATTTCCATAATTATTAGAGGAATTACTAGGGAATGGTCTAGCATTAAAGTTTCCTCTATAAGCATTGTTACCGAAACTATTCCTACCAACAAAATTCACATCCATAGATTCATTATTATTCTCAATCAAAGTAGACAAAGGCATATCATTGGGATCAAGAGGAGTACTTTTAGTAGCAAACAATTTCATAAGTTCATCCATCTTTCCATTCAAAACATTGATTTCTTCTATAGCATGCACTTTTTTACTAGAAGATCTTTCGGTGTGCCATTGAGAATAATTAGACATAATATTATCAAGAAGTTTTGTAGCATCTCCTAAGGTGATTTCCATAAACGTGCCTCCCTCGGCCGAATCTAAGAGATTTCTAGAAGCAAAGTTCAAACTGGCATAAAATTTTTGTATGATCATCCATAAATTCAAACCATGAGTAGGGCAATTGCGAATCATCAATTTCATTCTTTCCCAAGATTGGGCAACATGCTCATGATCAAGTTGTTTAAAATTCATAATATCGTTCCTAAGAGTGATAATCTTAGCGGGAGGAAAATACTTAGAGATAAAAGCATCTTTGCACTTGTTCCAAGAATCAATACTATTTTTAGGCAAAGACGAAAACCAAACTTTAGCACGACCTCTAAGTGAAAACGGAAATAAATTCAATTTAACAATATCATTATCCGTATCTTTCTTCTTTTGCATATCACACAAATCAACAAAGTTGTTTAGATGAGTAGCGACATCTTCAGTAGGAAGGCCGGCGAATTGATCTTTCAAAACAAGATTCAGCAAAGCAGTATTGATTTCACAAGACTCAACATCATTAAGAGGAGCAATCGGAGTACTAAGGAAATCACTATTATTGGTATTCGAGAAATAACACAATTTGGTATTATCTTGCGCCATGGCAACAAGTAATCCAACACACAAGCAAACAGAAAAAGGCAAGCGAAAAGAGAGAGAGAGAGAGAGAGAGATTGGGAAAGAGAGGGCAAATAAAACGGCAAGGGTGAAGTGGGGGAGAGGAAAACGAGAGGCAAATGGAAAATAATGTAAATGTGAGGGAGATGAGTTTGTGATGGGTACTTGGTATGTCTTGACTTGAGCGAAGACCTCCCCGGCAACGGCGCCAGAAATCCTTCTTGCTACGTCTCGAGCTTGCGTTGGTTTTCCTTGAAGAGGAAAGGGTCATGCAGCAATAGTAGCGTAAGTATTTCCCTTAGTTTTTGAGAATCAAGGTATCAATCCAGTAGGAGGCTCCTCAAAAGTCCCACACACCTACAAAAAACAAACAAAGAACTCGCAACCAACACAACAAAGGGGTTGTCAGTCCCTTCACGGCCACTTGCGAAAGTGAGATCTGATAGAGATAGTATGATAAGATAAATATATTTTTGGTATTTTATAATATAGATGCAAAAAGTAAAGATGCAAATAAAAGTAGATTGAAAGCAAATATGATAAAAGATAGACCCGGGGCCATAGGTTTCGCTAGAGGCTTCTCTCAAGTTAGCATAAGTATTACGGTGGGTGAACAAATTACTGTCGAGCAATTGATAGAAAAGCGAATAATTATGAGATTATCTAGGCATGATCATGTATATAGGCATCACGTCCGCAACAAGTAGACCGACTCCTGCCTGCATCTACTACTATTACTCCACACATCGACCGACTCCTGCCTGCATCTAGAGTATTAAGTTCATAAAGAACAGAGTAACACATTAAGCAAGATGACATGATGTAAAGGGATAAACTCATGCAATATGATATAAACCCCATCTTTTTATCCTCGATGGCAACAATACAATACGTGCCTTGCAACCCTTTCTATCACTGGGTAAGGACACCGCAAGATTGAACCCAAAGCTAAGCACTTTTCCCATGGCAAGAAAGATCAATCTAGTAGGCCAAACCAAACTGATAATTTGAAGAGACTTGCAAAGATAACTCAACCATACATAAAAGAATTCAGAGGAGATTCAAATATTTCTCATAGCTAAACTTGATCATAAACCCACAATTCATCGGATCTCGACAAACACACCGTAAAAAGAGTTTACATCGAATAGATCTCCACAAGAGAGGGGGAGAACGTTGTATTGAGATCCAAAAAAGAGAGAATAAGCCATCTAGCTAATAACTATGGACCTGAAGGTCTGTGGTAAACTACTCACAACTCATCGGAGGGGCTATGGTGTTGATGTAGAAGCCCTCCATGGTCGATTTCCCCTCCGGCGGAGCACCGGCGAAGGCTCCAAGATGGGATCTTGCGGATACAGAAGGTTACAGTGGTGGAAATTGTGTTTCGTTGGCTCTCTGGATGTTTTCGGGGTACGTAGGCTTATATAGGAGGAAGAAGTACATCGGTGGCTGCCCGAGGGGCCCACGAGACAGGGGGCGCGCCCTGTAGGGGTGGGCGCGCCCTCCACTCTCATGGATGCCTTGGCTGCTTCTTGACTTGCACTCCAAGTCCTCTGGATCATGTTCGTTCCAAAAATCACGCTCCCGAAGGTTTCATTCCATTTGGACTCCGTTTGATATTCCTTTTCTTCGAAATACTGAAATAGGAAAAAAAAAAGCAATATGGGCTGGGCCTTCGGTTAGTAGGTTGGTCCCAAAAATGATATAAATGTGTAAAATAAACACTACTAGGGAAAAGGCTAGCAGCAGCGCGGGTTTTAGATGTATCAGTAGCGCGGGGATAGGCGCTACTAATAAGGCGCTACAGCTAATAGATAGCAGTAGCACGTGCTCACCGGTGCTACTACTACACAAGTGTAGCAGCAGCGCTGTTAGCGAAAGCTCGCTACTGCTAGTAGCTCTAGCGCGATTTACCTTGACGCGCTACTGCTAACTTTTATACACTCGCTACTGCTAATTTAAGTAGGTTTTTTTTTTGTTTTTTTTGGCATATTTGTTTTGAATTTGAATAGGCTTTATAGAAGAATCTTTAGCACATAGAAATGTCATCATGATACACATACAAATGCCTGCGAGACCACAAATGTAATCATAGCATGTACATACAAATAGTCTCATCATAATCATCATCCAACACAAAGTGATATCTTGTCATCATCTCGAAAATAGCGATACATGCAAGTCTCGAATACTTGCAACTACAACAACGTCATCCATCTAAACAAAGGTATACACAAGAAGTGCTATCACTATGAGTGAGAGCGAAACTATGCAGTACATGAGGTAGCGGTTACGAGTCCTCTCTCGCGCTAGTGTCAACCTCAAGTAACTAGCCTCTCCTTCTTGTCTGCTTTTGAAGCCTTTATGGCTGGCGCCCGTGAACCCATTCACTTGTGCCTGACACTCATGCCACTCGTTGTACATCCTCGGAACCTTCCCTTTGTACACGACATAGCAATTCCATCTCGCCATCAAGAAACTAGGTACCTGTTAGAGATGCATGTTCATGAAGAGGATGTACAATCATATATATGCAACAAAATATACTAGAGCAACACCGAAAAAGAAAGGGTTAGCAACTAGATGCAACATACAGTACACAAATTAGAAAACTAGAGGTACGCAGGTCATCGTACTTAAACTAACAAAGTAGCGTTACGCAAGTTCGGCAGGGACCGTGGACATCACAAAGTTTCATCGCTACAAAAAGTATACAAGTTCAAGTGACACATATCATCATCATCGGCATCATAAATCACTAGAAGTTCCATCCTTCCATATCATCGAGGACGAACCCTAGCTTCTTGAACAACATGAGGTCTAGACGTTGCATGCCTATGCGAGTTCGGATGTCAGCTCGCGATATAGGGCCGTGGTGGAACATCCCCTTCTCATCGACGACTTCTTTCATGATGATCGTCGCAATGTCGCTTTGGATGCGAAAGAAGTCATCTCTAAGTTTATAATCCGCTTCTCCATGAGATTCTAGCCACTTGTGGATATGATCATCATTTCTGCTGTTAATGCGAAGCTTTTGGTGATCCGTGTTGAACTGAATCATGAGATGGACGATGTAGAATCCATCCTTCTTGCTTGGTTTTGGGACATGGATGCAGGAGAAGTTAGTTTTATGCGTGAAACCCATCTTCTTGTTCCTTTGTTTCTTGATCTGCACGTGGCCACCTCTAAAGCTGAAGCCTTGGAGAGCATCATCTAGAATATTCATTATGTGGGTGTAGTCTTTTTTCTCGTAGTCTCTGGAAGGGTCAAAATACACGGCGTGGGAGACTTGCGGGTAAAGAACGATAAGGACGGCGCGCCCGTTGCTGCGGGGAAAAGACACCTCAAATTATTCCCCATATGAGAGAGAAGGAATGATTGAAATGTACGAAAGGGTTGTCCGGAACTGACTTACTTTGGATGATAAGGCACGAGGACAATTTCCCGGTCCTTATTCTGTACCATGAAGTTTTGGAGGTACTCCCTAGCAGTTTCACGCTCAAAGTCGCCGAGACTCAAGAAAGACTCGTGCATGTAGTACGGATCCGCCACACAGATTTGCGAGACTTCTTCACTCTTCATGACGGAGCTCATATGTAGCGCAAAAAGGCGGACGATAGTAAAATCAAGCCGCCTTGTTAGAAACATCTCAAAGATATGGTCAAACCGCAGGAAGAACACCTCCGCGGGCCGTGTGTCGACGTAGCACTTCCCCTCAGGCACACGAGCCGCGTATGTCGGATATCCTGGATCCTTTGAGGCTAGTAGGCTTTTCTCAGTCGACAACACATGGTCGTGCAGTCTCCTGAGATCCCCTGATAGTGCCTCCAGCGGTTTCGGCGGTAGCATCGGCTCGCCCGTGAGATGGAACATGACCGCACTTTTCACGGGTACACGCTCTTCAGAATGCATCGTCTGGCTGCTATGTGCTCTGGCTTGTTTGGAGGCAGTTACCTTCCCCGATCTCTTCCTCTCCTTTTTCTTGGGCACACCTTCCAGACCCTTCCTTAACCCCTGCCCCAGTGTTCCTGGGCTAAGTACTATACGACCCTCGCGGCCGGCTAGTTGAGCCTGTGTTGAGGCGGCATCTTCAGGCGTGTCCTGTGAGGATTTCATGAAGAGAGACTTTTTGCAATCCATGGTACGACCCTGCCCGGGCATATCATCCATATCCTCATCAGCAAGCTGATAGCCCGATTCGTCATATGGTTGACTCATCATATCTATGTCACAGTCATACGCGCGTTTGTATTGAGGTAATCCATAGGGTCGACCTCCGTCTCATCATCCATTCTCTGTTCTATAGGAGAAATTACATCAGCCAGTACTATTGCACCCCCTTCATCATGTCGTTCGCCGCTCTCACCCGACACTATAGGAGTTGGTAATTGCGTAGGCGGGGTGGTGGTCTTCGCACATGCTTGTTGTTGTGTGGTAGTTATTGGTGTGCTCTCGGCCGGCTCCAGACGAATAAGATTCTTCGGCCATAGCAGCACCCAATTCTTGCAGCTTCCAATCCGCGGCGGGGTCTCGTCGTCCGCTCCCACATGCTGTATTGGAGGAGGCAAATCCTCGTGCCCCGATTTCACACTGGTCAAGCTAACCCTGAAGTGCCCAGCGGGGATCGGCTGGTTGTGGAACGTGCGTTGAGAGGGGTCCATTATCATCCCCTTTCCCACGTCCACCTTCTGGCCTTTGATCAAGTAGAGTATGGTGCACGGGGTTTCTTTCGCCTGCAAACACATATGTCTGTGGCGTAAAACAACCGAAAGGCAACAAAAATGGAATATTATATATATATATATATATATATATATATGTTGGTGCGACATGTAATTACCGTGACGGCGTCGAGCTCAGCCAAAGACGAAGGCCCACCTAGCGCGCCTGAGACTGAGGACGGGCTGCTATGAGTGGGAGCGGCTGCGAGAGGAGGCCCGGTTGCGTGAGCAAGTGATGGTGCGATGGTGTTGTTGTTCATGGAGTTGCTCCCGACGAAACTGGGCATCGGGAAATCATGTACCGTCTTGTCTGGATTTTCCTTCGCCCAGTTGATGATAACTGGAACCAAGTTAGTAGCAAAATCATTTCTGCAGGCAGTTACAGCTGCATTGACTGCCTGCTGTAGCAACTCATATTTGTCCTCGGCTGCTTTTTTCGCGTCCTCAGCTGCTTTTTTCTCGACCGCAAGCTTCACCTTCGCGTCGATGTCCGCCTGACTAAACTTCTTTTTCAGCTTCTTGGCCTCCGGGCCCTCGTTGTAAAACACCTTCCACGTGGCGCCGTCTCCAGCGCCGTGCACACGACCATATTGCGGCCGCTGATCCAAAGGGAGTCCCTTAAGTTCGTTCAAGGCCCGGTTGAGAGGGGTGTCCCACTTGGGCCTCATCGGAGAAGTAGGGCTTTCGGCTGCAAGCTGGTGTTGCTTCTCCAGTAGTCTAATCAATTTCCTCGTGATCTTGTCCGTGTAAAAAACCTTTTTCTCCTTGTCCCACTTGTAGCGGGCCCTGATGAAGTCATGCTCCAAGGGGTTGGTGAACTTCGCGAAGGGGTCTGGGAGACCCGCGGCTTCACGTTCCGCGTCCTCCTTATCCCATATGGGCCTTTTACCGAGGTAGCCACGGCTTCCGAGGCGATGCTTCCCCGTGTTCCTTTGCTGAAGGCTCTTGAATTTCGCAGCCTTAGCCTTGGCTGCCTCGGTAGCGCAAGTGTCCTTGAACTTTTCGAACTCCTCTTCCGTAAGTGTCGGATTTTCCTCCAGAATCTTGGACAGGGGTTCATCAGCCTCAATAGCTCGTTTCACCCTCCCTTTCCAGGAGGCCAAATCATTGCTGAACATGCCCATGGCGTGATTGTTAATCTTTTTCATCTTCGGATCATCCCACGGTTGTTCTATGTTAACATCCCAGTCGGGGAACTTGAATCTCTTGTGCAACTTCGTTAGGAGCAACTGCGTCAAATGTTCTTTACTCCTTAAGTCATCATCGTTGATGCTCGCGCATTCCCGTAGGATGCATCCTACTTGGTTCCCATAGCACTTGCGAGGTTCTTCCGGCTCTAACGGCTCAAACTTGCCAGGTGCCATCTTTGTGATCACAAGTCGTCCAATCCCTAGTTTGTTAGGTTTTCGTATCCTCTGCTTCTTATGCTTCCTCTTTTCGGTAGCGGCATCGGGGCCGGTACCTTCCCTGCCGGTACCTTCCCCACCGGTCTCGGTGCCGCCATCGGTGCCGGCGCTGTCGGTGTCGATGTCGGCGTCAATACCATCATCGAGGCCGACCTGCAAACCTTGCTTAGCAGTCAAATAGTCGAGGTACTCTTGTTCACCCTCATAATCCATCTCGTCTGCATCTTGGTCAGAAGGCCCAGTTTCTTCGTTGTTCGACATGTTTCCTATGATTAAGTGTCCTCATTTATTTCTAAAAGTATGAATAAATGAGAAATGACATAAAAAGAAATCTATGTGCCAGCACTCGATATGCCAACTATGTAGCACAAAATCATGCCTTTATTCACGGGAAATTTCGGCATGACCTTTGCTAAAACATGGACATATCGAGCGCCTGAAATTCACCGGAACGGAAATGAATCAACATTCCGGCGTAACATAGGCCACTCGGATCATTTTCCAAACATGACATGTCCAAAACATGACATATGCACATATCACATGTCCAGTTCAAATTTGCACATATCACATGTCCAGTTCAAATTTTGAAACCTAGCTAAATTCATAACTAAATAGATAACCTAATTAACATACTGCCCTAACTAAAACCTAAGTAAATTAACCGAAGAACCCTAGCAGAGAGAGAGAGGGGGGTTTACAGAGGGTGCAGGGGCGAGGAGGCAGGCCCGACGACGGCCGGGAGGGGAGAGGAGGGAGGCGAGGGCCGACGGGTCGGGGGCGAGCGCGCCGGGGTCGGGGGCGAGGGCCGGGTCGGGGCGAGCGCCGGGGTCGGGGTCGGGGGCGAGGGCAGGGTCAGGGGCGAGCGCCGGGGTCGGGGGCTAGCGCCGGCGCCGGAGTCGGGGGCGAGCGCCGGGGCCGTGTCGGGCGCGGCGGTGCGACGGGGAGAGTGGGGATTTGGGGGGGGAGGCGGGATGAAGCAGGGCGGGTGAGAATTTTGGGTTAAGTGGACGTAGTAGTAGCGCATTTGGACAAAACGCGCTGCTACTACCTTCAGTAGCTGTAGCGCTTTATACGAAATTCGCTTCTACTAACTTTAGTATCTGTAGCGGTTTAGGCAAAACGCGCTACTACTACCTTCGCTACTGCCAGTTTTCCTTTCCCTTTTCCTTTATTTTATCCCACTTTTATTTCCCGAGGGCAGTGAATGAAGGGAGGGCGATATATATTGCATCATTTGACAGTTAAATATGTATGCAAAATAGGAACATATATATTACACATCATTGGACCCATGCATAATAATGGCTAAGTGTGTATACAAAATAGGAACATATATATATATTACATCATTTGACTGATAACATAAGTTTTCTCAGTGCTGACATTTTTGTTTTTGAGTCAGCTTCTTTCCCTTCTTGTTCGTCGAAGAATAATTGAGCCCCTCATTGTGACTTTGCCTTTTCCATGGAGTACGATTTTTCTTAGGTAATGTAGTATTGATTCTTCTTTTGACGTATACTTCATCATCATCGTCATCTTCCCTCATTGGGTTGCCGTACTGATCATAGTCTTCCTTGTTGGCGACTCCATCCATTCCAATGATGTTCCTTTTGCCTCTCCTCAGGACAACACGGCTGGGATTGCGCGGGTCAGTTATGAAGAAGCATTGTGTAATGTGCTTAGCGTGTACCCATGGCTCATTTTTTGCGATAGCGTTCACGGTAGCGCTCTTGGCGTCGGGTATAGTCATGGTAGTGAAAATCCGGCTTTCTCTTTCGACATTCTTAGCCCATCTGACACGGAACATCGTCGTGTTGTGCAGTCCAGAGTAGTCAAGCTCCCAAATCTCCTCGACCCTTCCATAAAATCGTTCAGTTGCGCCGTTGTCGCTGCCGGTCATGCATTCCATCGTCACCCCTGAGTTCTGATCATCACTGTCCATATCTTTGGCCTCCGTGTAGAACGTGTATCCGTTGATATCATATGCCTGATAGGTTACGAGGTTGGGCGAGGGGCCATGTGCTAAGGCGTATATGAGCAATCCGTCCTTAGAGCCCTCCTCCGGAGGATTAGCAATAATATGCTCTTTGAACCAATGCAGGAAAGTGGAGTTGTGCTCTCTAGTAACTTCGGCGTCCGTCCTGCATACCCCCCGGTCACGATACTTCTTTGCGATAATTTCTTTGTGCAGTGCCACGAAAGGATCTACCTCGTCTAGGTGTTGTAGCACTACCAAGTTTGCTCTGTCAAAGTCGCTGCATCGATCTGAGTATGCCACGTGCAGTTCCCTGCGACCGTTGCAGTGACCATCTCCTTCGAGCCTCCCATCGTGCTTGTTAACGGGCAAACCAACACTAACACCAGGCGGCTGGTCTGCGCCATATAGAAAATTCTCACAGAAAGAGATGCACTCTTGTGCCAAATAGCCCTGGACGATGCTTCCATCCGGACGGGACATGTTACGAACGAATCCTTTGATGATCCCATTCATCCTCTCAAACGGCATCATGTTGTGCAGGAATGACGGCCCCAGGTCTATTATGTCATCCACAATATGGACACACAGATGCACCATCACGTCAAAGAACGCGGGCGGGAAGTACATCTCAAGCTCATTCAGTATCACAACGATCTCTTCCTGTAGCCTTTGGAGCTGCTTCACACTGATCGACTTTCGAGAGATGACGTTGAAAAAGTTGCAGAGACCAATAAGCGTGTCACGGACATACTTGTCCATTATCCCTCTAAGGGCAATAGGTAGTATCTGCGTCATCATCACATGACAGTCATGAGACTTCATCCCGCTGAACCTTTTCTTGTCCGTGTCTAGATATCTGCTTATCTTGCCACAGTAACCGGAACTAACTTTGACTCCGGTAAGGCACTTAAAGAAGGCATTGATCTCAGCCTGACTTAAGGTGAAGCAAGAAGGGGGGCAATAATCCTCTTTCTTTATTTTCTTGCCCTTCTTCTCCCGTGCCTCTGTCTCTGTCTCTATCTCGTCTGACATTTTATGGGGCGGCATGTGCAGATCTTCCCTGATTTTCAAATCTTGCAAGTCTTTTCTTGCCTTCGGCCCATCCTTGGTCTTATCCGGCATGTTCATCAGTGTTGCGAGCAAGCTCTCAAGGACATTCTTACAGATATGCATTTGATCAAGGCAATGAGGTGTATCGAGTTTCTGCCAGTACTCCAAGTCCCAGAACACAGACCTCGTCTTCCATACCTTCAGCAGCGGCTCCGGCGCCTTTCTCATCGTCTTTCCTGGCGCGGGGCACTCCTTCTAGTTTTTCAATAGCTCATCGATTTCGGCACCGCTCCGCTTACGTGGAGGTCCTTGATGCTCAGCGTGACCATTGAATAGATCTCCACGGTTTCTCCACGGGTCGTCCTGTTCAAGCCGTCTTCGATGCCCCATGTACACGATTTTCCCAGACCCGTCATCTTTCCTTGACGTTAGCTGCTGAGACGTCGTATCATCCATGCACCGCGTGCATCCGCAATATCCATGGCACACCTGGCCTGCCACATATCCATAACCGAGATAGTCCTGCACTATCGTGATCAGCGCGGCTCTCAAGTTAAAATACTCACCTTTGCTGGCGTCCCATGTCTTGGCCGGTGTTTTCCATAACGTGTGTAACTCCTCTTGAAGTAGCCCCAAATACAAATTAATATTATTTCCTGGTTGTTTCGGCCCTTGAATAAGCATGCTCATGTGAATGTACTTCGATTTCATGCACAACCAGGGGGAGGTTGTACATCCATAAAAACACAGGCCATGTGCTATGGTTGGTGTTCTGGTTGCCAAACGGATTCATGCCAACGGTACACGCGCCAAGCACGATGTTCCTTGCATCACATTCAAAATACCGATAGAAGCTGTTCAACGCTCTCCACTGGCTTCCGTCCTTCACGTGTCTCAGCTTCGGATCATCTCCATCATCGGGCTTCTTCCTCTCCGCGTGCCAGCGCATTAGCTTTGCTTCCTTGGGATCTACAAAATACCTCTGGAGACGGGGAGTGATCGGTAAGTACCATACAACTTTCTGGGGACATTTCTTCCCGGCCTTCTTGTATCGAGAAGCATTGCACACCGGACAGCTTGTTTTTTCCGCGTGCTCCTTCTGATAAATTATGCAATCGTTGATGCATGCATGGTATCTAACATGTGGCAGATCAAGAGGGCACACGATCTTCTTGGCCTCATCAACACTAGTAGGACATAGATTACCTGCGGTAAGAACATCCTTTATGTACTTGAGGTGCTCATCGAGGCTAGTGTCGGTCCATTTGTTTTTAGCCTTCGTCTTCAGGAGTTGGAGCGTGAAACTCAAGCGGGTCACCTCAGGATTGCAACCATCATACAATGGAGTGTTCGAGTCTACCACCAGTTGCTCCAGCTTAGCCTCCTCTCTAGAAGCAGCTCTCTCAGTACTCGTCTCCTTGCGAAGCAATGCTTGAACATGAGGGTCCCGCACGATTGAACTTAGTACCAACAAACTCTGCTGCGTGGAGTCCATGTGGTTCTCTCCGCCGCCATGTCCGGCCCCTTCTCCTCCGCCATGTCCGGCCCCTTCTCCGCCGCCATGTCCGGCCTCTTCCCCGCCGCCATTATCGATCATCTCTTCGTCTTGCCCCGTGTCATCATTGCCTGCCCCGTCGGCATCCTCAACATCGTCATCCTCATCTTCAATTATCCACCGAGTATAGCCATCCATGAAACCAGTCATGAGCAGGTGCGCTTCGACACGACCATCGTCATGGGGGTCGAGCCAAACTATTCCTTTGCATTTTCGACACGGACATAAAACCTCTGTCCGGTTATTTTCTTTCATGTCCTGCACCGCTGACCGCAACCACCTGTCCACCATCGTTCCACTAACCATCGTCAACTCTGCACGGTAATAATAAACAAATTGATTATAAAAATGCATGCATGCATCAAAGTCATACAAAAATTTGGCATGACCTTCCCTAAAAATAGGACATATATGGATCTAGAGTTTTCCCGGAATTCGCCGAAACAGAAATGAATCGACATTTCGGCAAAACATAGGCAACTCAAAAGCACAATTTGGCGTGCCACACACACAATTTCCACAAACATATCACACACACATAAACATATTTCCATTTTGCAAAAGCATGAAATTTTCATCACCTCTATCTCGATCGAGATCGAGCACACGGTGGAGATGATGTTGTAGGGAGATCAAAAGTGCACAAAGCTCTTCTTGACAAAGATAGATCTAGTTAGGGGGCAAATAGGTCACTTAACTAAATCCTACATCTACCTAGCTACCTAATTTGGGTGGAGAAAACTTCAACTAGTGGAGGGGAAAGGAAAAAGAGAAAGGGGATGCATTAATGGAGGTGGTGTAGTTAGGTAGGAGTAATGAAGAGAGAGAAAGGTGGATAGAAGAGAAAGAGTAATGGGGGAGAAGTATTGAGGAAGAAGAAGAGTGAGAGTGGGAGCATGTGGGGGAGGTAGGGGGAAGGGAAGAGAGGAGGGGGAGGGGAGGCACGGGTGGGGAAAGGTGGTGGGTTGGTGCGGGTTAGCAGTAGCGCGGGAGCCGAAATGCGCTACTGATAAGGAATTAGCAGCAGCGCGCTTTGGGCCACGGCGCTACTTCTAACAGTGACAAAAAAGTGTGCCAATTTGAAATGTAGCAGCAGCGATCTCAGTAAAAGCGCGCTACTACTACATCCGTAGCAGTAGCGCGGTTCCGGCCACGGTGCTACTGCTAAATGGAGTTAGGTGAACACCGCCGGTCGATATTTGTAGCAGCACGGTTTACACAGAGCGCGCTACTGCTAAAAACTTATCAGCAGCGAGTTTCCCGCACACGCGCTACTACTAATTAGCAGCAACGCTCCTTTTTGAGCCGCGCTGCTGCTAAGATTCTGTGTATAGGCTTTTCCCTAGTAATGAAAGCCCATAAACATCCAAAAGGGGTAATATAATAGCATGGAACAATCAAAAATTATAGATATGTTGGAGACATATCATCCAGCCACACAAAAAGGATATTTATTTGAAGTTTTTAGAGGTGGCACATGCAAATTTACTTAGGACGGCAGGGTAATACCACATATAGGTAGGTATGGTGGACTCATCTGGAATAACTTGGGTTTCAGGTTTTTGATGTACAAGTAGAGTTCCCACTTAGTACAGGCGAATGCTAGCAAACAGGTTGAGAAGCGGCCAGCTAGAGAGCAACAATGGTCATGAACATGCATTATGCATAAGTAACATTGGACACTATCATGAGTAGGATATGAACACCATGAACATAAATATCATAGAGGCTATGTTGGTTCTGATTCAACTACATGCATTAACATGTGCCAAGTGAAGCCACTCAAACATTCAGAGGAGGATACCATATCATCATACTACATCACAATCATTTTAACACAATGTTGATATCCAAGATAAGTCATTATTAACTCCTAGCTACTTATGCATGGCATGAGAAACTATAATCTCTAATTGTCATTGCAAACATGTTTGATCATAATAGGCTGAAGCATGGATACTAGGTTAAACATATTTACAAAAAATACAATAAGTCGAGTTCATACTCGTTTCTCTCTGCCACGGCCAGTTCTTCTAATATCATAATCACTGCCTTTCACTTGCACGACCGAACGATTTGAAATAGTAATAGTGCAAGAGTGTCGTGGACTAAGCTGGAATCTGCAAACATTTTATTCAAGAGGAGAGGACAAGGTAATATGGGCTCTTTGTTAGATCAACAATAATGCAAATGACAGGCACTCAACATTTTCATCGTGGTCTTCTCCTCGGTATGACTCGATAAAAGAAAAAGAAATTCAGAGAAACATAATGAAATATTTTTGGAGTTTTTGGTTTTTCGAAAGCAAGCAAATGAAAAAGGGAAAAGCAAAAACGATAAAAACTATTTACACGGGAAAGCTCCCAACAAGTAAAAGAAGAACAAGGAAATCTTTTTGGGTTTTCTTTTTAGTACTGCAATAATTTAAACTAGGAAGAAAAATCGAAAAGAAGCAAGAGACATATTTTTTGGATTTTCTCAAAGTTTTTCAAACACACAAGAAGAAAGCGAGAAAAATAATTTAAGCATGGATGATACAAATGAAAAAGTGTGAACACCGACAACTAGAGTGAAATGTGTGAATATGAATGTAATGTCGGTGGGAATACGTACTCCCCCAAGCTTAGACTTTTGGCCTAACTTGGTCAGCAGTTAGTAGCCTATATGTTAGTTGGCGTGGTTGCTCATGGAGGCCCTCAGTGCAGATGCCTCAGCCCGCCGTGCTGCCTCCACCACTGCGTTGTGAGCTCGAGCTTCGCTCTCAAGAACAAAATATCTTCCTTTGCTATGATAGTCAAAAAGATAAGGCGCGGACAAATATGTGTGCATGACAGAAGTTTGGTTAAACAACAGATTGTAAGTGAAGTCATGAATTTTTCCCTTGAGGATATTATGACTTTTTAAAGCATCAAAGTCTAAATACTACGTGGGTAGGATAGGGTCAAAGGGCAAAGGTGAAACACCCAGCTCTCATGCTAAACACGTGGCATAAATTCCGCCATAGAAATAGCCACTGTTAGCGTTATGTTGCAGTCTGCGTGCAACAATCGTTGCAAGATTATAACTCCTTTCACCGGTGAGAGTGGCGCGTATGAGGCTCAAGTCTGGAGCACAAAGCGTGCTACAGTCTTGCTTGCCTACTATGCATTTTCCATTAAATAATGCGAAGTACTGAATTGCAGGAAAATGTATGCTCTTTATTCTACCTTGTGCCACTCCCCTAGTTTCACCAAAGCAAAGACTAGTTAAGAATGACTTAGACTCAGACCTAGGTGGCTCATCGAGTGAACCCCAGAATGAGATTTTGCAGAGGTGAGCAAACCTTTCTAGAGAAATGGTAAATGGATTATCATAAAGTTTAAAAGACACCCTAGACTCACGGGGAAAGAATTTAAATTCTTCGACAAATAATTCGGTGAGGATGAGGCGTTGGTCGCACTTATTTGAAATGTAGGGACCGAGCTCGGCATTGTGAACTAATTGCTCAAATTCCTCCATAATACCAACTCTCACCATGTAATCGTTGCATGGTCATAAGCATGTTTTGGTGGCGGCATTTCGAATGGACTTTTTGCTTGGTTCAGCATAGGACCGACGAACAGAGCTGCTGCTAGAGGATGCCTCCGAGGGTCTCCTCCTCGAAGAACTCCTTCCAAAGAAGCTCATACTGTTCGCGTACAATTTTCTGAAAAATTTTGGTCATGAAAAATTTATTAATAAAACTTCACAAAATTGATAGCAACTACTCATAGGGATTTAATAGAGGCCATAGCAAGCATTCAAACTATTTAGAACTCTAGGAATTCAACATACAAGCTCATCTACAACAGCACCAAGAGTAGCTAATTATTCTAAATATAAACCACTAAAACAAAAACTAATTGGACACATGGAGGAGTCATATACCAAGCAACAAATCCCCGAAACAGTTTCAGAAATGGAGCTTCGAGCAAAGAGATCAAAATCTGCGGTTTCGGAGGCAAGAACGCGAGAGAGAGTGTGGTGGTGATTTTTTTTCTGGGTGAATGGAGAGGTGTGGGAGGAAGAAGTAAGTGAGGGGGCCCACCAGGTGGGCACCACCCACCAGGGCGCGCCTGGGGGTCCTGGCGCACCCAGGTGGGTTGTGCCCACCTGGTGCACCTCTCTCTGATATTATTTGCACCAGAAATTCACAAATATTCAGAAAAAAATCGTATCAGGTTTTTAGGGCATTCTAAGAACTTTTATTTTTGGGTCATTTTTTGTATTGCACGGAAAAAGCAGAAAATAGACAAAGCATGGCATTTTATTTTATTTAACTAATAAAAACAGAAAAAAGGTAGGGACAAAAGGTAGTGCTTACTAAATTCATCAACTTCATACCTCTCAAAAATGATCCATTACTAAGGTTGATCAAATCTTATTAACAACCACTTTTATTAGCATAAAACCGAAGAACTTTCATAAATCACTAAGTTACCTCAATGGGGATATGAATGTCCCCAACAATAAGCATTTCATATTTCTTTTTGACAGTAGGTAGAGGTAGTTGAAAACTTCCAATAGTGATTGTTGGAGATTTTTCAGTAACATTAATACCATTCACTTGGAATTGTTTATTCGGAAAGTGCACTGTATGCTCATTACCATTGATGTGAAAAGTGACCTTGCTTTTATTGCAATCAATAACAGCTCCTGCGGTATTCAAGAAGGGTCTACCAAGGATAATTGACATGTTTTCATCCTCAGGCATCTCAAGTATAACAAAGTCAGTCAAAATAGTAACATTAGGAACAACAACGGGCACATCCTCACAAATACTGATAGGTATGACAGTTGATTTATTAGCCATTTGCAATGATATTTCAGTACATGTGAGTTTATTGAAATCAAGTCTTTTATATAAAGAGAAAGGCAAAACACTAACACCAGCTCCCAAATCACATAAAGCAGTTTTCACATAATTTCTTTTGATGGACCAAGGTATAGTTGGTATTCCCGGATCTCCAAGTTTTTTAGGTACTCCATCTTTGAAGGTGTAATTAGCAAGCATAGTGGAGATTTCAGCTTCCGGTATTTTTCTTCTGTTGGTGATGATTTCTTTTATGTACTTTTCATAAGGAGGCATGTCGGTGTCAAAACCAGTGGATCTCGGGTAGGGGGTCCCGAACTGTGCGTCTAGGCAGATGGTAACAGGAGACAAGGGACACGATGTTTTACCCAGGTTCGGGCCCTCTTGATGGAGGTAAAACCCTACGTCCTGCTTGATTGATATTGATATTGTGGATGTTTACAAGAGTGGATCTACCACAAGATCAAGGAGGCTAAACCCTAGAAGCTAGCCTATGGTATGATTGTAATGGTTGTTGTTGTTGTTGTGTCCTACGGACTAGAGCCATCCGGTTTATATAGACACCGGAGAGGGCTAGGGTTACACAGAGTCGGTTACAATGGTAGGAGATCTACATATCCGTATCGCCAAGCTTGCCTTCCACGCCAAGGAAAGTTCCATCCGGACACGGGGCGAAGTCTTCAATCTTGTATCTTCATAGTCTTGGAGTCCGGTCGATGATGATAGTCCGGCCGATGATAGTTCGGCTGATGATGGTAGTCCGGCTATCCGGACACCCCCTAATCCAGGACTCCCTCAGTAGCCCCTGAACCAGGCTTCAATGACGATAAGTCCGGCGCGTATATTGCTTGGCATTGCAAGGCGGGTTCCTCCTTCAAATGATAGAAGATTGTGAACACCAGGATAGTGTCCGGCCCTGCAAAATAAATTCCACATTCCACCATAGAGAGAATAATATATACACAAGTTCAATCTGCTGATGTTTTTTGCGGCATGACGTCACGCCACTACCAAGCCATTACTTGAATCATTTTTTACTCTACCACCTCAGCGCATTTAGCGAAGCGGTTTCCTTGGCATGTCTTGTCGAAGCAGAGATCGTGTTCCCCCTTAATCCGGGATTCTCATCAATACGGACGTGGGTAACCCAACCGCGCCATTGATGGTGACGCTTGGGGGATAAGCGAGTTTTACCAGGCCGGTGGGGGACGCGTAGACTTCGCCCGCCCATATAAGGGATAGGGATTCACCTTTTCACCTACGCCTTCTTCCTCCTTTGCTTATCCATCTCCGCGCACTCGAGCTCCAGCTCCCAAGCCCGCACATCTTGTCTCAACCTTCCCCAGTTATGTCCGGAGCGGGAGGCAAGTGGATGACCTCCTCCGTTACGGAGGAGCACATCGAAAGACTGCGCAGCGTCGGCTACCTGTCCGGCGACGTCGCGCACCGGCTGCCCGACGAGGGGCAGCTCATCCCCACCCCCAGGCCCCATGAGAGGGTCGTTTTTCTTCCCCACTTCCTCCGCGGGCTGGGTTTTCCACTTCACCCCTTTGTCCGGGGGCTCATGTTCTACTACGGCCTGGATTTCCATGATCTGGCGCCGAACTTCATCCTCAACATCTCGGCGTTTATCATCGTGTGCGAGGCCTTCCTCTGCATCCAGCCCCACTTCGGCTTGTGGCTCAAGACCTTCAATGTCAAGCCGAAGGTAGTGAAGGGCACTCAAGCGGAGTGCGGAGGCGCCATGTTGGGCAAGATGCCCAACGTCCTTTGGTTCGAAGGGGCCTTCGTGGAATCCGTCAAGGGGTGGCAATCGGGGTGGTTCTATATCACCGAGCCACACGACCCTAAGTGGGCGGCGGCCCCCGAGTTCAGATCTGGTATCCCCACGCAGCTCACCTCTTGGAAAGGAAGGGCTTGCTGTGGGGTAGTTCGGAGGAGCTGATGGGACTCCAAGCCTGTATCCAGAAGCTGGTGAAGATGCTCAGGCTGGTTAACATGGTCCAAGTCATGCTCGTCCGCCGGATTCTCCCATGCCAAGAGCGGGCATTCAATCTGTGGGAGTTCAATCCGGAACAGCACCAGGCACTGAGCGGGCTCTTCGACATGACGTACGAAGGCGCCTGGAGGGTGCTGTTTAAGGGCGCCGAAGCCCCCGCATCCGCGACTGAAGATCGCGGATTTCGCTCACAGCGCCAAGCCGATGAGGTAAGTGATTCTACCCCTTGATGGGACACTTGCTTTTCATAGTTTGACTCTATGCGGGTTTTAATTTCCCCTTTTCCTTTGACAGGACTGGATGAGGAAGGCGGAGCAGATTATCTGCCCGGCTCCTATGCCAGAAAACCCAGTAGACGCCCGTCTAGCGAGGCTGCTGGTTCTGGCACCGCACGTGGTGCCGGAGAAGAAGGCCAAGAAGGAGGCCACGGGTGCTCGAAAGAGTTCTCGTTTTCAGGTGTCCGACGACTCCGGGGCGGACTCCTCCCCTGAAAACAAGGAGGAGAAAGAGGACTCTCTCCCAGAGGAGGGAGAGAGGAAGAGGAAGGCTTCCCCAACAGGGGAGGCCGAAGGGTCCAAGAGGGGAAGGACTATTCCCCCGGACAGCTCCACCAACATCAACGTTGGCAAGGAAGAATGGCCTTCAAGGGCCAGGCCTCCAGCGAGATCGTAAGTATCCGGACTCCTGAGTGATTTATGATTTCTTTTTCTGCGTCACATAGTGTCATTCTGATGCCGCATGCTGCCTGTAGTCCGGCCAATGATGATCTCCCCTCTTCATCGAGCGGGTCGTTGGCTCCGTCGGATGTAGACTCCATCCCGACCGCCTCCACCCCTCGCGACATCGAGGACGCCGAGGTGGGATCCCAAGAAGGGACCCATCAGGGGGAGGCTCCGGAGGCGCCACAAGGCGTCCTCCCGGACTTTGCGCCGGACTCCATATCAGAACCCGTAGTGGTTCCGGAGTCCGGCCGGCGGCCCCTTCGCACGAAGGGCAAGACCGTGACGCCGGCGGCTTCCATCCAACCGGAGGCGCCGGGCAATTTGTTGAAGGCGCTGCAGAGCGCTTCCATCGAGGAAGAACACCGCGCTATTATGAGTGCGGTGATTCAGAAGGTGCAGCTAGCCAAGAGCGGGCTGACCGAAGCCTGCAGTAGCCTTCTATCAGGCTTTGAGGTAAGAAGTTAAAAATATGCAATGTAATACCGCATAGACAGTAGCCCTTGATGCTCGGTTCGGTGTTCGGAAAGAAAAGCCGGACTAAGGATCTGATAAAAAAAGATATACGCAGGGTTGCTAAAAAATTATGTCAATATGGGTTGCAGGCTGCGCTGCTGACCTCTGCTGCACTGACTGTGGAGGTTGGTGCTTTGAAGCAGGAGCTCGAGCGGTCCGAGCAAGAGCTCGGCCGCGCCAAGGAGCAGCTCCAGGACAAAGAAGGTGAGTAACACCACTTTGAACTTGTACCTTACAGAAAAGGATTTAGGTTGCAACAAAAAATAACAAGGATAACATGGGTACTGCAGGGGCCACGAATGAGGTGGCAACCCTGAAGGAGGCCGTGTCCGTGGCCGAACGCAATGCGGCCGCGGAACGGGCAGAGCGAGAAAAGGAGGAGGCGTGGGTGGCGGTGGTTCAGCAAGAGCTCCAGGCTCTCATGGAAAAGCATGAGAGTTTGGAGCGTGACTCAAAGACTCGAGAGTCCGAGCTTGCCTCGGCTCTCGAAAGTGCCAAGACTGCCAAGGCCGATGCCCATAAGTCCCTTCAGGAGATTGAGTTGGTGAGGAAGATAGCGGCGGGTAAGGCATTTTTCATGCAAAGCAAGCATGTGAATGTAAATTACGTGTTACTTACCCGAATTCGGAGCTCTCCAGGGGCGTTTGCAGATCTGCCTCGTAGCGTGTCTGATGCCGCCGCATTCTACCGAGCCGAGGAGGGGAGCTCAACGGAGAAGGTCTTCTGGTCTCAGTATGCTGAGGCCGGCCATCCGGTGCCCCCTAGTGACCAGCTGAAGCAGCTGGTCGAACTCCATAAGGTGGCCGAGCAGGCCATGAAGGGCCTCATAGTCCGGCTGTGGCCTGGAGAGGCCATGCCTGGGAGCTACTTCGGTCTCGTGCGACGGTTGGTGGATGCGTGCCCCTGGGTGGAGGTTATCAAGCGCTCCGCCTGTATTGAAGGTGCTCGTCGGGCCCTTGCCCGCGCAAAGGTGCATTGGGGCAAGCTGGATGCAGAGAAGCTAATCACTGACGCGCCACCAACGGGCAAGGAATATCATACGCCCGAGATGTACTATAAGACTGTCCTGAAGGGTGCCCGCAAGATTGCGGATGAGTGCCCCAGGGATGTAATTATTGAGTAAATTCGTAATGTGTTATCCTGTGCGCTGAAAACTTTGTTCATATGCGCTAAGCAACGCTTGTTAATTTAAAATATTACCTTCTGTGCGGCTGTTTATTAAATCTGAGAGATGGCAAGTCGTCAGCTTCAGCCCCCATGCCACGAGTGCTGGGGTGTTCGGGATAAACTTGAGCACTCTTGTTCCCATTTTTAGGTCCATCTAGGGAGGCGCTCAACACAACGAACAAGGCAACCGGACTTATAGTGCTTGAACACTCTCACTTAGCCATAGAATTCTATAATTTTAAATTTCGGCGAAGCCCCTAGTATTCGAAAGACCGAATTAGGGGCGCTATCCACGCCTTCGTCGGACATTATCCGGAACTTCGCTCGAAGCGGCGTAGGTCTTTAAGGACCCGAAAGGACCTCTCGAACAGCGACCAGTCTCTCGCCTTATCATGACGGTCAGTTTTAGCTTTCTCCACTGAGGCGTTAACCCGGCTCAACCGGGGCGCAATCGCAGTGGTTCTCCCAGTGCTACCTTAGCCGATAGAACGGAAACGTAAGGTGACAAACATGGGAGCCGGGCAAACCCAACTATTGACCCAAGACATGATTCGGAGCCGATTCATATAATGCTATAAGTTCGGGGTGCCGCACTTATGAAAGTGTGCGGACTTTATCACACCGTAATGCGGGGAATATAAGCCCCTGGTGTATTTGGCCGTACCAAAATGTACGGATGCAACATGTCGTAAATGAACATATATATATATAAGGTAATGCAATTATGGGCAAAAAGTGCTGCATTTTATTCGAGAAGATCTGCTATGAGTGCGGAATGATACAAATAGTGCAAAAAGCAAGGGATTTGGACGAATTAAAGGCATCTCCCTCCAGGGGTAGGCTGTGGAATGGTGTATTTAACAAATTTAATGCTTGTAATGGAGACCACCTGAGTGTTCGTCGCAGCCGTTGTCCCTCCCTGGCTGTTGCATCATGAGTTCGGCAGGTTCGCCGCCGGACAGAGTTCTGTATAAAAAAGAGAGAAATAAAAGATAAAAAAGAGCGACACACTTGGTAGCCCCTGGTGTGGTCGAGCCGCACTCTGGGTCTGTTGTGGTTGTGCCTCTCCCCCTATGCCCATGGTATCTCCAGGGCGTATTTATGTACGCGGAGAGTTTGTCTTACAATAGTGCGAGGGCTGGGGTTGAGGCCGCATTGCTACGCATGCTCGGAATGTGCCAGGTGGTCTTGGTTGATGTTGCTCCGGGCGCGTTTGGCCGTGTCCGGTCGTTTAACGGCCGGACTCAAGAATTGCCTTAAAAGGCTGTTCTGTACTTCTGCCGCGAGAGCCGCTGTATGTTCCTCCGTTCGGAGGGAGCATTCCGTGTTTCCATTGACCGTGATGACTCCACAAGGGCCTGGCATCTTGAGCTTAAGGTATGCATAATGCGGCACCGCGTTGAATTTTGCGAACGCGGTTCATCCGAGCAGAGCGTGATAGCCACTGCGGAATGGGACTATGTCGAAGATTAACTCCTCGCTTCGGAAATCATCCGGGGATCCGAAGACCACTTCCAGTGTAACTGAGCCTGTACAACTGGCCTCGACACCTGGTATGACGCCTTTGAAGGTTGTCTTTGTAGGTTAAATCCTTGAAGGGTCTATGCCCATCTTGCGCACTGTATCCTGATAAAGCAGGTTCAGGTTACTGCCGCCGTCCATCAGGACTCTCGTGAGGTGAAATCCATCGACGATTGGGTCTAAAACCAATGTGGCGAATCTGCCATGGCGGATACTGGTCGGATGGTCTCTTCGATCGAAAGTGATCGGGCAAGAGGACCATGGGTTGAATTTTGGGGCGACTGGCTCCATCGCGTATACGTCCCTTAGTGCACGCTTCCGCTCCCTCCTGGGGATATGCATTGCGTATATCATGTTTACCGTCCGAACTTGAGGGGGGAATCCCTTTTGTCCTCTGTTGTTCGGCGGCCAGGTCTCTTCCTTGTCATCGCTGTGTAGCCCCTTGTCATTGTTTTCGACGATTAATTTGCCTGCCTGCTTGAATACCCAACAATCTCTGTTGGTGTGGTTAGCTGGCTTTTCGGGGGTTCCATGTATTTGACAGGAGCGGTCGAGTATTCGGTCCAAATGGGACGGGCCCGAAGTGGTTCTTTTGAATGGCTTCTTCCGTTGACCGGGCTTGGAGCCTTGGAATCCGGCGTTGACTACCGTATCCTCATTACTGTCGCCGTTAATACGGCGTTTGTTTTTGTTTTGACGCGACCTGCCATTGCGGTCCTTGGTATTCGGACTGCCAGCGTTTTTGCTGAGGTTGTTGCTGCGAGCTAGCCAGCTATCCTCTCCCGCGCAGAAGCGGGTCATGAGTGATGTGAGGGCTGCCATGGATTTCGGCTTTTCCTGTCCTAGGTGCCGGGCCAGCCACTCGTCGCGGATGTTATGTTTGAAGGCAGCGGGGGCCTCTGCATCCGGACAGTCGACGATTTGATTTTTCTTTGTTAAGAACCGTGTCCAGAATTGCCTGGCCGATTCGTCTGGCTGCTAGATTATGTGGCTTAGGTCATCTGCATCCGGTGGTCGCACATACGTGCCCTGGAAGTTGTCGAGGAATGCAGCTTCCAGGTCTTCCCAGCATCCAATTGACTCTGCGGGCAGGCTGTTAAGCCAATGCCGAGCTGGTCCTTTAAGCTTGAGCGGGAGATATTTGATGGCGTGAAGATCGTCGCCGCGGGCCATATGTATATGGAGGAGATAATCCTCAATCCAAACCGCGGGGTCTGTTGTGCCATCGTAGGATTCGATATTAACGGGTTTAAACCCTTCAGGGATTTGATGATCCATTACTTCGTCAGTGAAGCATAGTGGGTGTGCGGCGCCTCTGTATTGAGTGATATCGCGACGTAGCTCGAGAGAGCGTCGTCTGCTGTGTTCGGCCGGCCGGAGTAGTTGTATCCAGCGTGACGGTATTCGTCGTGGGTCTTGGGGCGCCCACATGATCCATAGATAGATCTGGATTGTCTTGCCTTGTCCTCCAATATATCCCGCAAGTCCGGCGTGTTCCCCCGTGGCTTCATGCTTTTTGAGTGATGCCGGGGTACGGTTTTGGTGGAGGGCTTGCACGCCTCTCTGTCCCGGCCACGAGGTGGTCGGTCTACCGTATTGTGCGTTGGTGATGCATGTTTGTATGCTTCCTCCTCTAGTCGGGGGAGCAACTTGCGTTTTGGGTAACTTTTGGAGGGGCGTTCGAGTTCCTACTCTTCGGCCGCGAGGACCTCGGTCCATTTGTCGGCCAGTAGGTCTTGATCAGCTTGAAGTTGTTGCTGCTTTTTCTTTAGGATGTTTGCCGTGGCCATTAGCCTGTGTCTTAAATGCTCTTGTTCGACGGGATCCTCCGGCACGACGAATTCGTCGTCGTCGAGGCTTGCCTCGTCTCCGGAGGGAGGTAAGTAATTATCATCCTCGACCTCTTCGTCTGCCGCCCTCTCGTGAGGGCTTGCTTCTGCCTCCTCCTGCGCTGGATCGTGCTGGAGGGGGTTGTCTTAGGCACTTTCCGGGGTGTTGTTATCTCCTGTGTCGGAATCTCCATTCTTGCTGTGGCGGGATTTAGAGCGGCGCCGCTAATGTCGGCGCTTGGGCCGTTTCTTTAAGGAATCGGCCTCCGTTGCTTCTTCGCCGTCCCCATCTTTTGGGGTGTCCACCATATATATGTCGTATGACGAGGTGGTCTTCCATTGTCCTGTAGGCACTGGTTCTTGATAGTCTCCGGCATCGTCGTCCATACCGTCGATGTCTTCGGAGTCGTAGTCGAGTACATCGGTTAGATCGTCGATGGTGGCTATGAAGTGGGTGGTGGGTGCACCCTGAATTTCTTCGTCGTCCGCATCCCAACCATCCTGGCCGTAGATCGGCCAGGGCTCTCCGGATAGCGAGAGATGCTTCAGCGAATTTAAGATATCGCCGAAGGGTGAGTGCTGAAAGATGTCCGCAGCGGTGAATTCCATGATCGGCGCCCAGTCGGATTCGACCGACAGGGGCGCAGGAGGTTCGGAGTCCGGCAGAGAGTCCGGCACCTCGGAGTCATGAGCTTTATGCGGGACAAGGTAAGTGTTCGGTTCCATCGCCGTAGAAATTGCAGCTCCCGAGGTGGTGTCCAGCCATCCGTCCTCGATCTGAGCGATCGGCTCCGGACTATGGGCCGGAGTGGATTCATGTGCGGCCTCCAAGGTGTTGTCCGGCGGCAGAGTTAGGTCGTGCCCATCATGACAGCGCGGCACGCTCGGCTGTGGCTCAGATCCATCAAAGATCAAGTCCCCGCGGATATCGGCCGTGAAGTTTAGGCTTCCAAACCTGACCTGACAACCAGGGGCGTAGCTTTCGATCTGCTCCAGATGGCCAAGTGAGTTGGCCCGCAGTGCGAAGCCGCCGAATACGAAGATCTGTCCGGGGAGAAAAGTCTCACCCAGGACTGCGTCGTTTTCGATTGAAGAGGCCATCAAGCCTATCGGTGACGACACAAAGGAAGTCTCAATGAAAGCACCAATGTCGGTGTCAAAACCGGCAGATCTCGGGTAGGGGGTCCCGAACTGTGCGTCTAGGCGGATGGTAACAGGAGACAAGGGACACGATGTTTTACCCAGGTTCGGGCCCTCTTGATGGAGGTAAAACCCTACGTCCTGCTTGATTGATATTGATATTGTGGATGTTTACAAGAGTGGATCTACCACGAGATCAAGGAGGCTAAACCCTAGAAGCTAGCCTATGGTATCAATTGTAATGGTTGTTGTTGTTGTTGTGTCCTACGGACTAGAGCCATCCGGTTTATATAGACACCGGAGAGGGCTAGGGTTACACGGAGTCGGTTACGATGGTAGGAGATCTACATATCCGTATCGCCAAGCTTGCCTTCCACGCCAAGGAAAGTTCCATCCGGACACGGGGCGAAGTCTTCAATCTTGTATCTTCATAGTCTTGGAGTCCGGTCAATGATGATAGTCCGGCCGATGATAGTTCGGCTGATGATGGTAGTCCGGCTATCCGGACACCCCCTAATCCAGGACTCCCTCAAGGCATTTTCAAGATATCAGTCAAGCGAGTGCGCAGAAAGACTGGCCTAATCATTTCAGCAAAGCGTTCAAATTCTTCATCATCTTTCTTTTTAGTTGACTTAGGCGGAAAGGGCATAGGCTTTTGAACCCATGGTTCTCTTTCCTTTCCATGTTTTCTAGCAACAAAGTCTCTTTTGTCATATCTTTTATTCTTATGTTGTGGGTTATCAAGATCAACAGCTGGTTCTATCTCAACATCATTATCTGGTTCTTTATCATTAGGTTGAGTGTCTTCATGAACCTTCTCATTATCCTTTTCATTATCAGAAGGTGAGTGTTCATTACCAGATTGAGTTTCAGCATCAGAGATAGAAACTTCATTATCATTATCAGGAGGTTTTTCAATTTCAGGTTCAGTAGAGGTAGGCAAAGTCTTATCATTTTTCTTCTTCTTTTTCTTTTTAGAAGGACTAGGTGTAGTGGTGGTGTTCCTTTGAGAATCTTGTTCAATTCTCTTTGGATGTCCGTCAGTATAAAGTAGTTCCTGAGTCATTTTACCTCCCCTAGTTGCTACTCTAACAACAAAGTCACTTATATTATTGTTCATTTCATCAAGTAACTCTCTTTGAGATTTAGCAACTTGTTCTAATTGAGTTTGAACCATAGAGGCATGTTTTCCTAGACCTCTAACATCATTTGATATTCTAAATAACAAGTCACTTAAGCGAGCAATCATATCAGAGTTGTATTTCAATTATTTCATAACATTTGCATTGAAGTGCTGTTGCTTTCTAATGTAATTATCAAACTCATAAAGGCATTGACCAGGATGTTTATTATGAGGATCATCACTATCATTGAATTTCATTAAAGATTTTACCTCTACCACCTTGGGTGGTGCTGGTGCTTCAAGCCCATATATTTCTTTGATAGGTGATAAATTTTTAACATCCTAGGCCTTAATACTTTTTTCCTTCATAGATTTCTTTGCCTCTTGCATATTTTCAGGACTGATATATAAGATACCCCTCTTCTTCGGTAACAGGTGCTTCCAAAGGAGTCCAATCATCAGAATTTTGCAATATATTATTCAATAATTCCTCAGCTTGCCCAATAGTTTGTTCCCTGAAAACACAACCAACACAACTATCTAGGAAGTCCCTAGAAGTATCGGTTAGTCCATTATAGAAGATATCAAGTATTTCATTTTTCTTAAGAGGATGATTAGACAAAGCATTAAGCAATTGGAGAAGCCTCCCCGAAGCTTGTGGGAGACTCTCTTCTTCAATTTGCACAAAGTTAAATATTTCCTGCAAGGCAGGTTGTTTCTTATGAGGAGGGAAATATTTTTCAAAGAAGTAATAGATCATATCCTTGGAACTACGCACACAACCAGGAGCAAGAGTATTGTACCAAGCTTTAGCATCACCCTTTAATGAGAATGGAAATAATTTGAGAATATAGTAATAGCAAATCTTCTCATCATGAGCAAAAAGGGTAGCTATATCATTCAACTTAGTAAGATGTGCCACAATAGTTTCAGTTTCATAACCATGAAAAGGATCATATTCAACCAAAGTGATTAACTCTGGGTCGACAGAGAATTCATAATTCTTATCAGCAATAACAATAGGTGAAGTAGCAAACTCAGGATCACATTTCATTTTAGCATCCAGAGATCTTTCTTTATACTTGCACAATAATTTCTCTAGAGCATCTCTATCCTTACAGGCAAGAATATCTCTAGTTGCCTCCTCACTCATAGTATAACCTTCCAGTACCTTTGGCAATTCATATCTAGGAGGACTAGTTCTTGTAGGTGTTTCAGTATTTTTAGTTTCAAGTTCATCATTAGATTCAACAATATCATGTTGTGTTACTATAGCAGTTTGTTCATCAAAAAATTCAGCTAGTGGCACATCATCATCAAGAGTAGAATTCATAGAAGAAGTAGCATCATTAATAACTTGCGACATATCAAAATTAATAGCATGTTGTGGTGTTGCAAGTTTACATATTACAGAAGGTGAATCTAAAGTAGAACTGGATGGCAGTTCCTTATCTCCCCTCGTCTTTGAGGGAAAATTGTAGTCTTAGCATGCTTCAGATTCTTCATAGTGATAATATGATAATAATCTCAAGTGACCCAACAAATATAGCTATGCTCCCCGGCAATGGCGCCAGAAATAGGTCTTGATAATCCACAAGTATAGGGGATCACAACACATTTCGAGGGTAGAGTATTCAACCCAAATTTATAGATTCGACACAAGGGGAGCCAAAGAATATTTAAAGGTATTAGCAGTTGAGTTGTCAATTCAACCACACCTGGAGATAAATTATCTGCAGCAAACTGATTAGTAGCACAGTAGTATGATAGTTTTGATGATAGCGGCAGTAGTAACATTAATAGTAATAGTGATGGCAGTGATAATTGAAGCACTAACGATAGCAGTAGCAATAGTAGTAACTTAGCAAGGACAATGTAAGATAAATTCGTAGGCATTGGATCGGTGACTCATTGGATGATATTCATCATGAGACAGTTATAACCTAGGGCGATACAGCACTAGCTCTAGTTCATAAATATAATGTAGGCATGTATTCCGTAAATAGTCATACATGCTTATGGAAAGAACTTGCATGACATCTTTTGCCCTACCCTCCCGTGGCAGTGGGGTCCTATTGGAAACTAAGGGATATTACGGCCTCCTTTTAATAGAGAACCAGAACAAAGCATTAGCACACGATGAATACATGAACTCCTCAAACTACGGTCATTACCGGGAGTGGTCCCGACTATTGTCACTCCGGGATTGCCGGATCATAACACGTAATAGGTGACTATAACTTGCAAGATCAGATCTAGAACATGGATATAATGGTGATAACATAAACGGTTCAGATCTGAAATCATGGCACCCGGGCCCAAAGTGACAAGCATTAAGCATGGCAAAGTCATAGCAACATCAATCTTAGAACATAGTCGATACTAGGGATCAAGCCCTAACAAAACTAACTCAATTACATGATGAATCTCATCCAAGTCCTCACCGACCAGCGAGCCTACGAAGGAATTACTCACTCCCGGTGGGGAGCATCATGGAATTGGCGATGGAGATGTGTTGCTAATGACGAAGATCCCCCTCTCCGAAGCCCCAAATGGAATCCAGGTCTGGCCTCCTGAGGAAGAACAGGGCTTGACAGCGGCTCCATCTCGTGAAACGCGATAATTCTTTCTCCTTGATTTTTTTTTGGAAATATGGGAATTTATAGCGTCGGTTTGAGGGTCAGTGGGGCCACCAGGTGGGCATCACCCACCAGGGCGCGCCTGGGGGGCTGGCGCGCCCTGGGGGGTTGTGCCCACCCAGGTGCCCCCCTCAGGTACTTCCTAGCTCCAGAAATTCTCTTATTTGATATAAAAATCCTCGCAAAGTTTCATTCCATTCTGAGAACTTTTATTTCAGAAAAAAATAACACCATGGTAGTTCTGCTAAAAACAGCACTAGTCCGGGGTTAGTTTCATTCAAATCATGCAAATTAGAGTCCAAAACAAGAGGAAAAGTGTTAGGAAAAGTAGATACGTTTGAGACGTATCAGTAATGAGATTGAACTAGATATGAAGATACCGAAGATCGAATCTCAGGCAAGTAACACACGGATGACAAAGAGAATAACGTATGTTATCATAACGGTTGGACCGATAAAGATCTTCTTAGATTATGTGGGATCCAATATGAGCATCCAGGTTCCGCTATGGTTATTGACCGGAGAGGTGTCTCGGTCATGTCTACATAGTTCTCGAACCCGTACGGTCCGCACACTTAACGTTCAATAATGATATTGTATTATGTGAGTTATGTGATTTGGTGACCTAATGTTGTTCGGAGTCCCAGATGAGATCACGGACATGATGAGGAGTCTCGAAATGGTCGAGAGGTAAATATTGATATATATATATATATATATATATAGGACGATGGTATTCGGACACCAGAAGTGTTCCGGAGGGTACCGGGTACATATCGGGTGACCGGAAGGTGTTCCAGGCACCCCCGGCAAAAGATATGGGCCTTATGGGCGAAGAGGGGAAACGCACCAGCCACAAAGGTGCTAGTCCTCCCCCCCCCCCCCCCGTCGCTGATACTGGCTAGCCAAATTGGAGAAGGAAAGGGGAAGGAGGAAAGGAAAAAGGGAATAAGATTCCCTCTTCCCCCTCTTCCCTTCCTACTCCAAATAGGAATAGGAGAGGGGGATTGGCCGAATTGGGAGAGGACTCCAAGTAGGATTCCTCCTACTTGGGGCGCCCGCTTGGCTGCCTCTCCCCCCTCCAACCTATATATATGTGGGGAGGGGGGCGCCTACAACACACAACATCAACTATTAGCCGTGTGCGGCGCCCCCTCACTACAAAAAAAAGACACATCCATGACATTTTGGGCCGAACGGAATTTTTTCTGTCATACATATGACACTTCTATGACGATAATTGTGACAAAACCCAGTATCATCATAGATGTGGTGGGCTCCTACTTCTATGACAAAAAATCATGACAGAAAATGGGCTTTTCTTCCTGGGCGGGCCGGAGAGGCAGCTGCATGACATTCTTTGGGCCGTCCATGACGGAAAAAACCGTGGTAGAAGCAAGGGCGAGGAAAATTTCGGGGAGTTGCCGGTTACGGTGGGAGGTCGGGGGCCGAGTGATGCGCATTTCTCTCGTACAGGTATGCACGTGTGTGCGAGGCATTGGCTCTAACTGAACCCGAGCGAGGCGTTGGGCTCTAACTGAACCCGAGCAATTGCACTGCAGGCTACGCATTACTGAACCCAAGCGATTGATCGATGGCTGTTAACTGAACCCGATCGAGCGATTCCTTCGCTACTGTTGCTAACTGAAGCCGATCGATGCTGCCTCTAGGATGAACAGTGAGTGTTGCAGGGGGGGGGTTGGATGAACAGTGAGTGGTGTCGTTGCCTCCGGATGAACATGACCCCGTGGTGTGGAGGGTTGGATGAACAGTAGACGATGGAGGGGTGCCCGTGGAGGGGTGGTTGAACAGGACCCTGTGGTGTGGAGGGCTGGATGAACAGTAGACGGTGGAGGGGTGGTTGAACAGTAGCCGGTGGGGTAGCGCGCGGTGGAGGCTGGATGAACAGGAGCCCGTGGAGGCTGGAGGAGGTCGACGGTAGCCCGTGGAGGCTGGAGGAGGTCGACGGTGGAGATGAATAGTATCCCGTGAGTCCCGTTTTGCGGTACGCCACACCCCTCCCGATGAACAGGACCCCCGTTTCGACCGTAGGAGGTCCGTTTCGTCCGTTTTGCGGTACGCCACAACGCTCCCGATCAACAGGACCCCCGTTTCGACCGTAGGAGGTTCGTTTCGTCCGTTTTGCGGTACGCCACACCCCTCCCGATCAACAGGAACCCCATTTCGACCGTAGGAGGTCCGTTTCCTCTGTTCTACGGTACGCCAGGCCTCGGTTCCATCGCCTGTTCCATCCAAGCCGGTTGGCTCCCACGCGTTCCGTTGCCTCCCGATGAACACAATGCATTTCGTTGCCACCCGATGAACACGACGCATTTCGTTGCCTCCCCATGAACACGACGCATTCCGTTGCATTCCCATGAACACGAGCATTTTGTTGCCTCCCCACGAACACGACGACGACACTGTTTCTCCGTTCCGACCCAGCCATGTACGTATGCGCGAGTAGGCGTTTGAGACCCTGCCCGTATGTACGTACGTGGCCGTATTTTCTTTCTTGCACCCTGACCGCTATACGTGTACATGCTACGTGTGTGCCTCTACTATGACACGTGCGCGCCTCTACATCCACCAGTATATATGTAGGTACACATTCGCGACCAGAATGACAATGCTACGTACGCTTCGACCAGGTGGGTCCCGACTGTCAGGCACTTCCTTGCCTGCGAAGATGTAGCTGGTGGGTCCCAGCAGTCAGGGGGCGAATCGTATTTTTTTTTGCCCGGACGCACTTCCTTGGGTGCGAAGATGTAGCTGGTGGGTCCCAGCAGTTAGGGGGAAACGTTTTTTTCGCGAAATAGGTGGCCTATCCGGTGGGTCCCCACTATCAGGTGGAGGAATAATTATTTTCCACGTAATAAGGAGGCACTTCCTTGCTGCGGCCGTGGACCCAGCTGTCAGCCTCTCCACGTACAGTCCATGTCCAATGGAAGTCGTTCCTTGAACACGTTGACCATGCCGCGCCGAGAGCACCAGGGTGGTGGACGACGGCGAGGCCTAGGAAGGGGACGACGTGGAGCCGGGGAAGACGCGGCAGTGGAAGCCCGCGCGGAGAGGAGTACGAGGGTTCACTGGTTCGGCTGCGGTGTGAGGCTGGCGTCGCCGCAGGGCCTGGCCAGCGGTGGGAATAGTAGGGGGCAGTGAGGCCTCCGCGGCAGCACATCCGGCCACGGGAGGCAGGAGCATGCGGCACGACCAGCGCTGCTTTGGGCGGCTGGAGCAAGAAGACCAGAGGTTCAAGAAGCACTATTGCCGTTGGATGGACATCGTACGGTCACTGGAGCTAGAATCGTTTATATTGACTAAGTTGACAAAGCACTCCGTTCCCCTCAACTTAGTAGGCCCACAAGTCAGCCTGCCACTATACTGGGTCCCAGCTAACAGGGGGAGTATTCATTTTTTTTGTGCGTAATAAGGAGGCACTTCCTAGCGTGCGAACATATAGCTGGTGGGTCCGAGCTGTTAATGGCGGTAATGCTTTTTCGCAAAATACAGAGGCCCTTTTGGTGGGTCCCTGATGTCAGGTGGAGGAATCATTATTTTGCGCGTAATAAGGAGGCATTTCCTTGCCTGCAGCCGTGGACCCAGTTGTCGGCCTCTCCACAATCACCTGTCAGATAGGCGAGACCGCGGTTAAAGAATGCAATTAGCTAAGTCTTTATGATTCGCAGATCTTGTGGGAACTTGGCAGATTACAACCTTGAGCAAATCAAACTTGGTATCATGTTGGCTACTGTAAGATTCTCAGTATTCTGGGCCGCGGTGCCAAAGCAGTGCAGTGTTAATCGAAGGAAGGGGGATCAATCGCCGGGTGTAGACCTCCACGAGCATCCAGCTGCCGCGACCGTCGACGAGCACCATCCAAGATGTGTTCATGCCGACCCAGTACATACCGTTAATGTAGTTGAGGCTGACGGGGATTGGATCACAGTCAAGGGGGTTGATGCTCGCCACCCTACGATTGTTATGCTACGTGACTCGCCGTTTCTGAAGATCAGGCGGCATCAACAAGCAAGGAGCTGGCTTAAAAAGCTCCGGCCTGAGGGCTTTGAGTAAATGGTACAGCCCCGACGAGCACGCGGCGAGCGGCATGGTACTGAGATTGTCCACACGCGAAACAATGAGCTTGATTACCTCTGTGGGGAGCGAATTCTAGCCACTCTTTCGGCGGATGCTGCTCGGTTCTGCCATTGTTAGTGCTTGGGTTTCGGATGAGGGGGGGGCGCCTTAGCGGGGATGGAAGATTGGACGAGATTATGTGCGGAAAAAGATGGAGAAGTGAATATGTGCTGCGGGAAGTGGATAGGTGATGATGACTACAGCATGCCGCTTGACTTACGAGACACATACCAGTAGCGTAGGGTCATGTCGATGCCAGACAACTTGCTTGAGTGATCACAGTACTGGTACTCCCTATAGTGCTATGCCCTAACTTGCTTGAGTAGAGTAGTAGAGAAGGACTCTACTCTACTACTAGCACCGGAGGAGTAGTATATTCTAATCTAAAATAGTTAGAAACTTCAATGCCCGAGCGTGGAACGACTACGAACCGTGCTCAAAGACCGTGTCTACATGGTGTTTGGACTTATATGCAAAAAAATAGCAAGATACCCGTGCATTGCACGGCACACCATCATCACCAACTCGGTTTTTTCTCTACTCCTACTCCTATAAAAGACTCAGTTGGTGATGATGGAGGCGAGGAGGCGTGTTCAGCCGAGCGTGCAGCGGACGGCGCAGCACTATTCGATTTGTTATAAAAAACAAAGAAGAGTAGTAGATATAGAGACATAAGTAGGAGCACGAGGTTGTGGGAGATAAGGATGAACGAGGCAAGGCCTTATCTGTAAATGTGGAGAGAGGTGCGGGTATCTTTTGTAAAATTGTCATAGTTGGCTTTCTATCCGTCAGATATAGATCGGTCGGTCTATATTACAAGATGGTAGGCATACCATCATCACCAACTCGGTTTTCTATAAGAGTAGATATAGATAGATAGAGACTAGGGAGTACTAGTAAGGACACCATCTACTGCTTCGTGTACTACTCCTACGCTACATTCAGCGGGCGCTGTTGAAATTTGGGGAGCGCACTCTCGTGACTGCTGGCAGCCACGACTTCACCGACGACGACTTCTTCCCCGACCTCGGCAACCTCTTCCTCAACGACATGGGCGACAACCTCAATGCCAATGGTGCTGCTCCCGTTGCACCGTTTGTGTTTCTGTCCTTCCTGTTCGAAATCGTGGTAGAATCCATGTTTCTACTCTGTACCCTACTACTATGCTAGTCCACATGATTAGTTTCATCTCTATTATAGCAGTCATGATTTATTTTGTGCTTATTCGGATTAAATCTCGTAGTAACATGCTCATATACTCAACTGGCGCAACGTCCCCTACAGCCACTCCTGTTTCATGGATGGCCCGGTCGATGCCTCCAAGGAGCCCTTCGTCCACTACTATGAGTGCCCGATGCCGTTTTGTGGCTCGCCGGCGGACATGGTGCATCACCTCACGGATGCGTGCAGCGGTCACTGCTGGCCCTTGGTGGAGAACATCAAGTACGAGACGTGCTACCCGTTCACCATGCCGGAATCGCCGGAGGATCACCGCCGCCTGCTAGTCTCGGAGGAGGACGGCAGCGTCTTCCTCTTGATCATGGGCACCGGTGAGGCCCGCGCAGGCCACCGTCCTGTCTCTGTAATGTGCGTCAGGGGAGATGCCGCTAACGCTGACACTAACACGAGGCCGATGTACGGGTGCGTGGTCAGTGTTACTACCCCTCCGGGTCGTGTGGGCGGCAACACCAACCTGATCGGACGGACTTGGACTCTGGGGAGTTGGGACTATCCCTCCAATGTGGACTTGGAAAACCCATGGCATCCTTTACCCGCCGACGCGGTGCACGGGGACTCCATGGAGGTTCACCTGGACATACGCATTATCAAGTTAAATGTTGATCATTAGTCTTCGCTCAATGTAATCCGCTGTCTAAGCATGTGGAGACTTCCATGCAGGATCTTGCTCTATTGGAGTATCGCGCATGAATAAAAGTGTATCCGTTTATGGTTTAGTCTAGAATATTCCATGTATGAATTTTTACTACAGTATTGGTGAAAGACTTACGATGAACCATTTCTTACATCTCCTCTGCCCCCTTGCAAGTCATCCTGATTTAATCCCTCCGTCTAGGTGTATAAGGGCATGGTTAATATTACTTAATAGTATAGCCAACTGTTGACTATAAGAAAGTGCCATGTCATCTGTAGCCAACATGTATAACAGTCGATACTCAAAAACTAATTCTTATAGATCATTTCTTGCAAAGCACAATAAGTGTTATTTCTTCACAAGTTTTGGATGCTGGTTGAACAGTTGAATGCTTTTGTTTGCAAAAGATACCTTTTTATCTATTTCACCCGGATGTTTGTGAGCTCTAGAGATGAAATAATATCCGAAGAAACCTATCGATACTCGTTACACATGAGATGACCCCCACATCATTTGTCAAAATAAACAACTTCCCGATCAATGCATTTCACTCTTCGGTGCAACGCACGGGCACCTTACTACTATAGATTAGTACGACCAAAAATTGAACTAACATTATATATAGTACGATAAATGCTGATGCATGTCACCTAAAATTATATCATTCAAAACTATGTTCAAATACGAATCCAACGATATAGTTTTTGTTGACATGCACTAACATTTTGTCAGTTAAATCTTTAGTCAAATTCAATGGGGGACTAATAAACCACGACCGATGTAGTACAAGTGTAGAGGGCAGCGCTGCACGGGAGTCTAACCTCTCACCCCGCTCGTGGCGCGGCAGTAAAGCCATCATATCACAAAACCCAACCACTCCCAGTAATAAGTGGCCTGGTAAAATAAACGGAAAATCAAACATCACATCCCTCCGTCTTTTTTGCATTTCATCTCTCTGCATTTACTTTCTCCGGTTCATCTCGCACACTCGATCCCTAGCTACTACTCCTAGGGCCAGTTCTTTTGGCGGCTTCCCCAGCTTTTCCCACAAGACTAGTCACAGCGGAGAGTAACAATAAGGCGCCTCACTCATTTATTTGGGCTTCTAAACTACCAATCCATCCTGGTTTATTCCTCGCCATTGTAATTTGTGCTAAATTTTGACCAAAGATTTAACTGATCAAATGTTACTCCCTCCGTCTAGGTGTGTAAGTCATCTTACGAAAACCAAATAATCCCAAAACACTTAGGCGTGGTGCATTAACTTCTACCTCATTTCTTGTTTCTTGACATATCAACCAATAAGAGATAAAGAGTGTGCATGCTTTTAATGACTTGAGATATCAAACATGACATGCAGTGGTTAGTTCATTGCATGCAATACTATTAATTAGCAAATAAACATTAATGTTTCTCGTTTTCTCCTCCTCCTTGGTCACGGTGCACAGCCTAAGATGACTTACTCACCTAGACGGATGGAGTAGTGCATGTGACATGCACTAACATTTCATTAGTTAAATTTATGATCAAAAATTGACACAGATTACAATAGGGACCAATAAACCAGGACGGAGGTAGTAGTTATGGGATTACTAATCTAGAAGCCTAAAAGAACTGGCCCCTGGTACTCTACTAGTAGTAGTACTCAAGTTGGAATTCCAATTGCACGGCACAACTTGTTAGGCAAAAAATTCGATACAGGGTGTAGGAAGCGGTTTGGGAATTTGCATGCCTTTCCAACCAGTGAGATACCCTGTAACGCCTCGGATTCGTTGCGCCAGGTGTCCGCCAGTTATTCGCTGTCGTTGCCATGTCATTTGCTTGTGTGTTGCATTTTATCATGTCATCATGTGCATTGCATTGCATACGTGTTCGTCTCATGCATCTGAGCCTTTTCCCCGTTGTCCGTTTTGCAATCCGGCGCTCCTATGCCCTCCGGTGTCCCCTTTTTGTCTCTCGTTGTGAGTGGGTGTTAAACTTTCTCGGAATAACCCGAGGTTTGCCAAGCGGCCTTGGTATAGCACCGGTAGACTGCCTGTCAAGTTTCATGCCATTTAGAGGTCATTTGATATTCCAATTGTTAACCGGGTAACCGTAAAGCCCCTCTCTCTTTGCATCCCAACACCCTTCAAAAGTGGCCCAAAACCCATCTAACTCCCCTCCATGCTCTCGGTCGTTCGATCACGATCGCGTGGCCAAAAACCGCTCCTCATTTGGACTCTCATAGCTCCCAGAAACTATAAATAGGTCCTCCCCCTCCATTTTCGCGGATGAAATCCCCCCTAACCCTAAAAATCGCCCTCCACCGCCACCGGACGTGTCCGCCCCATGCCGGACACGTCCGCCCTTGCCCCCGCGCCTATCCGAGCTGGCCACGTGGCCTCCCGCCGCCGTCCGCGCCGCCGGCCCGCGGGGCCCGAGACGGGCCCGCGCGGCCCGCCCGCCGCCGCGCGCCCGCCGGCGCCGCCGACCCCGCCGCCGCCGGGCTCCGCTCGCCCCGGCCGGACCGCGCCTAGCCGGCGACCGCCGCCGCCGGCCACCCGGCCGCGCCCCTCGCCCGGCCGGCCCCGGATCCCCGCCGCCTCCGCGCGCGCTTCGCGCGCCGCTGCCCGAGGCTGCCGCCTCTGCCGCGGCTCCCCCGCGCTCGTCACCGCCGGCCGCCCCTCGGCCCCTTCGCCACCCGGAGTCCCTCCGCCTCGCATCCTCTTCGCCGTCTCCGGCCAGATCCAGCCACGGGAGGGCCGGATCGGGCGACCCCGAGCTCGTCCGCCACCTCCCTCCACTCCGGCCATCTCCCTCCTCTCCGGCAGCCTCTCCGGCGATCTTCTCCAGCACTGCATCGACATCCGTGCCCAGATCCGAGGTTGACTCCCCCCCCCCCCCCGAAAAACTGCTAAGTCCCTGTATTTTTGCATATTCATGCCATATTCATCGCATCGTATCTCTGCATTTGTAGCTCCGTTTCGTGCGTGTAATATGTCAAATTATTCGTCTCAATGAGTACATCGTTTCATCCCATTGCATCATATTCATTTGAGGTCATGTTGATGCCTGAATCATCGTTGCAAGTGCTTCATGATGTTATTTACTGTCTATTAACAGAACGAGCTCATTTGTCATTTTTGCCATGATTGATGTGTGCATCCTATGAGGTTGATGTCTACATGTGTTTTGAACTATGCCATGTCTTCTTTACATAGGTGCTTACCATGTATTTTTGTGATCAATGTGGTGACTAGCACAAGCATGCAAACTAGGCATCGTGATGTTGCTGATTTTAGTTCCTGTTCTGCTGTTATTTTGATGCCATGTAAACTTGGTGCTACAGAGAGATCCATGCATATTTTGAGATACTCTAGTAAGGGTATTTTGAACATATCGTTTTTTTCTATCCATTCATGCCTCTGGTTGTAATTATGGAGTAGTCTAGCATGTCATTTTCGTGCTCTACTTTTGCTTCAAAATGTTTCCTGGCAGATTGTTTACATGTTATTCAATTTAGTCAAGCTTGTTGTAGTTGATCCTTGCATGCTATGAACTTATTCTTGCCTTGGTTTGTTTCACAAACATGTCTTCTTGATGATGCTATGCTTATCTTGTCATGCCATGAGTTGTGGTGAGTGAATCGAGCTTGTTAAGTAGGGTACTTGTTGTTGCTGTTTTGCTAGGCTGAATCTGTTATTTCGTGATGCTATGTAAACCTGCTGCTACTAGTCATTCTATGCATAATCTGGAGATGTCCACTAAATATGTTTTGTTCTACATGTCATGCTATATCCATCCATGCCCTTGGTTGCATTTATAGCTTGCTGTAGCTTGTTCATATCTTGCTCCAAAGTTGCTTGATAATGTTGCTGTCAGCCTGTTAACATTAAGTTCAGTTGTTACCATGATTGTTGCTAGTGTTCCATGCACCCTATGAACTTGCTCTTGCCATGATTAGCTTCTCAAACATGCCTTCTTACTGTTGATTGCCTTGCCATGCCATGTATTGCTCTGTAGTGAGTTGCACAAGCTCATCTAGATGCCTTCATAATTCTGTTTCTGCCATGTTTGAATCTGTATTATAACTTGCCATGTTTACATGGGTGCCATCATATTTTCTGTTCCTTTTTGGCTTATGGTCAGTAAGGGACTCTTGTTCTATGAATTTAGTAGTATCATGTCATGCCTTTATTTGCCATGATAAGTTCCTGTAACATGTTGTTTGATAGCTCTAAACATTGTAACCTGATGTTATTTTCTGCAAAGTCTGAAATTGTTATTACTTGCAATCTTACCATGTGTGTTTGAGCATGTTCTAGTGATTTCTGGAGATAGCTCAGTGTTCATGTTTTGTAATGCTTTACCTGTACATCATGCCCATGCCTTTTGTTATTATGTTGAGGTGTTGTAGCATGTTTTGATGCTTGCAGTATGCCTAGTTGCTGTTTTGGACAGCTTGTCTTTTAAACTTGTTTCGTGTGTGTGTGTTGAACCGTTGCTCCGTTTTGAGTGTGCTCTATATGAAACTTGCTTAGAATTGCATGTAGCTTCATATTATCATGTTGCATCCTTGTTTTGAGGTGTTTGCTTGATGTTTGGGTGCATTTTGCATCAATGCCATGTTTTACTTGTTTTGCTCATATCTTCTAGGTCGTAGCTCCGGATTAAATGAACTTTATATGTAACTTGACTAGAATCTCGTGTAGATCATCTTGTTGCATCTTAACTTGCTGTTTAACAACTTGAACATAAAGTTTATTCAGATCTGGACCAACTTTGAAATTTGCATATGAGGACTTACCGGAATTGTTATATGTTGTTCCCGGCCTCATTTAAACTTGCCTTGATGTGTTGTTCTTGTTTGCATCATCTCTTGCCATGAGTAGCTTCATGTAGTCTTGTCCTGCAGCATGCTTGGTTGTGCATCATGCCTTGTTCATGTGTGGTGTGTTTACCATGTTGTGTGCTTCTTCTCGATAGTTCCTGTTGCGTTGCGATCGTGAGGATTCGTTCGTCTACGCTTGGTTCGTCTTCGTGGCTTCATCTTCTTCATGGACTCGTTCTTCTTCCTTGTGGGATTTCAGGCAAGATGACCGCTACCCTGGATCTCACTACTATCATTGCTATGCTAGTTGCTTCGTTCTATCGCTTTGCTGCGCTACCTATCACCTGTTTATCAAGCCTCCCATATTGCCATGAACCTCTAACCTTTGATACCTTTCCTATGCAAACCGTTGTTTGGCTATGTTACCGCTTCCACTCAGCCCCTCTTATAGCGTTGCTAGTTGCAGGTGAAGTTGAAGATTGCTCCATGGTGGACAGGATTTTGGTTGGGATATCACAATATCTCTTATATTATTAATGCATCTATATACTTGGTAAAGGGTGGAAGACTTGGCCTTTTGCCTGGTGTTTTGTTCCACTCTTGCCGCCCTAGTTTCTGTCATACCGGTGTTATGTTCCCAGATTTTGCGTTCCTTACGCGGTCGGGTGATTTATGGGACCCCCTTGACAGTTCGCTTTGAATAAAACTCCTCCAGCAAGGCCCAACCTTGGTTTTACCATTTGCCTCACCACCACCTATCCCTTTCCCTTGGGTCGGCCAACCCGAGGGTCATCTTTATTTTAGCCCCCCGGGCCAGTGCTTGTTTAAGTGTTGGTCCAAACCGAGTGATGTCCGGCGCCCACTGGGCAACCAGGGTCTATGACAACCCGACGTCTGGCTCATCCGGTGTGCCCTGAGAACGAGATATGTGCAGCTCCTATCGGGATTTGTCGGCACAGCGGGAGGCTTTGCTGGTCTTGTTTTACCATTGTCGAAATGTCTTGTAAACCGGGATTCCGAGTCTGATCGGGTCTTCTTGGGAGAAGGAATATCCTTTGTTGATCGCGAGAGCTTATCATGGGCTAAGTTGGGACACCCCTATAGGGTATAATCTTTCGAAAGCCGTGCCTGCGGTTATAGGCAGATGGGAATTTGTTAATGTCCGGTTGTACATAACTTGACACCAGATCCGAATTAAAACGCATCAACCGCGTGTGTAGCCGTGATGGTCCCTTTTCGGTGGAGTCCGGGAAGTGAACACGGTTTCTGGGTTATGTTTGACATAAGTAGGAGTTCAGGATCACTTCTTGATCATTGCTAGTTTCACGACCATTCCGCTTGTTCTCTTCTCGCTCTTATTTGCGTATGTTAGCCACCATATATGCTTAGTCGCTGCTGCAGCCTCACCACTTTACCCCTTCCTTTACCTTTAAGCTTTGCTAGTCTTGATACCCATGGTAATGGGATTGCTGAGTCCTCGTGGCTCACAGATTACTACAACAACAGTTGCAAGTACAGGTTCATGCGATGATCTTGACACGAGAGAGATGTTTGCTTGTGTTGGAGTTCTTCTTCTGCTTCTTCTTTGATCAGGGGATAGGTTCCAGGTCGGCAGCCTGGGCTAGTAGGGTGGATGTCGTTTGAGTTTCTGTTTGTGCTTCATCTGTAGTCGGATGATGCTCTGATGTATTGTGATGTTGTATTCTTGCGGCATTTGTATGTCTTGTATGTATCCCCATCTATTATGTAATGTTGATGTAATGATATCCACCTTGCAAAAGCGTTTCAATATGCGGGTCTATTCTTGGTGGGACCTTCGAGTTCCTTTTGGATAGGGTCGCATATTGGGCGTGACATACTCCATACAAAGTACGACAGAGAAATAACCACAGAGAAGGAAGCTAAAAGTAAACAATCAAGTGAGCATTTTTGCATTTGTTTTGCATTGAATCGTTTCACAAGCTTGACTAGTGCTGTTTTTCTACTTTTACAAAAACCGCATCGTAATGTTAAAATGTGCATTTGCACGTACATAAGTAATAGTAGTACTCCCTCCGTTTAGGTGTACAAGTCTTCCCTCCTTCTTGGTCACCGTGCATAACCAAAGATGACTTATTGACCTGGACGAAGGGAGTAGCACAGTCTGCAAGCATATATCGAGAGAGACGTGTAGTCCGATAGTATATAGTAAAGTTCACGCTATATGCATGTACTTGCAAAATGCGTAATAATACACAACGTTTCCAAACTTTCCCTTTTACATACTTAATTAAGGACGCTAAAAATTCTTGAACGTTCGGGATTTATCATTTGCATCCCAAAACTAATGAGATCGCCTTATGAAACAAAAATTATACTCCTCCTAAAAGCCACGGCGCTTGCAGGAGCGCTTGCGGTGCGCCACGAGTGCCCTGGTGCGCGGCCGTTTCCCAGCGTGCCACACAACGCCTCTTCCTCAGCCTCGCAACTCGCGAGGTTCTGATTGGCGGCTTGCCGGCGGGCGAGCGCTATCTCACCGGTGTGGTGATCCGGTGCCAACAGGTACTCCTCCTGGCTGGAAGCGTGCACCCAGTCCACATACCGCCAAGTGTAGATGGGGAGATTGGGCCCGACTGCACTCAGGGCGTCGGCACGGGCGTCCTCCGCCACCCTCACAGCCCTCGCACGAGCCTTCTGCCAAAGAGCCAATTTCCTGACTCTCTCGGACGCGACATAGGACTCCCAAGCAGCTTATTATGCGGTGCGCTTCTCTTCCTCGGCCTTCTTCTCCGCCTCTATTTTGGCGCGCTCTGCTGGAGGCAAAGCCTCCCACAAGGCGACATCCATTTCTTTCCAAAGCTCCTCAAGGTTGGGGGGCTCGGCGGGCGGCACGGCGTTCTCCTCGTAGCGGGGAGCCGACGCGTCCTTCGACGCACGTGCTGGCGAGATTGGGAACACCGACGCGTCCACCTCGATGCGTCATGGCGAGGAGCGGAACACCGACGCGTCCTCCTCGACTAGTGGCGGCGAGGAACGGAATAGTGACGCGTCGCGTCGCGGCAAGGAGCGGAACACCGACGCGTCCTCCTCGACTAGTGGCTGCGAAGGAACGGAACAGCGACGCGTCGTGTAGCGGCGAGGAGCGGAACACCGATGCGTCCTCCTCGACTAGTGGCGGCGAGGAACGGAACGGCGATGTGTGACCGTCCGCGCGGTGCAGCGAGGGGCTCCTAGGGCTTGGGAGGGGCGATGCCATGGTGGTCGACGTGAGAGGGAGGGGAGGAGATAGCGATGAACGTGAACATGAGGGGGAGGAGATAGCGATCTCGTGGGAGGCGCAATATTTATAGCGAGCAATGGCACACCTACGTAAGATATGGACTAAGCTGCACTGACTTAACTGCAGGTCCAGTTGCGTCACTGATATGTGGGCCAGTCCCCTATTGGGCCCATATGTCAGTGACCCAATGCACCTGAAATTAAGTAAAAGCTACGTGGGCATATTTGTTGGAGTAAATTACGAGGGAGCGAAGGGGTGGAAATATTGCTGGTCACAACGGATTGGACGAGTGTAGGGGGAGGAGAGTCATGCATGCAGATTTTTTCACACGGGGTGGAGTGGTGGGACCGCCGGAGGGAGAAGGAGAGTTTGGCAGGCATATTATTTCCACACATGGAGAGGAAAAGATTTGGAAACGAACGGGCTTCCTGCAGGTATGGGGAACGGTGCATAATAAAGTCATATTGCATGCCGGGCTAGGTATAGTCTCAAGTCATTAAAAACATACACGCCCCACACATGTTCATATTTCAAGGTGCACTAAATTATTGCATGTGATGATTAAGGCTGGCCATAATTGTGGTATCTTAGCTGGTATCATGCACACGGGAATAGCAAACATGCTGATGTGGTAAAGAATTAAAGAAGAGGGGGGGTTAGAGTAACTAGTGTTAATGCATGCATTGGTAAAAACATTTTTTTGTGAAGAACGACAACATTAGTTGAGTACTTTTGCAGACTTCAAAAACTATTCCATCGCCTCTACTATCTTGCTAAGAGTAGGTGAAATTTTTGAATCGAGCCCTTTAAACTAGAAGGGAGGTAGTGGTACTCTAATAGCTAGGTGTGTAAGTCATCTTACGAAAACCAAATAATCCCAAAACACGTAGGCGTGGTGCATTAACTTCTACCTCGTTTCTTGTTTCTTGACATATCAACCAATAAGAGATGAGGGTGTGCATGCTTTTAATGACCTAAGATTATCAAACATGACATGCAGTGGTTAGTTCATTGCATGCAATACTATTTAATTAGCAAATAAACATTAATGTATCTCGTTTTCCCCTCCTCCTTGGTCATGGTGCACAGCCTAAGATGACTTACTCACCTAGACGGAGGGAGTATCAACATTCTCAATGTCAAATCAATATTTTTACACTCATTATAAAACGTAGTTCTTATACTCATTATAATCAGTATTGTAGATATTGATATTTTTAGTATAAATTTGGTCGTGGGATTTCATTGATGCTTGTCAAAGCGTGGAGGAAGCGGAGCTTAGGGCTTGCATTGCCGGTATCTACATAGGTATTTCTCTTCATAATCCTGTAATTTTAGAGACTGATTGCACTTTTGTGGTAGCGTCTGTTGCATCGGGGGACTATGACAGGTCTGCTATGCGTGACCTGAAGATGAAAGCGTTGAGCATCTCGAAGTTGATCAACAATCTTCAATTGTCAAAGATTAGCCTTTCGGCCAATAAGGTGGCACACTTAATCGCTAAGTATAGCTTTGACAATAGATTAGATGGTATTCTTGTAAATAATGTACCGCCCTGTGTGGTGAATATTGTATCGAATGAGTGTACTGGTGTGGCTGCTTAATTAATATAAGGTGGTGTTAAAAAATATAAATTTGGTCAAACACTTTGCAAACGGTTGACGGGAGTAAAAAGGACTAGAGGGAGTATCATGCATGCGGAGTAGGCAAAAAAATTGCTCATTTATAGCCGGTCAAAGTCTCAAAGGGCGCGACCGCGCGAGGGAGGCGAAGGTCGTGTGAGGCACGATGGTTGACGGAATTAAATGAAGTTACAACCACGCGCCGGCAGGGCGTGCAAACAGACAGAAGCTATATCGTCAGGCCTACGATATGGGTCTAGTAGACATGACATCTAGTGGGTCCTGCATAGTTCTCGAGAACTCTTTGGGGGCTTGCAGCCGTTTATCCACTGGGCAAGCCAGAAACCCCATGCCGTTCGCATGCCCTACTCGTCCCCGTCTTCTACCTCACAACAGTTTGCTCCCAGTCGCCCCGTCCTTTCGCATTAGTTCGCTCCCAGTTTTTGCAGGGTACAACAGTTCAACTTCTCCTAACCCTCCTCCAAAATCCATGGCCTCCCATATCTCCATGGTCGCCACTAAGTACCAGGTTAGAGCCATCACCGGCGATCAGTTCATCGTCATCTACACACGTGGATCCGCAACGTCGAAAGCATGGCTTGCTCGCTTCCTATGCATGTTCAACAGTTCAACGGATGAGTGGGTCGCTGGGCTAGATGTTGAGTACACCATAGTCCTGGGACGAGAGAAGGATCTAAAGGACGAAGAGAGGAAGAAGCCCGCCGTGATCCAGGTTTTCGTACATAACGTTTGCTTGGTCTGCCACATATGCCATGCCGACGTTGAGTGCCAGGATTTTAAGAACTTCCTCAAGGACAAAGGAGTGAAATTCGTTACTGTAGGCTTTAAGAATGACAGGGATGTCCTGCGTCGGATAGGTCTCGTTGTAGGCCAGCCCTTCGATCTCCAGAAGGCAAGCCTGGTGTCCTCCTCTCAACCTTCAATGCTGACCCTGGCAGCAGCCATGATTGATCCTTCGTACGGTAAACTGAAGAAACCTCATCACGAGTTTCATCATGCATGGGAGTCGAAGACATTAGATGAAGATCACATCCTGTACGCAGCAATGGATGCCTACCTTTGTTTAAATATCTACAAGGGTTGGATGAAGAAACAGAGCCCAGTGTCCGGTTCAAGCAAAGAAGCGTCGGCGAAGAGGAAGAGGAAGAGGGATGAGGACGAAGTCGAGGACGTGGACTCGGACTCCGAGTAGGTGGCAGTGCTGTCGCTCAAGCTGGTTCTACTGTAGTGTCAAGCGGACTAGTTGCTTAGTTTATTTTCAAGGGTGGGTTGTGCTGAGGCCCCAGCAGAACTATGTTTATGTTCTTTCTCGTTATTTGAACTCTTTAGTACGTACAGTAGTACTAGTACTATGTCTTACTACTGTTCTTCTTACAGTTGGTACTACTGCTTGTATCTTCGTGTTCCTACTGTACTTAATACGTTCGTACTAGTAGTATAATTTGGGTCAGTCGATTTGTGAAAGAAGTTCGACGGAGCGAAGGAAGAAGACATCAGAAGAGGTGGAAGAAGCCCTTCTAGCCATCCATGTTGCATCAAATGGCTCACATGAGTCAACTGACCCAAATTGCTCCTTCAGATTGCAGGATCCACGTGGCATTCAAGGTCTCGAAGGTAGATTCCGTGTCCGCACCGGTTTTTGGGCTCGACGCACACGCGATCGGCTTCCGCCGTGATAGCCACCATGCATGCCTCCTCCGCGCGGGTGGAGACGACAATGACACGCTAGTTCCTCCTCGCCGGTGTGCTAGAGCACGCGCTCGTCCTCCTCTTCGTACGCTGCATGCATAGACACGGCTCTACCAGCTGCTCGCGTGCTTGGTGATGTCTACTACACAACCTTCTTCTTGTAGACGCTGTTGGGCCTGCAAGTGCACATGTTTGTAGGACAGTAGCAAATTTCCCTCAAGTGGATGACCTAAGGTTTATCAATCCGTAGGAGGCATAGGATGAAGATGGTCTCTCTCAAACAACCCTGCAACCAAATAACAAAGAGTCTCTTGTGTCCCCAACACACCCAATACAATGGGAAATTGTATAGGTGCACTAGTTCGGCGAAGAGATGAAGATACAAGTGCAAAATAGATAGTAGATATAGGTTTTTGTAATCTGAAATTACAAAAACAGCAAGGTAGCAAGTGGTAAAAGTGAGCGTAAATGGTATTGCAATGATAGGAAACAAGGCCTAGGGTTCATACTTTCACTAGTGCAAGTTCTCTCAACAATAATAACATAGATAGATCATATAACAAGCCCTCAACATGCAACAAAGAGTCACTCCAAAGCCACTAATAGCGGAGAACAAACGTAGAGATTATGGTAGGGTACGAAACCACCTCAAAGTTATTCTTTCGGATCGATCTATAAAAGAGTTCGTACTAGAATAACACCTTAAGACACAAATCAACCAAAATCCTAATGTCACCTAGATACTCCATTGTCACCTCAAGTATCTGTGGGCATGATTATACAATATGCATCACACAATCTCAGATTCATCCAACCAACATAAAAGTACTTCAAAGAGTGCCCCAAAGTTTCTACCGGAGAGTCAAGAACGTGTGCCAACCCCTATGCATAGGTTCATGGGCGGAACTCGCAAGTTGGTCACCAAAACATACATCAAGAGGCACATGATATCCCATTGTCACCATAGATAAACACGGCAAGACATACATCAAGTGTTCTCATAAAATACTCAATCCGATAAGATAACTTCAAAGGGGAAACTCAATTCATCACAAGAGAGTAGAGGGGGAGAAACATCATAAGATCCAACTACAATAGCAAAGCTCGAGATACATCAAGATCGTGCCATAGAGGGAACACAAGAGAGAACACGAGAGAGAGAGAGAGAGATCAAACACATAGCTACTGGTACATACCCTCAGCCCCGATGGTGAACTACTCCCTCCTTGTCATGGAGAGCGCCGGGATGATGAAGATGGCCAACGGTGATGGGATCCCCCTCTGGCAGGGTGCCGGAACGGGCTCCCGAGAGGTTTTTGGTGGCTACAGAGGCTTGAGGCGGCGGAACTCTCGATCTATATTTATATTTGATGTTTTTAGGGTACGTAGGCATATATAGGCGAAAGAAGTCGGTCGGGGGGTGTTCGAGGGGCCCATGAGACAGGGGGGCGCGCCCCTGTAAGGGGGGCACGCCCTCCTATCTCGTGGAGTCCTCGAGTATCTTCTGACTTGAACTCCACGTCTCCAGGATGGTATTCTTCCAAAAAATCATGTTGCCAAAGGTTTCATTCCGGTTGGACTCCGTTTGATATTCCTTTTCTTCGAAATACTGAAACAAGCAATAAAACAGCAATATGGGCTGGGCCTCCGGTTAATAGGTTAGTCCCAAAAGTAATATAAAAGTGTATAATAAAGCCCATAATCATTCAAAACAGATAATATAATAGCATGGAACAATCAAAAATTATAGATACGTTGGAGACGTATCAAGCATCCCCAAGCTTAATTCCTGGTCGTCCTCGAGTAGGTAAATGATAAAAACAGAATTTTTGATGTGGAATGCTACCTAGCATGAATCTCAAAGTAATTTCTCTTTATTGTGGCATGAATGTTCAGATCCAAATGATTCAAAATAAAATTTCATATTGATAAAAGAAATAGTAACACTTCAAGCATACTAATCAAAGTAATCATGTCTTCTCAAAATAACATGGCTAAAGAAAGTTATCCCTACAAAACCATATAGTCTGGCTATGCTCTATCTTCATCACACAAAGTATTTAATCATGCACAACCCCGATGACAAGCCAAGCAATTGTTTCATACTTTAATAATCTCAAACTCTTTCAACTTTCACGCAATACATGAGCGTGAGCCATGGACATAGCACTATATGTGGAATAGAATGGTGGTTGTGAAGAAGACAAAAAGGAGAAGATAGTCTCACATCAACTAGGCGTATCAACGGGCTATGGAGATGCCCATTAATAGATATCAATGTGAGTGAGTAGGGATTGCCATGCAACAGATGCACTAGAGCTATAAATATATGAAAGCTCAACAAAAGAAACTAAGTGGGTGTGCATCCAATTTGCTTGCTCACGAAGACCTAGGGCACTTTTGAGGAAGCCTAGCATTGGAATATACAAGCCAAGTTCTATAATGAAAAATTCCCACTAGTATATGAAAGTGACAACATATGAGACTCTCTATCATGAATATCATGGTGCTACTTTGAAGCACAAGTGTGGAAAAAGAGATAGTAGCATTGTCCCTTCTCTCTTTTTCTCTCTTTTTTTTCCTTTTCTTCTTTCTTTTTTTCCTTTTTCTTTCTTTCTCCTTTTTTTCTTTTTCTCTTTTTCTTTCTTTTTGATGGGCTTGTTTGGCCTCTTTTATTTTTATAAAGTCCAAAGTCTCATTCCGACTTGTGGGGGAATCATAGTCTTCATCATTCTTTCCTCACTGGGACAATGCTCTAATAATGAAGATCATCACACTTTTTTGGATTTACAACTCAAGAATTACAACTCAAAGCTAGGACAAAATATGACTCTATATGAATGCCTCCGGTGGTGTATCGGGATATGCAATGACTCAAGAGCGACATGTATGAAAATTATGAAGGTGGCCTTGCCACAAATACGATGTCAACTACATGATCATGCAAAGAGCAATATGACAAAAGTAATGTGTGTCATATGAACGGAACGGTGGAAAGTTGCATGGCAATAATATCTCGGAATGGCTATGGAAATGCCATAATAGGTAGGTATGGTGGCTGTTTTGAGGAAGGAGTATGGTGGGTGTATGGTACCGGCGAAAATTGCGCGGCACAAGAGAGGCTAGCAATGGTGGAAGGGTGAAAGGGTGCGTATAATCCATGGACTCAACATTAATCAAAAGAACTCATATACTTGTTGCAAAAATTTAGAAGTCATCAAAAACCAAAGCACTACGCGCATGCTCCTTGGGGGATAGATTGGTAGGAAAAGACCATCGCTCGTCCCCGACCGCCACTCATAAGGAAGACAATCAATAAATAAAATTGTGCTCCAACTTCATCACAAAGCGGTTCACCATACGTGCATGCTACGGGAATCACAACCCTTAACACAAGTATTTTTCACAATCACCTCAACTAGCATGACTCTAATATCACTACCTCCATATCTCAAAATAATTATCAAGTATCAAATTGATCATAGCATCCAATTCACTTCCTATGAAAGTTTTCATTCAAATTACCATTCTGTTTAAGACTCTCAAAGTAATATAAGTGAAGCATGAAAGACTATCAATTTCTACAAAATATAACCACCGCCGAGCTCTAAAAGATATAAGTGAAGTACTAGAGCAAACGACAAACTACTTCGAAAGATATAAGTGAAGATCAAAGAGTAGCTAAATAATTACGCAACTAAGAAAAGACTCTCTCTCATTAAAGAATTCAGATCTTGGTATTGTATTCAAGAAGCAAGCAAAGCAAAACAAAATGACAATGCAAGGATAACACAACTCATGTGAAGAAGCAAAAACTTAGGCTCAACCGATACTAACCGATAGTAGTTGAAGAGGAAAGGTGGGATGCCTACCGGGGCATCCCCAAGCTTAGATGCTTGAGACTTCTTGAAATATTATCTTGGGGTGCCTTGGGCATCCCCAAGCTTGAACTTTTTTGTCTCCTTAATTCCTCTCATATCATGGTTTCTCTTCTTTTTATCAAAAGCTTCATTCACAACAAACTCAACAAGAACTCGTGAGATAGGTTAGTATAAACCAATGCAAAACCATATCATCTTCTACTGTAACAAATCACTAACATTATTATTCAACATTGAATACTAAATGTCTCTGCATATTTAATACTCCTATCCTCAAATATAATCATTAAACAAGCAAACATGTGCAAACAATGCAAACATAACAGCAATCTGCCAAAACAGTATAGTCTGTAAAGAATGCAAGAGTAACAATACTTCCCTGACTCCAAAAATTATGAACTAAACTTCCCACTGTAATAAATTTATCAGAGATTAATATGCAAAAATATTCAACGTTATACCATTCTCTGACTTTTCTAGGGAATTTTTGCAACAGCGGTAAACTTTCTGTTTTCAAACAGCAACATGCAAACTAGCAAAATAAGCATGGTAAAGGCTATCCTTGACTTTTTTTATTGAAACTAAAGGTGCAAAACATTATTCTAACTAACAGCAAGCAAAAACTAACAAAATAAAATGACGCTCCAAGCAAAACACATATCATGTGGCGAATAAAAATATAGCTCCAAGTAAAGTTACCGATGAACGAAGATGAAAGAGGGGATGCCTTCCGGGGCATCCCCAAGCTTAGGCTCTTGGTTGTCCTTGAATATTACCTTGGGGTGCCTTGGGCATCCCCAAGCTTAGTCTCTTTCCACTCCTTATTCCATAGTCCATCAAATTTCTACCCAAAACTTGAAAACTTCAACCACACAAAACTCAAAACAAAACTCGTAAGTTACGTTAGTATAAGAAAATAAAACCACCAATTAGGTACTGTAATGAGCTCATTCTAAATTCATATTGGTGTGATATCTACTGTACTCCGACTTATCTATGGTTCATACCCCCCGATACTAGTCATAGATTCATCAAAATAAGCAAACAACACATAGAAAACAGAATCTATCAAAAACAGAACAGTCAGTAGTAATCTGTATCAAACGTATACTTCTGGAACCCCAAAAATTATGAAATAAATTGCTGGACCTGAGTAATTTTTCTATTAATCATCTTCAAAAATAATCAACCTAAAATCACTCTCCAGTAAAAAATGGCAACTAATCTCATGAGCGCTAAAGTTTCTGTTTTTTACAGCAAGATCACATAGACTTCACCCAAGTCTTCCCAAAGGTTCTACTTGGCACTTTATTGAAACAAAAGCTATAAAAATGATTACTACAGTAGCATAATCATGTGGACACACAAAAACAGTAAGGGTAAATATTGGGTTGTCTCCCAACAAGCGTTTTTCTTTAATGCCTTTTCAGCTAGGCATGATGATGACAATGATGCTCACATAAAAGATAAGAGTTGAAACATAACTGGAGCATCATGAAGCATATGACTAGCACATTTAAGTCTAACCCACTTCCTATGCATAGGGATTTTGTGAACAAACAACTTATGGGAACAATAATCAACTAGCATAGGAAGGCAAAACAAGCATAGCTTCAAAACTTTAAGCACATAGAGAGGAAACTTGACATTATTGCAATTCCTACAAGCATATGTTCCTCCCTAATAATAATTTTCAGTAGAATCATGAATGAATTTAACAATATAACCAGCACCTAAAGCATTCTTTTCATGATCTACAAGCATAGCAAATTTACTACTCTCCACATAAGCAAATTTATTCTCATGAATAGTAGTGGGAGCAAACTCAACAAAATAATTATCATGTGAGGCATAATCCAATTGAAAACTAAAATCATGATGACAAGTTTCATGGTTATCATTATATCTAATAGCATACAATTCATCACAATAATCATCATAGATAGCAACTTTGTTCTCATAATCAATTGGAACCTCTTTCGAAATAGTGGAATCATCACTAAATAAAGTTGACACTCTTCCAAATCCACTTTCATGTTCATCACAATAAGATTCAACATCCTCCAAAATAGTGGGATCACTACTTCCTAAAGTTGACACTCTTCCAAACCCACTTTCATCAATATAATCATCATAAAATAGGAGGCATGCTTTCATCAAAATAAATTTTCTCATCAAAACTTGGGGGACAAAAAATATCATATTCATCAAACATAGCTTCCCCAAGCTTGTGGCTTTGCATATCATTAGCATCATGGATATTCAAGGAATTCATACTAACAACATTGTAATCATGCTCATCATTCACATATTTCATGCCAAACATTCTATGTAATTCTTCTTCTAGCACTTGAGCACAATTTTCCTTTCCATCATTCTCACGAAAGATATTAAAAAGATGAAGCGTATGAGACAAACTCAACTCCATTTTTTGGTAGTTTTCTTTTATAAACTAAACTAGTGATAAAACAAGAAACAAAAAGATTCAATTGCAAGATCTAAAAATATACCTTTAAGCGCTAACCTCCCCGGCAACGGTGCCAGAAAAGAGCTTGATGTCTACAACACAGCCTTCTTCTTATAGACGTTGTTGGGCCTGCAAGTGCACAGGTTTGTAGGATAGTAGCAAATTTCCCTCAAGTGGATGACCTAAGGTTTATCAATCCATAGGAGGCGTAGGATGAAGATGGTCTCTCTCAAACAACCCTGCAACCAAATAACAAAGAGTCTCTTGTGTCCCCAACACACCCAATACAATGGTAAATTGTATAGGTGCACTAGTTCGGTGAAGAGATGAAGATACAAGTGCAAAATAGATAGTAGATATATGTTTTTGTAATCTGAAATTACAAAAACAGCAAGTTAGCAAGTGGTAAAAGTGAGCGTAAATGGTATTGCAATGATAGGAAACAAGGCCTAGGGTTCATACTTTCACTAGTGCAAGTTCTCTCAACAATAATAACATAGATAGATCATATAGCAAGCCCTCAACATGCAACAAAGAGTCACTCCAAAGCCACTAATAGCGGAGAACAGACATAGAGATTATGGTAGGGTACGAAACCACCTCAAAGTTATTCTTTCGGATCGATCTATAAAAGAATTCGTACTAGAATAACACCTTAAGACACAAATCAACCAAAACCCTAATGTCACCTAGATACTCCATTGTCACCTCAAGTATCCGTGGGCATGATTATACGGTATGCATCACATAATCTCAGATTCATCCAACCAACATAAAAGTACTTCAAAGAGTGCCCCAAAGTTTCTACCGGAGAGTCAAGAACGTGTGCCAACCCCTATGCATAGGTTCATGGGCGGAACCCGCAAGTTGGTCACCAAAACATACATCAAGAGGCACATGATATCCCATTGTCACCACAGATAAATACGGCAAGACATACATCAATTGTTCTCATAAAAGACTCAATCCAATAATATAACTTCAAAGGGGAAACTCAATTCATCACAAGAGAGTAGAGGGGGAGAAACATCATAAGATCCAACTACAATAGCAAAGCTCGGGATACATCAAGATCGTGCCATAGAGGGAACACGAGAGAGAACACGAGAGAGAGAGAGAGAGAGAGAGAGAGAGAGAGAGAGAGAGAGAGAGAGAGAGATTAAACACATAGCTACTGGTACATACCCTCAGCCCGGAGGGTGAACTACGCCCTCCTCGTCATGGAGAGCGCCGGGATGATGAAGATGGCCACTGGTGATGGGATCCCCCTCCGGCAGGGTGCCGGAACGGGCTCCCGAGAGGTTTTTGGTGGCTACAGAGGCTTGCGGCGGCAGAACTCTTGATCTATATTTATATTTGATGTTTTTAGGGTACGTAGGCATATATAGGCGAAAGAAGTCGGTCGGGGGGTGTTCGAGGGGCCCATGAGACAGGGGGCACGCCCCTGTAAGGGGGGCACGCCCTCCTATCTCGTGGAGTCCTCAAGTATCTTCTGACTTGGCCGGAGCAGGCGGGCGCCGGCATGCGCGACGGCGGCGGTGGCATATTGATGAGTGCGCATGTGGGAGCTTACTTTAGTTTTATATAAGGTTGGTCAAACTTAAAAGAAAACCGTACTAGTACACGTAAACATTAGACTTAGGCAACACTTTTATTAGTTTTTTTTAAGTTAGTACCACAGCCACGATACGGAATCCTGTGCAAGCGCGTGAACCACGGCCGCACGGTCGATCGAATGGTGTGTCACTGTGTCGCACTGGAAGGACATCCAGCGAACCTTTTTGTGTGTGTGAAAACAATCCTCGAATATTAATCAACTTTTTTTCCCTGGGAAAGTTCTTGACGCTGCAATATTTCCATATATTTGAATTTAGCTCCAGTTTGTGTTTATTTGGATTTGGACGTTTTAGGTGCGCCCTAGTTTTTTTAATACTTATTTTGTGTATGTGACTGAGAGAGAACGTGTGTATGTGTCCATATGTGTGTTGTGGCGGAAGGGCAATGTGGAGACGGTGTGCGTGTGATACAGACATAGAGAGGTGTGAATGTGCATATGATCATGCATGAGTGAGACATAGACAGATGCTGATACGTTGTGTATACATGAGAGAACGATCTTCTAGTTTACTTGTGTGTGTGTGTGTGTGTGAGGGAGAGAGAGAGAGAGAGAGAGAGAGAGGAGCATCCGTAGCACAACAACCATCTCTCTCGATTCGTCCGTCCCTCGCACGATCGCATGCAACACATGCATCAACGCACACATTTTGACACCCTCACTCGGCCCCTGCCCACCTCAAGGCCCGCATAATCTCTTCGTGAATACCCATTTCTCTCCTTAGGTTTGTTTTCGCTCAATATCTGACACACACACACACGCGCGCGCGCGCACACACACACACACAAGCAACACAACACACACACACACTCCCCCGATCACACAATTCATCCCCATCCAAGGTTATACAGCGACCACTCTCGCTTGTGCTTCTTTGCACCCCAACATGCACAACACCTCAATCTTCAAAGAGGGCATCGAGCAGATCAAAGACGGTGGCCACACCGCGCTAGAGAATGCGGGGTCATTTGGAAGCAGGGTGATGTGACGACGGCTGATTGACTCCTCCCCCACCCTCTCTCTCTCTCTCTCTCTCTCTCTCTCTTTCACAAAATTACCAATCCCTCTCCCCCCCGCACAAAATTGTCAATCCCTCAACCCATGAGATCCTTCCCCTCTCGTCCATGTTTTTCCAGCTCTCTCATCAAACATGTTGTCTCTTCTCCTTCCACGTATACAGAATTCGGATGCACATGCATCTCACGTATATTACATGTCTCCATCTTTCTCACAGACCTAACTTCTTCCTCTCTCTTCCTCTCTCTATCTCTCTCTCTCTCTCTGTGTCTCGTTAGGTATGTCTCTTACTCTCTCGTCCACATACATACAATCTTTCCCGCCATATCTGCTCCATCTTCAAAAGCTCTCTCTGCATGTTTCATTCACACATTGGGATATGTCAAAATGTTGCTTCTATAATGGCTGATGTAGAGTTTTGGGTGTTTTTGTTGCATCCTACAAAGTAATAACTATGAAATGCATTTAGATTCTCATTTGACTGGGATTATGTGAGTTTGAGCATGTTGTGAAGTATTATAGACCTTGTATACATCTTGGGATTCGACAATGATTGTAACTATTGAATTGTATAGACCATTACATTCGAAGTCAATAGCCTAATATATTTATTTCACAATTTCAACAAATGATTAGTTCACTACAAACTAGGAAAACAAATGTGTACTCCCTCCGTTTTTATTTAAGTCCGCATATTAGCATTGGTCAAAGTCAAGTTTTGTAAACTCTCAGAAAGCTTATAACAAAAAATATTAACATATACAATAACAAATAAGTACCATTAGATTCATTATTGAATGTACTTTCACATCATACAAATTTGTTATGGTAAATTTTTATATTTTTATATAAACTTGGTCAAACTTTAGGAAGTTTGAGTTCGGTCAAACCTAATATGCAGAGTTTACTACTACTACTCGCTAGTTGCTTAGCCGAATCACTCAACACGCCACACGAGGAGTCCAGTGTCACAAAATTTTGAGGTCGGCGGGAAAATCTCCCGCGACCCTGATTCGAGCAGTGGGAAGTTACCATCATAGCCTTCGGAGCAGGCCTACTGATGACGCTTGGTAGGGGGCTGTTTTCGTAACTTCAGGTTCACCCTACCCAGCCAACCCCACCCCGGCACCCAGAGTAGTACACCTGAATACTCCCCATTTTCTATCCCCACCGCAAAATAGACTTCTCCACGACACCGCAGCCTTCGTGCTCCTCCCCTTTACATCGGCCCACTCATCCACCGTAGCGCATCTGCCTCATCGACGACCTCGTACGCCGCACTAGAGCCGGTCCACCGTCATCGTCGTACACGGAGCCTCTTCCCCGGCATCGTCTTCCACGGTCTCGGATCTGCTTCCCAGAAGCCGATGCCAAGCGCAAAAGTACCACCGTCGTGGACAATGAACTGACTCCCATTGCCAACCATGACTCATAGAGGCCGCCACGACCATCGTTCTCCTCCTTGATTGGTAATGTGTGTATTGAATCACTTAGCAGTACATGTGTAGTTCCAATTTTGTTCATACCTACCCTTCAAATTTCCTGGGTGCTATTGTTCCCATAAAAGTAATTGGTTATAGCCTCCATTGTCCAACAGAATATCAGCTTGTAATTGTGCGTCGCTCTTGTATCGCGTTGTGCTTGGGTAGGTTTTTCATCTGCAACCAGTAGTGTGGCAAATGATGGAAAGGTTTTTAGAACTAGCAAGATGCCCATGCGTTGCACGCATCAAGATGCATTTGTATGAGTAGTTTATCTTGTGAGAGAAAAGGATGAACGAGGGAAGGCCTTATTTGCAAATCTGGAGAGGGGTATGGGTATCTTTTTGCAAAATTCCCATTTGTTTCCTTCCTATCTGTCAGATATAAATCGGACGGCCTATATTGCAAGAAAAAAAGTATAGAGAAAAAAGTAGACAGTAAAGGAAGTAGAGATAAATATTAAATATTAAATATTAAATAAATATAACCGTAGAGAAGAGAGTAGAGATAGCAGAGATGTCGGGAAAGGATCGCGCGCGCGGGAAAAAGCGGCCGGGCGTGCGCTAGTTTTGGCGCGCGGCGTCCGGCACGCTTTATAAAATCCAACGCCCTCCCACCGCTCTATGCCTTGCCACCGCTCTGTGCCTCGCCACCACTCTCTCCCCATTCTTTCTCACCTTACCACCGCCGCACCACCATGCCGATGCATCGCCGGGAAACTTGGGGATACCGCGGCATCCGCGCGCGCCCATCCGGCGGCTTCTCCGCCGAGATCCGGTTCCGCGGGATGCGCCTCGGCCTTGGCAATTTCGACACCGCCAATGAGGCCGCACGCGCGTATGATGCAGCGGCATGGCGCCTCCGGTGGCCTCATAGAACATTGAACTTCCCCAATGTGCCGACGTGGGAGCGGGCGCAGGAGCTCGCGCCTCTGCCGTATCTTAGCACCGACGAGGATTGCCGCGACAACCGGAGGCGGGAGCACCATCTCGGCGATCACCCCAATGTGCCGACGTGGGAGCGGGCGCAGGAGCTCGCGCCTCTGCCGCGTCTTAGCACCGACGAGGATTGCCGCGACAACCGGAGGCGGGAGCACCATCTCGGCATCGCCGAGATGTAAGAGGAAGCCATGGCGCTGTGGCGCCAACACTTCCCGCAGGACATCATCAACGAGCGCGAGTTCTACGCACAAAGGAGGGCGGAGAGGGATAAGAGGAGGGCGGAGCGAGCCGCCTATTGCGAGGACAAGCGTAGGAGAAAAGTGGATGCTCAATTCAACATGGCTAGGAGCAGCGTCGCCCTGGGAATCCAACGATGATCGGTATCTTCACGCCCACAATCAGACATCGGAGGAGGACATCACCGAGGAGGAGTCGGACGATGAGGAGTAGTTCAATTATCTTTTTTTATCTATCTATGCTAAGAACTATCCTCTACTCTCTAGTATCTACTTCTCGATCTCAGCACTGTAAACGCTTTTTTAAAGCGCTGCGCGTTGCAATTCTGTTGGAGATTCTCTAACATGGCAGACGAGTGCTTTAATGTTGCCCACAAGATGCGCGAGTATTACTAGTAGTATTTTTCTTGCCATGTTGAGATTTTGGAACCACGAGTGTGAACATGCAGAGGAGCAATGAAGACCAAACACGGGATATTCACGACATCTTCAAGGAGCGTGGCAAGTTAAAGAGGAGCTGCACCGAACTTGTAAAATGAGCTTTGGTAAGTAGCACCCTTTCAAGTACTTTCGTTTAGCCTCGTGTTCTTTGATGTGTATATGTTGTATTTTCTGTTTCTCTTAAGCGTGGTGTTCTTCGATGTGTAATAAGAAGAGTCTTAATCGTCCTAATACTTTCGTTTTTAGCTTGATGTAGGAAGTGGGTGTTCTAACCTGGTAGTCTGTTTTTATATTTCTTTTCCTTTTGAATTCACTTCTCCGAGTTCTGTTTATCTGGCTTCTACTAAATGGATCTAGGTTTCTCTGGGTATTGATCTAAAAAATAAGTAACTTCATGTCAGGATGCAGTTCCTGCGAGGAGGGAAGTATGGTCAATGTTGAGATCATGTTTCCAAAATGAGGCTGGATTACACACAAGGTGCCAGTTCCCTAATGATGTTGGATTAGACACAAGGTGCAAATTCCCAGATGATGCTGGATTACACACAAGCTAGGTGGAGTCATTAGTTGTTCGTGTCCTCGTGGCATTAGTAAAGGCTGAAAGAAAGTGTGCAGCAACCTTTGAGAATGTAGCTGAGTTCCTGAAGAAGCGAAAAGAGCAATCAGATGCTCTCTTCACCCAAGCCAAAGAAGAGATGGAAGAAGCCAGAAATAAGCTAGCAAAGGCAGAGCACGCTAGGCGTCTCCTGCTATCTAAAACTGTTGTCAATACAAAATTTCCTTCATGATAGCTAGGTTCAAATGTTTATCCAGTCAGCATGCTTGTTGTGATGTCTGTGCATCTACTGATGTGGCACAAAAAGTTTTTTTCGGGTCATGTAATAACAACAATTACTTTCCAAACAATAACAGATGAAGCATTGGACATGGTATAGTTCACGCGCAAGCCCGACATTCCAAGTTCAACTTCCACATCAAACTCATGTTCACAGATATCTGCACATTCACACATAATGTCCACAACCATGATTCACTTCAAAGCCAAAAAAAATGTGAGGAGAGTTATAAATAAAGAAAAACCTCTACTAGTTCCTGCTACCAGTGCGAGCACAACAAGTCAAGACCATGTGTAAATTAATTATATTTTAGTCATTTTTTGTGTTCTAAAATGCCTGCCTGCTCGCGGAAGGACGTGTTGCCGGCACACGCGCGGATTCAATGAAGGCAGGCGGGGCAGTCTTAAGCTGGTTGCACGCGGCGAGGAGGCATGCTCAGCCGGGCCTGCAGCGAGTGCGGCCCTCTTGGCCAGCACGCCGGTTCAATGCCTGCGCTATGAGAGGTCGCGTCCGTGTCAGAGCAATCACTCCCTCTAGTCCTTTTCTGTTTGGGTATAACAAAATCTCGTTTTCCATTCACATTTTACAAGTAAAGTTCGTGGACAAACTTTAACCCAAAGTACGATGGGGACTAGTAAACCAGAATGGAGGTAGTAGTTTTTTTTAATCAAAGAAGGGTTTCCCCTTCCGATTACTGAAAACCATCATCTAAATCTAAACCATAGTATTTGCCCTAGAACTACCAGGTTCAACATCTCACAACATAAACCCATACAACCATACGCCAAGGAGGTACGTAGTACTATGAATTCCATTTTTGGTCCATACCAATCGTTCTAAAAACTACTTACTACTTATAACGTGCCATTGAAAATCGGAACTCTTAACCCTGCTAAAAAACGATATTTTAAACGTGGCTACTCGATCTGTGGCAACTGGCGAGCCACCGCGCTCCAAGTCGTTCACCTGTGGTCCCGACCATCAACTCCTATGGATCAAATTATCACGCGAGCTGACTATTCCTACAAAGGTGCTCTGCCATGTACCCGGTACCCGCGAATGTAGCAATCGTGCACCTAGGGTTTTAGGGTTTATTTGTTAACGTCGCCTTTACGTAACACTCATGTGTGCGAGACAGCGAGAGGCCGACTGCGTGTGTGCGCCTCTTCTCTTTGTATATGTACTCCACCGTTTTTCTGGTGCCCAAAAAATTATAATAACTACTAGCAATGTGCCAATGCATTGCCACACGATCAAAGTAGATTAATACATAGTCACCGATTTGATAGAAAAAAAGTCTAGTTTTGAAATACGTATATCACTAAAAAATATGTTATGTTTCACTCAAAATATATTCCCCGGTCTAGGTGTTGCATGAATATAATCACTTCTCCATCTTGAGGCTCAGGAGGGCACTCAGGGCCAGGGACTCGCCAATGAAGGACATTTTTTGAGGCTAAAGCGCCAGTGGTAACATATCCATTGATTTGCGTTTCCGCGATCCAGGACGGAACCCAGTTGCAAGCAGAGAATTGCTTGGTCATCTTGAAAAGCAAACTGTAAAGGGAAAACGAAGGCCGGTTTACGATTGATGGTTGAGGTGCACTAATCAGTGTTAAACCGGGGAATTTGGCCATGGCATATATGTAAGTTAAACCGGAAATTACTATTCAGGTCAAGATGGCGATTTAAGTGAGGGCTAATGGCATATGGCGGATTATCAACTACTAAAAGTTAAACCACCCTTAAATAGAAGAGGCAGAGCTGAAAATCTACTAAGTGTTTACAGAAACAGGTTTCACAATATGATAGTATAATTTTGGATCTACCGTGGTTCAGTAAGGAAATTTTTCTGAGCCCTAAAAATGGCGACAATAGAACACCATAAGTCTAGATGGGATCTATCAAGGCAGAAGGAGATACTATGGCGAGGTAAACTAAAGTTACAACTTTGGCCGCAAGAGGAAGATGACAAGTTCATCTAGATTAAACAATAAGCAAGAGGTAGTGAGCAAAGATGAACACTGATGAACACGGATGAACACAGAAACCCTAATACAGATCTAGGGTTGAAGGGAGGAGGATTACCAGATGCACAGGAATAGCAAAGACGAGTCGCGGGTTTCTGGTACGATCAGGTTGATGCAGCGGCCTTGTCGATGCAGTGCTTGAAGGTTGAGGGCGGCGGCAGAGCTTTAGAGCTTGAGCGTCACGAGGAGGAAGAAGAGGCACGGAACGGGAAGAAAGAAAGGACCCATGAGCCTATTTATAAGGCAAATGGATAAGGCAAGCGCGGGAATCGAGGAGCCTGAAGCGGCAAAAAGGGCGTAGTTGTCGCCTCAATCTTCGGGAGCAATTAATAAAAGGAATATTTTTTATGTTTTTATACAGAGATGACGTCCTCACAATCCGCTGCTGTATCCAGAGGATGACGTCACGGCGGATCAACAAAAGTTTACAAGAGAAGACATCGTGGCGGTTTACGAGAAATGTAAGAGGATGTTCAGGGGATTTTTTTCTAAGTATTAGAGATTGACACAAACTGGTTCAAATCAACCTGGGGCCTAATGTTGGGGATATAACTACTAAGGGTAAACCGCCCAGAAGGGGCCGGTTCACCCTCAACTGCATTGAAGCCCATAAAGGCCCAGAAGATGGCGCTTTACGGATGAAGCTTAGAGGGCTAGAGCCCAAAGATAGATTAGGGCCTAGAAGTTGTAAACTGCCATGATCATGTAACTTGTGTTGTAAGATAGGAAAGGGGAGACCAAGTCGGACACTTGTATGAGCCGGCCTCGGGACTCTATAGACCGGTCGGTCGTCAACCTATGTATATAAAAGGGACGACCCGGCGGCGGTTCAGGGACAAGAAACAACAACTCGAGACCCAGGCAAAGCATATTTGCTCCCTGGTCATCAAAACCCAATCAATCCCATCACAACTAGACGTAGGCTTTTACCTTCATCGAAGGGGCCGAACTAATATAAAACTCTCATGTCCCTTGTCCGGTTTAACCCCTTCAAGCTAACCCGTCGCGATGGCTCCACGACTAAGTCCTTTCATGAGGACATCTGATGTGTTAATTCCACAACAGTCTGCTTGTTTATCTTTCAGAGTGAGGAAGATATAAGTGTTGAACAAGAACAGTCTCATCATCTTGCTCAGGTGCTTGCGCTGCAGCTCGCCAGCAGGGCTAACCTTTCTTGAACTCTATTGAAGTGTTGTCGGTTTTGTATATTATTTTGTCGGCGTGTTTATTTGCACTGGTGGCGATCTTTTATGCCCAGTGTATGTATTCTACTATCTGCTTGAGCTTTATTATCATAGTGGCGAACTTTGAGGCCCAGTGGATGTAATATGCCGTAATTTCTTTATTTTATAGTCTAGGTTTCTCTTATTCACGATGCTGCAGTTATTTTCCTGTATATATATCCTGTCTTCGCAGTAATGTGGCCAAACCATAAAATTGCGATACATAATCAGGCTGTCATGCAATCATGATGTATGATCCGCATCATGGGCCCCGTCAAACTGGCCCACTAGTAGATTCGGGCCTTTAATAGGCCGAGTAACCCCGGCCCTCTTTTCGCAAGAAAACTCAATGGGCTTTTAGGAGGCTGAGAAGTAGGTTGGGCCTGAAACATGCCGAACAACTCACGGGCCGACAGCAGCCCGAATTGGACCCCGGCCCATGATTGTGTGAATCAAGTCACGGGCTTTTAACAGGCCAAAATTGTCTTGGTCCTTGTTTGTCCCAATCATATATCGGCTGCGAGCAGGCCGGATGCAAACCGGGTTGTAGTTAGGCCCAACTATATGACGGGCTTTTAACAGGACGAAATTAATATAGGGAGGAAATGTTAAATGGGCCCTTAACATGCCGAAACTAATATCAGGCCAAATTACTAAATGGGCCTTTAGCAAGTGGGCCCAAAAGCATAGCGTCCAGTTAACGGGCTGAATCTGATATGGGCCATAATTGAGGCCGAAGCCTCTTAAAGGGCCAGACCTGATCTGGGCCGTGATTTGGCCCAGAATGTGGGAGGCTTTTTTAACGGTCCGGATCTCATATGGGCCATTATTAGGCCCGGAACGTGGCAGGCCATTAATGGATCGGATCAAATATGGGTCGGCATTTGGCCCAAAACATGGTAGCCAGTTAATGGGCCGGCCTACTAGGGTCCTCAAAATCTTGTGGGCCTATAGCTGGGCTGGCCCGTTAGTGTCGGCGAAATCTCGTGGGCCTTTAGCTGGGCCGGCCCATTATGATCCACAAGAATTTTGTGGGCCTTTACCTGGGCTGGCCCATTATGGCACACAAAAATCTTGTGGGCCTTTACTTGGGCCGGCCCATTATGGCCCATGAAATCTTGTGGGCCTTTAGCTGAGCCAGCCCATTATGGTCTGCAAAAATCTCGTGGGCGTTTAGCTGGGCCGGCACATTATGGTCCGCAAAATCTTGTGGGACTTTAGTTGGGCCGGCCCATTTAAACTTGATGGGCCGTGCCACATGTTGATGTATCATAGGCGCCTTCTATCCTATGAGTGGATGACATCTATCCCAATGATGAGCCGACACGTGTTTCCTCCAGCCAATGATGATTTTACACGTGGAAAATCCACATTGGTCGTGGCTGTTAACGGGTTATCAGATCCAAAACCTGACCCGATAGCTTAACGGTGTTCCATTACGGTGGATGCCACGTGTCGGTCACCCTTGACGAAAGCACTTCTGTGACGTGCGATTTATCGTCATGGAAGTGGACACTTCCGTGATGATAATTTTGGTAATGTCATGGAACACTTCTACGACATCACAGGTATGACTATCTTGATTCTGTCATAAAATCGTCATGGATGTACATGCATGACAAAAAACACGACCTACTGTGACAAACATGTATCATTACGGAAGTGTATTTTTTTGTAGTGCCTCCATAGTTTACACCCCCCGGTCAAATTCTCGTGGTGCTTAGGCGAAGCCCTGCGCGGATCACATCACCATCGCCATCACCACACTGTCATACTGATGGAACTCATCTACTTCCTGGACACCTTTGCTGGATCAAGAGGATGAGGGATGTCATCGAGTTGAACATGTGCAGAACTCGGAGGTGATGTACGTTCGGTACTTGATCGGCCGGAGCTAGAAGAAGTTCGACTAGATCAACCGCGTTGTCAAACGCTTCCGCTTTCGGTCTACAAGGGTACGTAGACACACTCTCCCCCTCTCGTTGTTATTGATCTCCTAGATAGATCTTGCGTTAGCGTAGGATTTTTTTTGAAATTGCATGCTACGTTCCCCAACAGTGATATCAGAGTTGGGTCTATGCGTAGATGATATGCACGAGTAGAACACAAAGAGTTGTGGGCGGTGATCGTCATACTGCTTACCACCAATGTCTTATTTTGATTCGACAATATTGTTGGATGAAGCGGCCCGGACCAACCTTACATGACCACGTTCATGAGACCGGTTCCACCGACAGACATGCAACTAGTTTTGCATAAAGGTGGGTGGCAGGTGTCTGTTTCTCCTACTTTAGTTGAATCGAATTTGTCTGCGGCTAGTCCTTGTTGAAGGTTAAAATAGCAAACTTGATAAATCACCGTTGTGGTTTTCGTGCCGTAGGTAAGAACAGTTCTGTCTAGAAGCCCGTAGAAGCCACGTAAAACTTGCAACAACAAAGTAGAGGACGTCTAACTTGTTTTTGCAGGGCATGTTGTGATGTCATATGCTCAAGACATGATGTGATATACGTTGTTGTATGAGATGATCATGTTTAGTAATAGTTACTGACAACTGGCAGGAGCCTTATGGTTGTCACTTTATTGTATGAAATACAAACGTCATGTAATTGCTTTACTTTATCACTAAGTGGTAGCAATAGTTGTAGAAGCAATAGTTGGCGAGACGACCACGATTCTACGATGGAGATCAAGGTGTCGAGCCGGTGACAATGGAGATCATGATGATGCTTTGGAGATGGAGATCAAAATCACAAGATGATGATGGCCATATCATGTCACATATTTGTTTCCATGTGATGTTTATCTTTTATGCATCTTATTTTGCTTAGTTCGGCGGTAGCATTATAAGATGATACCTGAACTAAATTTCAAGGTATAAGTATTCTCCCTGAGTATGCACCGTTGTGACAGTTCGTCGTGCTGAGACACCACATGATGATCGGGTGTGATAAGCCCTATGTTGACATACAACGGGTGCAAGAAAGCTTTGCACATGCGGAATACTCATGTTAAACTTGACAAGCCTAGCATGTACAGACATGGCCTCGGAACACTGGAGACTGAAAGGTTGAACGTGAATCATATAGTAGATATGATCAACATAGATGTTCACCATTGATGACTACTCCATCTTACGTGCTTATCGGACATGGTTTAGTTGATTTGGATCACATTACACTTAGATGACTTGAGGGATGCCAGTTTAAGTGGGAGTTCTTAAGTAATTTGATTAATTGAACCTAATTTATCATGAACTTAGTCCTAATAGTATTTGCAAATTATGTTGTAGATCAATATCTCGTGATGTAGCTCCCCGTTTATTTTTGATATGTTCCTAGAGAAAAATAAGTTGAAAGATGATAGTAGCAATGATGCGGACTGGGTCCGTGATCTGAGGATTATCCTCATTGCTACACAGAAGAATTATGTCATTCATGCACCGCTAAGTGACAGACCTATTGCAGGAGTAGATGCAGACGTTATGAACATTTGGCAAGCTCGATATGATGACTACTTGATAGTTTAGTGCGCCATGCTTTACGGCTTAGAATCGGGACTTCAAAGTCGTTTTGAACGCCACAGAGCATATGAGATGTTCCAAGAGTTGAAATTGGTATTTCAGACTCATGCCCGTGTCGAGAGGTATGAGACCTCTGACAAGTACTTTGGCTACAAGATGGAGGAGAATAGCTCAGCTAGTGAGCATGTGCTCAGAATGTATGGGCACTACAATCACTTGAATCAAGTGGGAGTTAATATTCCAGATAAGATAGTGATTGATAGAGTTATCTAGTCACTATTACCAAGTTACTAGAACTTCATGATGAACTATAATGTGCAAGGGATAACGAAAAGATTCCTGAGCTCTTCGCGATGCTGAAATCGGCGAAGGTAGAAATCAAGAAAGAGCATCAAGTATTGATGGTTAACAAGACCACTAGTTTCAACAAAAAGGGCAAAGGAAAAGAAAGGGAACATCAAGAAGAATGACAAGCAAGTTTTCACTCCCGTGAAGAATCCCAAAGCTGGACCTAAGCGTGAAACTGAGTGCTTCTTCTACAAAGGAAATGGTTACTGGAAGCGGAACTACCCCAATTATTTGGTGGATACAAAGAATGGCAAAGTGAACAAAGGTATATTTGATATACATGTTATTGATGTGTACCTTACTAGTTCTCGTAGTAGCCCCTGGGTATTTGATACCTATTCGATTGCTAAGATTAGTAACTCGAAACAGGAGTTGCAGAATAAATGGAGACTAGTTGAGGGTGAGCGATGATGTGTGTTCGAAGTGGTTCCAAGATTGATATAATCATCATCGCACACTCCCTACACTTTAGGGATTAGTGTTGAACCTAAATAAATGTTATTTGGTGTTTGCATTGAGCATGAACAAGATAGGATCGTGTTTACTGCAAAACGGTTATTCATTTAAGACAGAGAATAATTGGTGTTCTGTTTACATGAATAAAACCTTCTATGGTCATACACCCAATGTTAATGGTTTATTGAATCTCGATCATAGTGATACACATATTCATAATATTGGTGCCAAAGGATGCAAAGTTGATAATGATAGTGCAACATACTTGTGGCACTGCCGGTTTGGTCATATTGGTGTAAAGCGCATGAAGAAACTCCATGCAGATGGACTTTTCGAATCACTTGATTATGAATTATTTGATACTTGTGAACCGTGCCTCATGGGCAAGATGACTAAAACTCCATTCTCCGGAACAATGGAGCGAGCCAATGACTTATTGGAAATAATAGATACCGATGTATGCGGTCCGATGAGTGTTGAGGCTCGTAGCAGGTATTGTTATTTTCTGACCTTCACAGATGATTTGAGCAGATATGGGTATATCTACTTAATGAAGCACAAGTCTGAAACATTTGAAAAGTTCAAAGAATTTCAGAGTGAAGTAGAGAATCATCGTAACAAGAAAATAAAGTTTCTACGATCTGATCGCGGAGGAGAATATTTGAGTTACTAGTTTGGCCTTCATTTAAGACAATGTGGAATAGTTTCACAACTCACGCCACCTGGAACACCACATCATAACGGTGTGTCTGAATGTCGTAACCGTACTTTATTAGATATGGTGCGATCTATGATGTCTCTTACCAATTTACTACTATCGTTTTGGGGTTATGCATTAGAGGCAGTTGCATTCACATTAAATAGGGCACCATCTAAATCCATTGAGACGACACCGTATGAATTGCGGTTTGGCAAAAACCCTAAGTTGTCGTTTCTTAAAGTTTGGGGTTGCGACATTTATGTCAAAAGGCTTCAGCCTGATAAGCTCGAACCCAAATCAGAGAAGTGCATCTTCATAGGATACCCTAAGGAAACAATTGGGTACACCTTCTACCACAGATCCGAAGGCAAGATCTTTGTTGCCAAGAAGGGAACCTTTCTGGAGAAGCAGTTTCTCTCGAAAGAAGTGAGTGGGAGGAAAGTAGAACTTAATGAGTTAATTGTACCTTCTCTCAATTTGGAAAGTAGCTCATCAGAGAAATCCGTTCCCGTGATGCCTACAACCAACTAGAGAGGAAGCTAAAGATTATGATCATGAAACTTTAGATCAAGTTACTACTGAATTTTGTAGGTCAACTAGAGCATGATCTACACCAGAGTGGTGTGGTAATCCTGTCTAGAAGTCATGTTACTAGACCAAGGCGAACCTACGAACTATGAAGAAGCTATGATGAGCCCAGATTCTGACAGATGGCTTGAGTCCATGAAATATGAGATATGATCCATATATGAGAACAAAGTGTGGACTTTGGTGGACTTTCCCGATGATCGGCAATCCATAGAGAATAAATGGATCTTCAAGAAGAAGACTGATGTTGATGGTAATGTTACTGTCTACAAAAGCTTGACTTGTCGCAAAAGGTTTCCGACAAGTTCAAGGGGTTGACTGATAACCCACAAGTATAGGGGATCAATTGTAGCCTCTTTCGATAAGTAAGAGTGTCGAACCCAACGAGGAGCTAAAGGTAGAACAAATATTCCCTCAAGTTCTATCGACCACCGATACAACTCTACGCACGCTTAACGTTCGCTTTACCTAAAACAAGTATGAAACTAGAAGGACTTTGTAGGTGTTTTTGGATAGGTTTGCAAGATAATAAAGAGCACGTAATAAAAAGTAGGGGCTGTTTAGGTAAAGAATCAATAAAGTAAATATTGTGAGTGTGGAAAAGTGGTGGTAGGAATTGTGGAATTGTCCCTAAGCAATTGACTACTTTACTAGACCGATAGCAAGTTTTTTGTGGGAGAGGCATAAGCTAACATACTTTCTCTTCTTGGATCATATGCACTTATGATTGGAACTCTAGCAAGCATCCGCAACTACTAAAGATCATTAAGGTAAAACCCAACCATAGCATTAAAGCATCAAGTCCCCTTTATCCTATACGCCACAACCCCCTTACTCGGGTTTATGCTTCTGTCACTCAAGCAACCCACTATAAGCGAATCATGAATGTATTGCAACACCCTACATCGGGAATCCCTCATGCTTGCGCGACACGGAAGGCACACTAGGACAGCAACATAACCACAAGCAAATTAAACCAATCATAGCAATTCGCCAATCACCGGTAGGACAACGAAAATCTACTCAGACATCATAGGATGGCAACACATCATTGGATAATAATATGAAGCATAAAGCACCATGTTCAAGTAGAGGGTGCAGCGGGTTGCGGAGAGTGGACCGCTGAATATTGATGGGGGAAGGTGATGGAGATGCTGGTGAAGATAACGGCGGTATTGGTGTAGATCGCGATGATGATGATGGCCCCCGGTGGTGTTTCGGCGCCACCGGAAGCGAGGGGGAGAGAGCCCCCCTTCTTTTTCTTCTTCCTTGACCTTCTCCCTAGATGGGAGAAGGGTTTCCCATCTGGTCCATGTTCACCATGGCGTGGGAGGGGCGAGAGCCCCTCCAAGACTGGATCTGTCTTTCTGTCTCTCTCTATTTCTGTGTTTCCTGATTCTGCCCTTTCACTGTTTCTTATAAATCCGGAGATCCGCAACTCCAATTGGATTGAAACCTTCACCAAGATTTTTCTCCGAAAATTAGATTTCTTGCGGCAAAATAAGAGCATCAACCTCCTTACGGGGTGCCCACGAAGGTCAAGGGCGCGCCCACCCCCCTGGGGTGTCCCCCTGCGTCGTGGGCCCCTCGGACACCATCTCGCGTTGATTTTTCTTTCCAAAAATCATAAATATTCAAAAAATATTTTTCGTCCGTTTTTATCCCGTTTGGACTCTGTTTGATATGGGGTTTCTGCGAAACATAAAACATGCAACAAACAGGAACTGGCACTGGGCACTGGATCAATATGTTAGTCCTAAAAATAATATAAAAAGTTGCCAAAAGTATATGAAAGTTGTATAATATTGGCATGGAACAATCAAAAATTATAGATACGACGGAGACGTATCATTGACTATGATGAGACTTTCTCAACCGTAGCGATGCTTAAGTCCGTCCGAATCATGTTAGCAATTGCCACATTTTATGAAATCTAGCAAATGGATGTCAAAACTGCATTCCTTAAATGGATATCTCTAAGATTTGTATATGATGCCACCAGAAGGTTTTGTCGATCCTAAAGGTGCTAACAAAGTGTGCAAGCTCCAGTGATCCATCAATGGACTGGTGCAAGCATCTCGGAGTTGGAATATACGCTTTGATGACGTGATCAAAGCATATGGTTTTATACAGACTTACGGATGAAGCCTGTATTTACAAGAAAGTGAGTGGGAGCTCTGTAGCATTTCTGATATTATATGTGGATGACATATTGTTGCTTGGAAATGATATAGAATTTTTGGATAGCATGAAAGGATACTTGAATAAGAATTTTTCAATGAAAGACCTCGGTGAAGCTGCTTACATATTGGGTATCAAGATCTATAGAGATAGATCAAGACTCTTGATAAGATTTCCAATGAGTAAAACCTTGACCAGATTTTGAAGGAGTTATAAATGGATCAATCAAAGAAGGAGTTCTTGTCTATATAACAAGGTGTAAAGTTGAGTAAGACTCAAAGTCCGACCGTGGCAGAAGATAGAGAAAGAATTAAAGTCATTCCCTATGCCTTAGCCATAGGTACTATAAAGTATGCCATGCTGTGTACCAGACCAGTTGTGTGCCTTGCTATGAGTTTGGCAAGGGGGTACAATAGTGATCTAGGAGTGTATCACTGGACAGCGGTCAAAATTATCCTTAGGTACCTAAAGAGGACTAAGGAAATGTTTTTCGGTTATGGAGGTGATAAAGGGTTCGTCGTAAAGGTTTACGTCGATGCAAGCTTTAACACTGATCCAGATGACTTGGAGTCTCAATCTGGATACATATTGAAAGTGGGAGCAATTAGCTAGAGTAGCTCCATACAGAGCTTTTAGACATAAATTTGCAAAATACATACGGATCTGAATGTGACAGACCCGTTGACTAAGCCTCTCTCACAAGCAAAACATGATCACACCTAAGTACTCTTTGGGTGTTAATAAGATGGCGATGTGAACTAGATTATTGACGCTAGTAAACCCTTTGGGTGTTGGTCACATGGCAATGTGAACTATGGGTATTAATCACATAAAGATGTGAACTATTGGTGATAAATCACATGGCGATATGAACTAGATTATTGTGTCTAGTGCAAGTGGGAAACTGAAGGAAATATGCCATAGAGGCAATAATAAAGTTCTTATTTTATATTTCCTTATATCATGATAAATGTTTATTATTCATGCTAGAATTGTATTAACCAGAAACTTGATACATGTGTGGATACATAGACAAAACACTGTGTCCCTAGTAAGCCTCTACTAGACTAGCTCGTTGATCAAGATGGTTAAGTTTCCTAACCATAGACATGTGTTGTCATTTGATAAACGGGATCACATCATTACAAGAATGATGTGATGGACAAGACCCATTCATTAGCATAGCATATTGATCATTCAGTTTTATTGCTATTGATTTCTTCATGTCAAATACATATTCCTTCGACTATGAAATTATGCAACTCCCGGATACTGGAGGAATGCCTGGTGTGCTATCAAAAGTCACAACATAACTGGGTGATACGTCTCCAACGTATCTACTTTTCCTAGTGCTTTTCCTCTTGTTTTGGACTCTAATTTGCATGATTTGAATGAAATTAACCCCGGAGTGACGCTGTTTTCACCAGAACTACCATGGTGTTATTTTTGTGCAGAAATAAAAGTTCTCGGAATGGAACGAAACTTTGCAAGGATTTTTTATATCAAATAAGAGAATTTCTGGAGCCAGGAAGTACCTGAGGGGGGCACTTGGGTGGGCACAACCCACCAGGGCACGCCTGCCCCCCAAGCATGCCCTGGTGGGTGCTGCCCACTTGGTGGCCCTGCTGACTCTCAAACCGACGCTATAAAATCCCATATTTCCAGAAAAAATCAGGGAGAAAGAATCATCGCGTTTCACGTGACGGAGCCGCCGCCGTCTCCTGTTCTTCATTGGGAGGCTAGATCTGGAGTCTGTTTGGGGCTCCAGAGAGGGGGATCTTCGATCTTTGTCATCACTAACACATCTCCATCGCCAATTCCATGATGTTCCCCACCGGGAGTGAGTAATTCCTTCGTAGGCTCGCTGGTCGGTGAGGAGTTGGATGAGATTCATCATGTAATTGAGTTACTTTTGTTAGGGCTTGATCCCTAGTATCCACTATGTTCTGACATTGATGTTGCTATGACATTGCCATGCTTAATGCTTGTCACTTTAGGCCCGGGTTCCATGATTTCAGATCTGAACCGTTTATGTTATCACCTTATTATCCATGTTCTAGATCCGATCTTGCAAGTTATAGTCACCTACTACGCGTTATGATCCGGCAACCCTGGAGTGACAATAGTCGGGACCACTCCCGGTGATGACCGTAGTTTGAGGAGTTCATGTATTCACCGTGTGTTAATGCTTTGTTCCAGTTCTCTATTAAAAGGAGGCCTTAATATCCCTTAGTTTCCATTAGGACCCCACTGCCACGGGAGGGTAGGACAAAAGATGGCATGCAAGTTCTTTCCATAAGGATGTATGACTATTTATGGAATACATGCCTACATTATATTTATGAACTGGAGCTAGTGCCGTATCGCCCTAGGTTATAACTGTCTCATGATGAATGTCATCCAACGAGTCACCGATCCAATGCCTATGAATTTATCTTATATTGTTCTTGCTAAGTTACTACTGTTGCTACTGCTATCATTACTGCTACAATATCACTGCTATCACTGTTACTGCTACCATTACTACTACTGCTATCATCAAAACTATCATACTACTGTGCTACTAATCACTTTGTTGCAGATAATTAATCTCCAGGTGTGTTTGAATTGACAACTCAGCTGCTAATACCTTCAAATATTCTTCGGCTCCCCTTGTGTCGAATCTATAAATTTGGGTTGAATATTCTACCCTCGAAAATTGTTGCGATCCCCTATACTTGTGGGTTATCACTGGGTGAATATAAAGATGCTCTACGGGTATCTATGAAGGTGTTTGTTGGGTTGGCATAGATCAATATTAGGATTTGTCACGATGAGTAACGAAGAGGTATCTCTAGGCCCACTCGGTAATACACATCATAAGAAGCTCTTGCTACGTCTTGAGCTAGCGTTCGTTTTCCTTGAAGAGGAAAGGGTGATGCAGCAATAGTAGCATAAGTATTTCCCTCAGTTTTTGAGAACCAAGGTATCAATCCAGTAGGGGGCTCCTCAAAAGTCCCACGCACCTACACAAACAAACCAAGAACTCACAACCAACGCGATAAAGGGGTTGTCAATCCCTTCACGGCCACTTGTGAAAGTGAGATCTGATAGAGATAGTATGATAAGATAAATATATTTTTGGTATTTTATAATATAGATGCAAAAAGTAAAGATGCAAATAAAAGTAGATTGGAAGCAAATATGATAAGAGATAGACCCGGGGGCCATAGATTTCACTAGAGGCTTCTCTTGAGATAGCATAAGTATTACGGTGGGTGAACAAATTACTGTCGAGCAATTGATAGAAAAGTGAATAATTATGACATTATCTAGGCATGATCATGTATATAGGCATCACGTCCGCAACAAGTAGACCGACTCCTGCCTGCATCTACTACTATTACTCCACACATCGACCGACTCCTGCCTGCATCTAGAGTATTAAGTTCATAAGAACAGAGTAACGCCTTAAGCAAGATGTCATGATGTAGAGGGATAAACTCATGCAATATGATATAAACCCCATCTTTTTATCCTCGATGGCAACAATACAATACGTGCCTTGCAACCTTTTCTGTCATTGGGTAAGGACACCGCAAGATTGAACACAAAGCTAAGCACTTCTCCCATGGCAAGAAAGATCAATCTAGTAGGCCAAACCAAACCGATAATTCGAAGAGACTTGCAAAGATAACTCAATCATACATAAAAGAATTCAGAGGAGATTCAAATATTTCTCATAGATAAACTTGATCATAAACCCACAATTCATCGGATCTCGACAAACACACCATAAAAAGAGATTACATCGAATAGATCTCCACAAGAGAGGGCGAGAACATTGTATTGAGATCCAAAAAGAGAGAAGAAGCCATCTAGCTAATAACTATGGACCCAAAGGTCTGTGGTAAACTACTCACAACTCATCGGAAGGGCTATGGTGTTGATGTAGAAGCCCTCCGTGGTCGATTCCCCCTCCGGCAGAGCGCCGGCGAAGGCTCCAAGATGGGATCTCGCGGATACAGAAGGTTACGGCGGTGGAAATTGTGTTTCGGGTGCTCCTTGGGTATTTTCGGGGTACATAGGCTTATATAGGAGGAAGAAGTATGTCGGTGGACGCCCGAGGGTCCCATGAGATAGGGGTGCGCCCTATAGGGGGGCCCTCCTATCTCGTGGAGGCCTCGGCTGTTTCTTGACTTGCACTCCAAGTCCTCTGGATCACGTTCGTTCCAAAAATCATGCTCCCGAAGGTTTCATTCCATTTGGACTCCGTTTGATATTCCTTTTCTTCGAAATACTGAAATAGGCAAAAAAACAGCAATACGGGCTGGGCCTCCAGTTAGTAGGTTAGTCCCAAAAATGATAATAATGTGTAAAATAAAGCCCATAAACAACCAAAAGGGGTAATATAATAGCATGGAACAATCAAAAATTATAGATACGTTGGAGACGTATCAAGCATCCCCAAGCTCAATTCTTGCTCGTCCTCGAGTAGGTAAATGATAAAAAAGAAATTTTTGATGTGGAATGCTACCTAGCATAATTCTCAATGTAATTTTCTTTAATGTGGCATGAATGTTCAGAACCAAATGATTCAAGATAAAAGCTTATAAAACATAAAAATAATAATACTTTGAAGCATACTAACAAATAATCATGTCCTATCAAAATAGCATAGCCAAAGAAAGTTTATCCCTACAAAATCATATAGTTAGGACATGCTTCATTTCCATTACACAAAATACTCCCATCATGTACAACCCCGATGACGAGCCGAGCAATTGGTTCATACTTTTTAACGCGCTTCAGCTTTTTTCAACTCTTACGCAATACATGAGCGCAAGCCATGGACATAGCACTATGGTGGTAAATGGTGGTGGTTGTAAGGACAAAAAGAGGGAGAAGATAATCTCACATCAACTAGGCGTATCAACGGGCTATGGAGATGCCCATCAATAGATATCAATGTGAGTGAGTAGGGATTGTCATGCAACGGATGCACTAGAGCTATAAATATATGAAAGCTTAACAAAAGAAACTAAGTGGGTGTGCATCCAACTTGCTTGCTCACGAAGACCTAGGGCATTTTGAGGAAGCCCATCATTGGAATATACAAGCCAAGTTCTATAATGAAAAATTCCCACTAGTATATGCAAGTGACAATATATGAGACTCTCTATCATGATGATCATGGTGCCACTTTGAAGCACAAGTGTGGAAAAAGAGATAGTAGCATTGTCTCTTCTCTCTTTTTCTCTCATTTTATTATTTTCCTTTTTTCTTTTTTTCTTTTTTTTGTTTTCTTTGGCCTCTTTTTTCCCCTTTTTTTCTTTTTGGCCTTTCTCTTTTTTTTCTTTTTTTTCTTTTTGTAAAGTCCGAAGTCTCATCCCGACTTGTGGGGGAATCATAGTCTTCATCATCCTTTCCTCACTAAGATAATGCTCTAATAATGAAGATCATCACACTTTTATGGATTTACAACTCAAGAATTACAACTCAAAGCTAGAACAAGATATGACTCTATATGAATGCCTCCGGCGGTGTACCGGGATACGCAATGAATCAAGAGCGACATGTATGGAAATTATGAAGGTGGCCTTGCCACAAATACTATGTCAACTACATGATCATGCAAAGAGCAATATGACAATGATGAAATGTGTCATAATAAACGGAACGGTGGAAAGTTGCATGGCAATATATCTCGGAATGGCTATGGAAATGCCATAACAGGTAGGTATGGTGGCTATTTTGAGGAAGGTAAATAATGGGTTCAATACCGGCGAGAGTTGCACGGTAATAAGAAAAGCTAGCAAAGTGGAAGGATGAGTTTGCGTATATCCATGGACTCACATTAGTCATAAAGAACTCATATACTTATTGCAAAAGTCTACTTAGCCCTCGAAGCAAAGTACTACGCATGCCCCAAGAGGGATAGATTGGTAGGAAAAGACCATCCCTCGTCCCCGACTGCCACTCATAAGGAAGACAATCAAAAGAGCACCTCATGCAACAAATTTGTCACACAACTTTTACCATACGTGCATGCTACGGGACTTGCCAACTTCAACAAAAGTATTTCTCAATTTCATAATTACCCACTAGCATGACCCTAACATTACTACCTTTATATCTCAAAACAATTATCAAGCAACAAATTGATCATAGCACCCAATTCTTTTCTATGATAGTTTTTATTATACCCAACTTGGATGCTCATCATTCTAGGACCAAATTTGTAACCAAAGCAAATACCATGCTGTTCTAAAAGACTCTCAAAATAATATAACTAAATCATGAGAGACTAGCAATTTCTCCAAAATTAAGTTACCACCGTGCTCTAAAAGATATAAGTGAAGCACTAGAGCAAGAACTATCAATCTCAAAAGATATAAGTGAAGCACATAGAGTATTCTAGCAAATTCTAATCAAGTAGGATTATCCCAAAAGGTGTGTACAACAAGGATGCTTGTGGTAAACTAAAAAGCAAAGACTAATATAATACACGACGCTCCAAGCAAAACACATATCATGTGGCGAATAAAAATATAGCTCCAAGTAAAGTTACCAATGAACGAAGATGAAAGAGGGGATGCCTTCTCGGGGCATCTCCAACCTTAGGATTTTGGATATCCTTGAATATATTGGGGTGCCATGGGCATCCCCAAGCTTAGGCACTTGCCACTCCTTATGCCATAGTCCATAAAAGCTTTACCCAAAACTTGAAAACTTCACAACACAAAACTCAACAGGAAATCTCATAAGCTCCGTTAGTGAAAGAAAAGAAAACCACCACATAAGGTACTGTAATTAACTCATTATTTATTTATTTTGGTGTTAAACCTACTGTATTCCAACTTCTCTATGGTTTATAAACTATTTTACTAGCCATAGATGCATCAAAATAAGCAAACAACACACGAAAAACAGAATATGTCAAAAACAGAACAGTCTGTAGCAATCTGTAACTAACGAAAACTTCTGGAACTCTAAAAATCCTACCAAAATAGGAAGTCCTGGAAAATTTGTCTATTGATTATCAGAGAAAAGAATCAACACAAAATAATGTTTCTGTGATTTAACAAAATTAAATTGGTGCGTGCAAAGTTTCAGTTTTTCAGTAGAATCAAATCAACTATCATCATAGGTTATCCTATAGGTTCTACTTGGCACAAACACTAATTAAAAGATAAAAAACATCTAAACATAGAGTAGATGCAAGATTTATTAAATAACGTCAAGGAAAAATATTGGGTTGTCTCCCAACAAGCGCTTTTCTTTAAAGCCTTTATAGCTAGGCATTGAGATTTCAATGATGCTCACATGAAAGACAAAAATTGAAGCATAAATAGAGCATCATAAAACATGTGACAAACACACTTAAGTCTAACATACTTCCTATGCATAGGCATATTATAAGCAAACAAATTTTCAAGTCAAGCAAAAACTAGCATATGCAAGGAAGAAGAAAGAGACGATAGCAATCTCAACATGACGAGAGGTAATTTAATAAGATAAAAATTTCCACGACCATATTTTCCTCTCTCATAATAATTACATGTAGGATAGGCAAATTCAACAAAATAGCTATCAGAAAACATATTCTCAACATGATCCATATGCATGCAAAGTTGACACTCTTCCAAGATAGTGGGATTAACATTAACTAAAGTCATGACCTTTCCGAACCCACTTTTATCAAAAATATCATAAGATTGAACATACTCCAGATATGTGGGATCTAAAGTTGACACTCTTCCAAACCCACTTTCAATATTATTGCAAACACTATTATCAATCTCATATTCATCATGGGGCTTAAATAAATTTTCAAGGTTATAAGAAGAATCACCCCAATCATGATCATTGAAACAAGTAGTAGACATAGCAAAACTAGCATCCCCAAGCTTAGGGTTTTGCATATTATTAGCACAATTGACATCAAGATAATTTATAGGAAAATCATTGCAATCATGCTTTTTATTCAAGGAGTTATCGTGAATCTCTTCATAAATTTCTTCATCATAATTTTTAGATTCACAAATTTTGAGCAAAGCTTCATAAAGATAATCTAGTGCACAAAACTCACTAGCAATTGGTTCATCATAATTGGATCTCTTAAAAAGATTAGCAAGCGGATGAGGATCCATAGATCTTAGGTTCTCTGTTTAGCAATAAATAAGCATCTATTCCAACCAAACGAGCAAACGAAAGGGAAAGCAAGACAGAGAGAGAGAGAGAGAGAGAGAGAGAGAGAGAGAGAAAGAGAGGGCAAATAAAACGGCAAAGGTGAAGTGGGGGAGAGGAAAACGAGAGGCAAATGGCAAATAATGTAAATGCGAGGGAGATGAGTTTGTGATGGGTACTTGGTATGTCTTGACTTGAGCGAAGACCTCTCCCGCAACGGCGCCAGAAATCGCACGTCGGCGGGAGGTCGAATCTTGACTTGACTTGGTGGAAGCCTCCCCGGCAACGGCGCTAGAAATCCTTCTTGCTATGTCTTGAGCTTGCGTTGGTTTTCCTTGAAGAGGAAAGGGTGATGCAGCAATAGTAGTGTAAGTATTTCCCTTAGTTTTTGAGAACCAAGGTATCAATCCAGTAGGAGGCTCCTCAAAAGTCCCATGCACCTACACAAACAAACCAAGAACTCACAACCAACGCGATAAAGGGGTTGTCAATCCCTTCACGGCCACTTGCGAAAGTGAGATCTGATAGAGATAGTATGATAAGATAAATATATTTTTGGTATTTTATAATATAGATGCAAAAAGTAAAGATGCAAATAAAAGTAGATTGAAAGCTTATATGATAAGAGATAGACCCGGGGGCCATAGGTTTCACTAGAGGCTTCTCTCAAGATAGCATAAGTATTACGGTGGGTGAACAAATTACTGTCGAGCAATTGATAGAAAAGCGAATAATTATGAGATTATCTAGGCATGATCATGTATATAGGCATCACATCCGCAACAAGTAGACCGACTCCTACCTGCATCTACTACTATTACTCCACACATCGACCGACTCCTGCCTGCATCTAGAGTATTAAGTTCATAAGAATAGACTAACGCCTTAAGCAAGATGACATGATGTAGAGGGATAAACTCATGCAATATGATATAAACCCCATCTTTTTATCCTCGATGACAACAATACAATACGTGCCTTACGACCCTTTCTGTCACTGGGTAAGGACACCGCAAGATTGAACCCAAAGCTAAGCACTTCTCCCATGGCAAGAAAGATCAATCTAGTAGGCCAAACCAAACCGATAATTCGAAGAGACTTGCAAAGATAACTCAATCATACATAAAAGAATTCAGATGAGATTCAAATATTTCTCACAGATAAACTTGATCATAAACCCGCAATTCATCGGATCTCGACAAACACACCGTAAAAAGAGATTACATCGAATAGATCTCCACAAGAGAGGGGGAGAGCATTGTATTGAGATCCAAAAAGAGAGAAGAAGCCATCTAGCTAATAACTATGGACCCGAAGGTCTGTAGTAAACTACTCACAACTCATCTGAAGGGCTATGGTGTTGATATAGAAGCCCTCCGTGGTCGATTCCCCCTCCGGCAGAGCGCCGGCGAAGGCTCCAAGATGGGATCTCGCGGATATAGAAGGTTATGGCGGTGGAAATTGTGTTTCGGGTGCTCCCTGGATGTTTTCGGGGTACGTAGGATTATATAGGAGGAAGAAGTACATCGATGGCCGCCCGAGGGGCCCACGAGATAGGGGACGCGCCCTATAGCGATGGCGCCCTCCTATCTCGTGGAGGCCTCGGCTGTTTCTTGACTTACACTCCAAGTCCTCTGGATCATGTTCGTTCCAAAAATCATGCTCCCGAAGGTTTCATTCCGTTTGGACTCCGTTTGATATTCCTTTTCTTCGAAATACTGAAATAGGCAAAAAAACAGCAATACGAGTTGGGCCTCCGGTTAGTAGGTTAGTCCCAAAAATGATAATAATGTGTAAAATAAAGCTCATAAACATCCAAAAGGGGTAATATAATAGCATGGAACAATCAAAAATTATAGATACGTTGGAGACGTATCAGAAGCCTTGCAAGCAAAGTGACTAATAAGTTAGTTGCAGGATGATGTATTATGAAATGAGTAAAGAGACTTGTCGGTAACGAGATTGAACAAGTTATGAAGATACCGACAATCGAATCTCGGGGAAGTAACATACGGATGACAAAGGGAATAACGTATGTTGTCATAACGGTTCGACCGATAAAGATCTTTGTAGAACATATGGGAGCCAATATAAGCATCCAGGTTTCGCTGTTGGTTATTAACCAGAGAGGTGTCTCGGTCATGTCAACATAGTTCTCGAACCCGTAGGGTCCGCATGCTTAATGTTCGATGGCCATATTGTATTATATGAGTTATGTGATTTGGTGATCGAATGTTCTTCGGAGTCCCGGATGAGATCACAGACATGACGAGGAGTCTCGAAATGGTCGAGAGGTAAATATTGATATATATATATATATATATATATATATAGGACGATGGTATTCGGACACCGGAAGTGTTCTGGAGGGTACCTGGTACATATCAGGTCACCGGAAGGTGTTCCGGGCACCCCCGGCAAAAGATATGGCCCTTATGGGCCAAGAGGGGAAACACACCAGCCACAAAGGGGCTGGTGCGCCCCCCCCCCCATATGGGCTGGCCAAATTGGAGAAGGAAATGGGAAGGAGGAAAGGAAAAGGGGAATATGATTCCCCTTCCCCCTCTTCCCTTCCTACTCCGAATAGGAATAGGAGAGGGGGGTTGGCCGAATTGGGAGAGGACCCCAAGTAGGATTCCTCCTACTTGGGGCGCCCCTTGGCTGCCTCTTCTCCCCTCTAACCTATATATATGTGGGGAGGGGGCGCCTAAAACACACAACATCAATTGTTAGCCATGTGCGGCGCCCCCCTCCACAGTTTACACCCCCCGGTCATATTCTTGCGGTGCTAGGCGAAGCCCTACACAGATCACATCACCATCGTCGTCACCACACCGTCGTGCTGACGGAACTCATCTACTTCCTCAACACCTTTGCAGGATCAAGAGGACGAGGGACGTCATCGAGCTGAACATGTGCAGAACTCGGAGGTGTCATACATTCGGTACTTGATCAGTCGGAGTTAGAAGAAGTTCGACTACATCAACCGCGTTGTCAAACGCTTCCGCTTTCAGTCTACGAGGGTACGTAGAGACACTCTCCCTCTCTCGTTGCTATTCATCTCCTAGATAGATCTTGCACGAGAGTAGGATTTTTTTGAAATTCCATGCTATGTGCCCCAACAAAAAATACCACAATTTGGGCTAGGGTTATATAAAACTACCACTTTTTAAAATCCCTCAAAACACTACCACTATTTTGGTTGTCTCTTCCAAAAAACTACTAAGTTGCGTTGATGATTGTGTTAGTTAATTTAAATCACGTTTATGACGGATTGGGTCCACTCGTCAGTTTTGACCGTTATGACAGATGGAGCCCACATGTGTGTCCCTTCGCAAAAATAAAAAACAACCAGGTCCCTTTCAATTTTTTAGAAAAAAACAATTGGATCCTTTTCAGTATTTTAGAAAAAGCAATCAGGTCCCTGCCAGTGAGCTCGTCACTGGAGCCGGCCGGCGTTGCTCTGGCGAGCTCGAGGGCATGCCGGCTCCTGCATGCAGCGTGACCGAGCTCCAAGTGCCGCATAGCCCCGTTCCAGAGCTGCTGCATGCGGCACACTCGGAGCTGGAGGGCCGTTGCAGCCACGATGGGTGACACCATGCCCGGCCAGCTGCTTGCCGCTGCCGCTCCTTCCCGCAGTTTGCAGCTGCTGCTTCTCCTTCCGGTTGTTGCTATTCCTTGCGGCTGCCGCTCCTTGCTGTGGGTGCTGCTCCTTGCTGTTGCTGCTTGTCGCTGCTCCTTGTGACTGTTACTCTGCTCTAGCAGCCAGGGTGCCAAGGTCCAGGCAGTAGAAGCATGAAGAAATTCTCCCCGACATCGCCCATATTGCCATGGTCGAGCTGTTGCGCATCGAAGCTTACCTGGGCGAGCGCAGGAGTGGAGGAAAGGGGCGGATAAGTCTGGGCGTGGCGGAGATGGGCACGGCCATGGTGGCTCGATGTAGGCTGTGCGGCAGCGACGCTGGTGAGAATGGCCAGCCTCGGGAGAGAGAGTTCAGGGAAGGAGATGGGAGATGAGAGTAGAAAGAGAAAGAGAGGGAGAGAGAGAGAGAGAGCTTACATGTGTGTCCCATATGTAAGTAATGGTCAAACAAACGGTCAAAGCTGATGGGTGGGCCAACAATGTCATGAATATGGTTAAAAGTTAATAGTTGAGCAACTAGTGTTTTTGGAACATCCAACCAAAATAGTGGTAGCATTTTGAGAAATTTAAAAAGTGATAGTTTTCCATAACCCTAACCCGAATTACGGTAGCTTTTTGCTATATACTCTCGAAGCTTGGGTGTAAAGCTTCCCTGTATTGTCGTAACTGGCCACATGGCATATCCGCTGATCTCGTGCATCGGCTGAAGTGGTTTGACTCCTATAAGTAATAGTTAGAGCATACTCCGGAGGACCTTGATACGGAGCGTACGTCCATTCTTAGGGAAGGACTATGATAACCATCACCTATGTGGCAGTTAGCAAAATGACTGAATGAACCCCCTCCCTCCGATCCCATCTCCTCCCAGTCGAGCTCCCTCCCATCAATGTCATCTCCTCTTGAATGACCCCCTCCCTTCGATCAGACTTCCATTGCACGTCATGCAGTCCCACCCAAGAAACCCACTTCTCCCATGCATCATGTGTGTCCCACCCCGAGAAAACAACCATCCACGTTTGCTGCATGATATTTTCTTCCATGTATGTGATTTGAATCTACGACTCCTTGGCACGAAGCACACCACCACAACCAACTCACCCCCAGAGGATTTGTTGCTCAATTAAAGACAACTAACATTTTGACACCTTTTTATATAACCGCGTTACTACAGAAAGTTACCATGCTTTTTTTATCAAACTTACCATGGTATTTATACACAAGTTATTAGGTCTGCATTGTGTAAGTTACCATGCTATTTACATAAAAAAATTGGGGGAGTTGTTCACCCCTCTCCCCTCCCCGCGTAAAAGTTTGTGTTTGTCGGTAAGATATCATGTATGTGGTGCTTAATATATCATGGTATTTAAACAAAAGTTATAGGGGTATGTTTCAATAACTGCTAGGGGGTATGTTTCAACTTTTGTATTGCTCGGGTCCAAATTACCACAGTGTTTTCACCTAAGTTATTACTCCCTCCATCCCAAATTACTCGTCACTGAAATGGATGTATCTAGAACTAAAATACATCGAGATACATCCATATGTGCGACAAGTAATTCATAACGGAGGGAGTAGGTTTGTGGTACGTATATTACCATGTTATTTACACATAAGTTATCGGGGGTATCTTTTCAACAATTTCTTTCCCATGGTCAAAGTTACCACATTTTTTGTACCTTGGTTCTTAGATCTGTGGTGCGTATATTACTATACTATTTACACACAAGTTATTGGGTAGCTTTTCAACATTTTTCTTTCTAATGGTCAAAGTTACCATGGTGTTTGTACGCAAGTTATCATGTCTGTGGTGTGCATGTTACCATGCTATTTAGACACAAATTACCATATGAATATTTTCGACAATTCTCTTCCCAATGATCAAACTTACCACGGTGTTCCCAAGAGCCTGTTTGGGACTGTTCTGCTCCACTAAAATCAGCTTCACTCCATTAATCCACTTTGGAGCAGTTTCATATAGGAGTTGCAGCCCCACCAAAAGGGCAGGTTATCATGTTTGGTTTCCAGCTAGCTACAGCTTTAAGAAAAGGAAATTTGGTGGAATGAATCTATTTGATTGGGTGACATGGGGAAAAACAAAGGGGCAGTGGTGCGAAATTTTGCTCCAACTCCAGCTTCACAAAAAACAGGGAGTTGTACCCCAAATTCTATATTTTTGCGGGACGGTATATCATGGAGCTACCTTATTCGGTTTGTGTTTTCTAAAACGAAGCTGAATTTTAGGAAGCAGAGCAGTCCCAAACATGCTATATCATCGATGCAGAGGTGTCTCCTTTCTTTAGGTACATAGGACATCCGGCACTAGGATGAGTTCGTCACTTCTTTCCTCATAGAGTACACATGTGTAACATGGGAGGTGAATATTTTTCCTTGGCAGAAGGGTTTGTACATGGTAGTCTGGCAACATAATCAAGTCCGGCAACATAATCAGCATATTTGTAGGGAAATGTTTACAATCAGTGTGCCGGCGGAACATTGCGCCGGCCCGCTACACGCGTGCCATGCGAACATGGGTCCCACACATGTCTTTATCCTAGCACTGCTCGTCCACAGAAACTTATCCCTTACATCGTCTTTTCTTTGTCTTCTTTCATCTGCTCAAACATCTTGCCCGCCTGCATGCCTCCTTTTCTCTCATACGCGTTGTCGCATCCTAGCTCCGGTGAGGCGACCACCGGCACACCTCTCCTGCACGGCCATGCTCCAAGAAGGTGTACAGTCGTCAACAGCTCCGCCGCAGTGAGTGTTGCCATGGAGTTACACGAAGCAAAAAAGAAAAAGCTACAACCGGCATCGGCAAAGACGTCACAACGCTGCTCCGGGAAACAACCAGCATTACATCCTGCTACAGCCCGGCGGTGTGCCCCCGCAACACCGCCATGGAATCCACCACCCCTGGAAGCCGCAACCAGTTGAGTCAGAAGCTGCAACTGTCGTTGAATTTTGCTACTACCGACGATAGATTTGCTACATCCATCATGGCGAAGCTGCGACCTACTACAGCGATTCCTTTTTTGTTGCAAGGTCCTTAGATTTTGCTACCACCGGCGAGGGATTTTGCTACATCCATCATGGTGGAGCAGCGACACGTGACGACGGCGAGATGAATTGCTGCAACCGTCATCAATTTTGCTACAACCGGCAACAAAATTTGCTACAACTAACTGACCACTTCGCGTGTTGTGACAGCGACGACAATGGTTTTTGCTGCAACCATCATCTTGTTTTGCTACGACAAGCTAATTTTTTTGCTACAACCTATTGGCCATACTGCGCCTCACGACTGGGAGACGACCCGTTCTTTTTTGCAGCAGCCGTCTACTTTTGCTACTACCAGCGAGGTCGAATTTTTGCTGCAACCGCCATCTACCATCGTCTACTTTTGCTAACCTGCGAGGTCATTTTTTTGATAAGTTGCAATCGTTGACATGAAATGGTTCAACCCTATATTTGAAAAGCTTCAACCCGGCGACAAAAAGCTAGAACTGGCACCTCACCATTGATGCAATGGCGGCACTCCTTCGTCGGAGCTACGACCTTCACCGGCAGGAGCTACATGCAGTGGAGCCAGCGAGAGCCACGACGAACTGGGGTGCTGCAACAGGGCGGGCCATGCTGGGAACAAGCGACGGTGACGCTGGAGAGGAGCTGGCGGCCGGTAGGATGTCCTGGAGATGGCGCAGTCGAGGGCGGCGGCTGATACGTATCCAACGTATCTATAATTATGAAGTATTCATGCCATGTTTATAATATTTCCACATGATTATGGTATGATTTGATTGGAACTAACCCGGACTGACGTTGTTTTCAGCAGAACTACCGTGGTGTTGTTTTTGTGCAGAAATAAAAGTTCTCGGAATGCGCTGAAAATCAACAGAGATTTTTTGGAAAATATAAAAAATACTGGAACAGAAATCTACCAGAGGGGAGTCCCGAGGGGCCCACGAGGGTGGAGGGCGCGCCCCTGTGCCTTGTGGACTCCCCGTGGGGCCCCCTGACCGATGCCAACCTCTACTATAAATGCCCAAACTTCCAAAAAATAACCTAGTCTGGGATTCCGCTGTCGCAAGCCTCTGTACCCACGAGAAATCAATCTAGGCCCTCTCTGGCACCCTGCCGGAGGGGGGCCATCATCACCGGAGGCCATGGGGAAGGATCTCGGAGGGGCCATCATTGCCGTGAAGGCCAAGGACCAGAGGAGGAACCTCTCCCCATCCAGGGGGAGGCCATGGAGGAGGAAGCACAAGGGGGGGACCTCTCCTCCTCTCTCTCGGTGGCGCCGGAGTGCCATCGGGAGGGGAATCATCGCCGCGGTGATCGTCTTCATCGACATCACCATCATCATCACCATCCTCATCTCTTTTACGCGGTCCACTCTCCCGCACCCCGCTGTAATCCCTACTTGAACATGGTGCTTTATGCCACATATTATGATCCAATGATGTGTTGCCATCCTATGATGTTTTGAGTAGATATCTTTTGTCTTTGGGTTGATTGATGATCTAGATTTGTATGAGTTGTATGTTTTATTTTGGTGTTGTCCTATTGCGCCCTCCGTGTCACGCAAGCGTGAGGGATTGCCGCTGTAGGGTGTTGCAATATGTCCATGGTTTACTTATTGTCTACGTTGCTTGAGTGACAGAAGCATAAACAAGGATAAGTGGGTCGCAGCGTATGGGAATAAAGGGGACTTGATATGTTAATGCAATGGTTGGGTTTTACCTTAATGATCTTTAGTAGTTGCGGATGCTTGCTAGAGTTCCAATCATAAGTGCATATGATCCAAGAAGAGAAAGTATGTTATCTTATGCCTCTCCCTCATATGAAATTGCAATAGTTATTACCGGTCTCGTTAACAATTGCCTAGGACAATTCCGCACACTGACCCATCATTATTCCACACTCGCTATTTATAATACTTAAGTAATATATTCTAACTTTATGATAGCAACACCTACTTTTATATTTTAGCTCTCCAATATCATGCAAAGTTATCCTCTTCATATCCACAACGTAGTTTTATTTCTCGTTTCTAGCTGGAAGCAAACGTTCGGTGTACGTAGAGTCGTATCGGTGGCAGATAGGACTTGAGAGAATATTGATCTTACCTTTAGCTCCTTGTGGGTTCGACACTCCATACTTATCACTTCCACCTTTGGGAATTGCTACGATGATTCCCTACACTTGGGGATTATCAGTGGCCGACGACGACAAGTGCGGCGGTCGGTAGCGATGTGGGTGGCCTGCAAGCTGGTTGACGTCTGGGAGATCAGGGAACTACTCGTGATGAAAATATGCCATGTTTTTTTTAAACTAGCGAAAGTAGTCGGGGGGAAGAAGGCATCGCGGGGCTATTAGCAAACAAATCATACGTACCCAGTGCGACCAGACAAAATTTCGACAGGCGCACTGCTACCTCTTGTGCTTGCGTTGGTTTTCCCTTGAAGAGGAAAGGGTGATGCAGCAAAGTAGCGTAAGTATTTCCCTCAGTTTTGAGAACCAAGGTATCAATCCAGTAGGAGACGACACACAAGTCACTGAATACCTGCATAAACAATCAAGAACTTGCAACCAACGCGATAAAGGGGTTGTCAATCCCTTCACAGTCACTCGCAAAATTGAGATCTGATAGAGATAATAAAGTAAATATTTTTGGTATATTTGATGTATAGATTGGAAAGTAAAGATTGCAAAATAGTAGATTGGAAACTAGCAAGATGTAAACGAGATTCAATAATATGGAAAAGAGACCTGGGGGCCATAGGTTTCACTAGTGGGTCTCTCGAGATAGCATATATTACGGTGGGTGAACAAATTACTGCCGAGCAATTGATAGAAAAGCGCATAATTATGATGACATCTAAGGCAATGATCATGAACATAGGCATCACATCCGTGTCAAGTAGACCGACTCCTGCCTGCATCTACTACTATTACTCCACACATCGACCACTATCCAACATGCATCTAGAGTATTAAGTTCATAAAGAACGGAGTAACGCATTTAGCAAGATGACATGATGTAGAAGGATAAACTCAAACAATATGATATAAACCCCATCTTTTTATCCTCGATGACAACAACAATACGTGCCTTGCTGCCCCTACTATCACTGGGAAAGGACACCTCAAGATTGAACCCAAAGCTAAGCACTTCTCTCATGGCAAGAAAGATCAATCTAGTAGACCAAACTAAACCGATAATTCGAAGAGACTTGCAAAGATATCAAATCATGCATATAAGAATTCAGAGAAGAACCAAATAATATTCATAGATAATCTTGATCATAAATCCACAATTCATCGGATCTCGGCAAACACACTGCAAAAGAGTATTACATCGAATAGATCTCCAAGAACATCAAGGAGAACTTTGTATTGAGAATCAAAGAGAGAGAAAAAGTCATCTAGCTAATAACTATTGTCGGGGATATACCCCGCGATGTAACCCGGCCGGAAGTATAACCCGGCCGGACTTGGCGACTCACTAAGTGACCCGCCCGATCCTGGCGACTTATGGGTGACCTGGCAAGCGGATCGGAGGAGCGACAAGACCCGGGGGCCCAGGAGGCTTAAGGCCCAGAAGGCCGGCTTACGTTATGATAGGCCGGCTTAAGAGGAAAGGCGTGAGGAGTATCTCCCTTATAAGGAATCAAGACCCGGACTTGAATCCGGCTTGTAGTACAAGATGGGCTAGTCCTACTAGGACTCCACATGTAACCCGCCCCTCTAACTTATATAAGGAGGGGCAGGGCTCCCCAAAGGGAGAGGCAAGAAGAAACAATATCTAGGGCTAGACACAAAGGGGGAGCCGGCTTACGGCAACTCTTCTCATGAGCATAATGAGACCTAGCCACAAATAGCATGTAGGGTTGTTACCGGATGATGTTTCCCGGGGCCCGAAACTGTCTAAATCCTTATCTTGCGTATTGCGTCTCTCGTCCCGATCAACCCCTCTCAAGCTACCACATAGATGCGTTGGCCTCGCGACTAAGTCCTGGCACTAAGGACATCTGACGTGTTAATTCCACGATAGTTGGCGCCCACCGTGGGGCTCGCGCACGGTGGTGTTAAGTTCTTGGAGGGATTCTTCCCAGGGTTTCGAGAAGCTCGTGATCGTTCAGATGAAGAAGAGTTAGCACAAGATCGACTCCGAGTTCATCGGACGAGGTTAAAAGAAGGAATAAATCCAGCGCAATAGTAAGTTGTCTTTCCAAGTTTTTTGCTACAGATGGAAAATTCTACGGCGAGACCTGGATAAGGTTTTGTTTGGATCTGCTATCGGTGTGGCTGCTATGCATCGCCGAGTCAGACAAGAATTCCTACAGCTACCGTATGCCACGTAGTACCAATCCGTATCAACGCATGCGTGAGTGGGCTGGAATCAAGTCCAGAGGTCAACCACGACCCGGAAGAGGATAGGATTATGGGCACGGACTCCGTCGCTGCGCCTGGCCGGCTTTCACCTCGCACCTCTGCCTCCGGCCGGTCGCTGGCCCAGGTCGGCTCTCGCGTCTCCGTGCCTCGAGTGTTTGCCTCGGCAAATCCGCCTGCTGCTGGTGTGTGCCTCTGAGCTGCCGCCTCTATTACTGTGGTGCGGCCGCCCTTTCAAATCCAGAAATAAGAGAAAGAGGGATGGACAAGCCTCCTCAGAGCTCAGTGACTCTCAGCCGTTGGATGCGATCTCTTGATGCGTTTTCGTCCGTTCGATCGAGAGGTGGGAGGATCTGGGCCGTCGGATCCGGAAGAAACACTATTGGAATGAATAGTAATAATGGCAACACATTGTAAATACCATGCCCCCACCAGGGCATTTCGGTCATTTCGCCTGGGGGGTATAAAATGGGGTCGCGCTCCTGTGGCGGAGACCTAGCTGCCGCCGCTTCCTCCCGCACGCCTCCTCCTCTCTCTCCCTTCCTCCCGCAGCCGCCTCCCTCCCTCCCGTGCGCCTCCTCTCCTCCCCCCGCCTCCCTCAGCCACATCGCCGCCGCCACCACCCGCCTCCCCACTCGGACGAACCCCTCTCCTCTTCCCCCGCCTCGCCTCTCTCCCTTCCCCCGTCCAAACCCTAGGCCCGCGCCCGCCGGCCGCCGCCGCCGCCGCTTGCCCAGGCCATCCTCCCGCTGTGAAGGAAGCGGCCAGAGAGGAAGGGCGTCGCCAGGTGTGCATGTGCCTCCGCGGATTCGTGCCACGATTGCCGGAGGCGTGGGCGCCACGGGTCACCTCTCCAGATCGGTGGAGGCCAAGGGCAAGGGCAAGGAGGAGGGGAGAAGAAGACCTTCGGCCAGCTGCGGGAAGCCGCCGCTGGCGTCCTCCGCGGCATCCACCGGCGCCGGTGGCGGGCAGAAGCGCAAGTGCCACGACCACACGCACTCCGAGAACGTCGCCGGTGGAAAGTACGGCGCCTCCGGTGGCCGCTGCCACTGCTCCAAGCGCAGGTTAGTAGTCTAGCAGATTCGATTCACCCAGGGATGGATTTCGTTGTTCCGTTCTTCGCCTGCCGGTGTTATCCATGTTGCTAAAGATTGAATGAATGGAACCGGCAGGAAGTCCCGGGTTCGGCGGATGACTCGCGTGCCGGCAATCAGCTCGAAGGCGGCGAAGATCCCCGCGGACGACTTCTCGTGGCGCAAGTACGGGCAGAAGCTGCCTGTGGAGAATGCCCTGGACTCAGCAGTTGACGTAACTCGGTTGAGCTGCGGTGCGCTATATTTAGCTGATTTTATTGGGAAGGTGGGCACCTACCTGGAAAATAAAATGGCCTGGTTTATCCTGTATTATGGCCTGTCGTTGATAACTATTAGCTTACTATCAGGTCTGCACCATTCTAGATATCATCTTAACTTTTAACTTCTCCAAATGCAACATTGGATAACATAAATAGGATTTTTTTGTCAAATTATGAAACTGTAATTAATAGGTTCACCTGAATATTGATCTGTTTTGTTATTTTAGGGAAGAGGTATGAAATTCTCAACTTAGAGGGAGCATACACAAGGTATTCCATGCTTCCCATTCTCCTCATGTAGCAAAGGAACATCCAACCTGTCATGTGTCGATCACTAAGTAATAAACAGGAATCTGATGTTGGAAATAAGCAACTAGATATCAAAGCAAAAGGATCACGGCTCCTCTTACAAATCAGTGAACTATTCTAATTCTGGACTCTTATGGCCTAGATATGCCAAGCAGTCGCAATTGCTATTTTAGTCAAACTAAAAAAATATTAACTTTGCAGTGTAAGCAGACCCTTGAGCAAGAGAGCAACATGACTGCTAGCTTCCCTGTAAGTTCAGTATGTTTCTTAACTGAAAATATCATTCTGTTATCAAGTCATTCTCAATGTGTGCTGTTTCATTCTGGTGCCTGTAGGCTGCATTACAGGAGATGGATACGAAGTCCTCGGAGGAGGAATACAAAGCTCTACAAGGTGATGGAGCTGGAGATGTGTATTTCCAGTCTCTTGAAGAACGAATCATTAATATGAAGGTGTTCTGCCGATACTTTTCAGTTTGGTTGCTCCATGATTAATGCTAATTGATCTCTCTCTCTTTTTTCTTCTCATGGAGAAATACATATACGTTACTTAGAATAATGCCATGTGCAGTCTTAAGAAGCTAAACATCTTTCTCTGTAGTGAGTTTCTGAACTAGGCGGGATACCATGGTCCATGGGTGCAAGATAACTCATATATGGATTACCACGGGTCCAGTGCGTTTAAAGTATGTATATGCTTATATGCGTGGCTGCTGTTGGTACAACTTGACAACTCCATATAGAGGTATTAAACATTGAGAATCACAACATTTACCAATGAAATGACTAACCAACAAGGAACAAGTATAAGAAGAAAAGCTAAGTATTCTTTCCATTTGCTTCTTCCACCATTTGCATCTTTTGTAGTTAGCTTCAGAAACCAAAAATACAAAAATAGAATAAGGCCTCGCTTTTTATAATTTCATTTATTTTTGAATGCTAATTATATCAAAGGCATGCCTCCAAGAGGGTGAGAAGCTAGATGATGCTATTTATAAACGTTTTGCTCTCCACTGAGTTTATACAGATTCTATAAGAGGAGAGAAAGATCAGTTCGTCTTCTTGTATGATCGTCTCTCTCGGCAGTTTTAGGTTACAACTTACAAGCGTGTGTTTTAATGTACATGGTGTGGGCTACACAGATTTTCTTTGACGTGATGCAACTATGTTTGCTTACCCTTTTTCTTAAACTACAAACGAAACACGTTTCATGCAACATTGGAACAGGTTGATTCTTTATTTGTTCACACAGTACATAGTGCCACCCGTCGCTAACTACAATTTGTACAGATTTTGCAGGGATGTATATATATGGTCATGTTTCACTGGGATCCTCAACTGTTCCAGTTCGTATTTAGCAGGATCACATGTTGACCAATGACTCAAATTAATTTTCTCACTGATCCAGTTAACTCAAGAACTTGTGACCCAGTTCTAGGACAACTGTGGACTAAGGTACGCTAGCTGCTTGCATCTTTCAGAGGATGTAATTAGAGCCAACTATATGTGTATTTTATCCTCTTAGAACTGTTAGTATCCACTTAGGGGAGAAGTGCAAGCAGAAGCAGATTTCAATTTGAATAAGTGTGCTAGAAAGTGTGTTGGCAAATATTTGGTGCACTGTGATCTAAAGGAACATTGTATAGGTTGTTACAAATCCACCATAAACAGCTTAGCGATTCATGGACGACTTCCGCAAGCACACTAGATGCCTGAGACCAGATAAAATTATCATTTTTAGATTGGTAGTAGTCCCCCTGGGATTATTGTGCGCATTGCCAATTGGTGGTGGTCTTTGTTTTCAAGCAGAGTGTTGCTCTGTAGACATTACTGACTCTAATTTACTTTGGGATCCTGGTTTTCGCGTCTTGATTTTAGGGATGGAGGTTGATTTATCAGCGGTTACAGGCATGCATGCTTTATGGTGGCAAGCATTATATATCATTGAAGACTTTCCATTTGTTCAAGTTCCTGATATGCTAATCGGTAACCTTTAGGTATTCATATATAAAAAGTGTCACCATACAAGCAAATTACATTTATGTGATGATCTTTGAGTTTGATTCGTGTGTTTTATTTTGTAGATTTGTTTGGAGAGTTATGTCCATCCAAGCACCATGCTTATGTGGCCAGTGAGTTTGCATTTGTGTAGAAAATTATTGCTACTAAAAGAAATGAAATTGTTTTCTTCATCCTTGTTTCAAACCAACTAATAAACTAGATGCTTGGAAGACTCTTTTCACTATATAGTTCATGTATGCACCTCTACTTGATAATCATAAATAGTTTGATCACACCATTCTTTCAAAAAAAAAGCAATCTACTAAAAACAACCAGCAGATGATGTATCTGAAGGCATTTCGTTTCAGGTGATATGTTCGTGACTTAATTTTGTGGCCTACACAACTAATGTAGAGGTTATATAAGTGTAGAACAGTGATTTAGGATATGATGTTTTTTAAATACCTTTCGCGAATGTTTGTTTGAACTCCGTTCCGAGACCACATACTTTAGGAAATTTTCTTATGTTTCAACCAAATAAGCTCTCAAAGGATTAGCAAGCACATGGACCATTCCGATTAAACTATTTGTTCTAGGTCACAATTGAAGTATTGATATGTTCTGCCCAACGTTCATTACACCGAGTCATGTATTTTTTTTTCTGAACATACATTATATTTTCTAGAAATTTCTCCTCTGTTAGAGAAACATATAAATTCTTCTGTCTTTTTATTACATGATACAACCTAAGGAAATTGGAACGACTGATTTATGTGGGAAACTGATGGGCTAAAGCTCAAAAGCTCACACCTGGATGTTTTTTGTCACACCTTCAAAATCGTGTAGAAGAAACGCTTACAAAAAGAAGAAAGAGACCTGGTTTGCCTTCCTTGCTGGCGTCCTTGTCATCTCCAACCCGCCCACGGGTATTGCAACTCCTTCCCATCTGGTTTCCTCCTATGAGATATTTTCTTCACTTGAGCTTTAGAAACATTTATTTAAGTGGTTACTGGTTGCTCCAGAAATTTGATATTAATATGATTTTGATATAGCCATGATGGCTCCTGTGTAGTTGTTTGGTTTGGTATTTGATTGTAAACTCTGGTTTGGTATTTTTAGTCGCATGTTTCAGTGGAAGAAAAAAAATAGTGTCAAAGTAGAATGCACATCGTTGTGGCATAGTCGACTATGTCGTATGAGAAGATTTGATCAGATGGTCCTTTTTTATTCTTTCTGATTTTCTATAGATAGTTGGGTTTTCGGATACAAATATAATTTTAGTAATCCCATGAGTTTTTGTCAACGTGTTCATTTCTTTTCTGCGTTTCCAGGCATGGAAGCACATTTTTCAGTGCTTTTTTGTTTAGCTCCATCCTATTTCTTACCACATGCTATATGTTGATTAATCCTATATGATTCTTGTGCAGGGTGCTCAAGGGGTTCGGCCAAGTCGGATGCCAGGCGGTGCGCGCAGCTGAGGAGCACTGGCAGCAGGCGCTTGATGCGGCGCTCCCCGCGTCGCCGCTGCTCATTCGCGGCTCCTCCTCCTCCCCAACGGATCGCGACTGAACCTTCCTTGTGCCAGCACCTCGTGGCCATGAAGGGTGGCTGAGCCATCAGGAGCGGCGGCGGCGGCCTGCTGCGGATGCTGCTGCGGCTCCCTCCTCTTCCTCGTCGGCTTCTACCTGCTTTGTGCCGACGCCATGTACATCGTGTCATCCCGGTGCTTCTGCTTTCCCGGGTCGCAACTCTTTGGTGTGCTCGACAAGGTCCGTCTTCTCCCAGTTTCTCTCTCTAATCCCCAGTGCTCACATCTGGTCTGCTCTTCCATGTGTACTTGCATGTGGCATTTTTTGGTATCTTCAGGTTGGGTGCCCAACATGACCATGATAGCTAGGTTGTTCCCCATGGTGTATGTGTATGTTCTTCTTGCTGCGTGCATACCTAATCTTCCGTCTTCTTTGTTTTGTTGGTTGGCTTTGCAGGCCAGGACACACATTCTGGAGAGCTCCTTGGTCAGTCCATCACGAGGTATGTAACTTCACTAAGATCATGCATGGTCCTTATAAGCTAGGGATTACACTTCTTCATATTAACTGTATTCGAGCCATGAGACACCACTTTTGTTGTTAGAATGATGCAATGCAATGATGATTCTGACATATGGATTTCGTATGAAGGCTTTTCCGTAAACAAATGAACACTGTAAATTTAGTTAATGTGTTTGTAGATGATCTTATTGGCTTGCCACGGTGTAATAGCAGATAACACCGACCCAATTTCAGTAAGTTGTAGTGCAGTTGCTTGGTTTGCTGCTGATTTGCTGCCTACTACAAGGCGATCGACAACCTTAAGGCCATTTCAGGTTATGTTAAGGAGGGTTCGCAGTGAAATGTATGATGGCCTGATATTTAATTTTATCATATCTTGGATAAACCATCAGTATAATCTTATGTGCCATAAATTATGTTTTGTATTTTCTCTACTAATAAGGTTGCGTCTACAAGTTTGTGTACAACATTCTAATTAGTTAGAATTTCCTTGGATTTCATCGCGTCTCTTATAGCTCCAACATTTTTTTCCGGCCCATGGAAGTTTTAGACAAGTTCTTCTCTACCATTACAGAACCGGCAGCTACCGGATTCCTTTTGTGCTGCTGGAAAGGAGGCACATTGTTCCCATGCTCGTGCTCTATGGGTAGAAGCTGCAAATTCTGGAGGTCTTTTTCTATGGTTCATGTCTATCATAATCGCATCCTTCTTTTACGGTTTACATAGACATCTGATGTTCGCCTTTTCTTATATCAGGTATCAGACGAGGGTATTCGAAGAAGACACCATGAATGGCAGCAGACTCTACCGCTTCCATTACAATGGTATTCGAAAAAGATACCACCTTGTGGCCTTTCCTGTTTCCTGTGACTACGACTTCCAACTCTTTAACTGGGATGGTGTCAAAAGAAATTCTGTAACTGGGACACAATAAAATAAATTGGTACAACTATATGGATTCCTTGGTAAGCTCATGATTCATCTGGCTAAGCAGTCTTAGTAGACCGCCAATGTTGTGTTATTAAGATGCAGGTTTCAATAACCTTCATGTTTGCGGCTAAAATAATGTAGTTATCTCGGTAGTCTAGGTAGATTGAAATAATTGTTTATCCTTGAAGCAAATCAACTAAACAACTGCCAGTAGATGATGAGGTGCCTTCTGCAAACAAAAAAGCTAAGCTCTAAGCGAGTATTTTTAGGCGACCTATCTTTTTCGGTGATTTGTTTAATCCTTCCTCTGCTCAATTGATGTGAACCACAAACCTTGCTCTGCTAAATTGATGTGAACCACAATCCTTGCTCTGCTCAATTGATCTTCCCAGCAAATCAATGAACATGTGCCCACAGGGACACAGTCAAAGGTGCGCCTGTCAACTTAATGGTTTTCATCCATAGTGCTTTGCCATTATTTTTATTTTTATTGTTTTTCTCATTTTCCACTGTTGCCCATTCTTTCTAGGACCAGTATATACATCATGATTTTCTTTTTATGTAATTGTTATTTATACTTGAAGCAAGGTATCTGAAGACCTGATGGGAAATGAGGAGGTGCCCTTTGCAACTAAAAAGACTAAGTTGGAGACCAAGTGCCTTTAGGCAACGCGCCCTTTTGGTTCGTTTGTTCGGTACTTTTTTTGCTAATTTACTGCTCCCTGTGGTATATATGTTTTGATTTTTGTTTGGAATTCTATTTCTGCAGGATCGTAGCGTATTAGTTGCGGATGTGCAGAAAATGCTGATTTAGCGGATGGATTGCCTTTTCCATCTGGGATCGCTTTTGTTGCGACCTGTCGCTTATAATAGAGTGATCTGTTTTGCTGATCCTGGCCAAGTGGAATCTACTGTCTGTCAATGTCCAAATGCTGCAGTCAATAGTTAGTGTGACATGGATCTTGACTAATGTATCCCATCAGTTTAGCCGTGTGTTGCTAGCTGATGTGAAAGTATGTGTGATTACCATACTTATTATGATTATGGATGTTGCTACATGTTTCATTAGCTAAATTTTACCTATGCATTCTGCCTGTGGATGCCATTTCCTCTGTTCTTGTATGTGTTTATACATGCTTCAGATTTGGATCATATAAAATGCCCTTTTGGGAATGACTGAGGTAAGTTTCACTGGCATCTTATAAGAGTATCAAGCAGGACATACATGCCATTAACTCTCATGTCAGTAGTTCCATTCACAAAATGTCATGTTGCCTTGCATTTGATATATAATTGCCTTAGCAATTGCAATGACACTGGCAAATATTATCTTATCCCAGACAGCGGCAATGCTCTACATTTAGTGTATCTTCAATGTATGATTATTTCTCTCTGGGAGCACTGATAGGTCTGCTTGGCCGCTGGGACAATACGCTGGACCAGGCACCGTGCGCCAGGGCGCACTTCCGATCTAGTTCTTATTCTGTACGAGGCCACACCTCGTGCACCCTTGTGCCTGCTAATGAAGGTATGAGTAAAAGAGATTAGTATGGCCGGTTGGAAGAAAAGTCAGAAGATCTGGGTGTTTGTTGTTTAAAAAAAAAGGGCGTGCCATGACGGCGTATCTAGCCGCATGTACTGTGAGCGGCCACTAGGCCAATGAAAACTGTTGTCACTACTGTCGTTGCTGCATCCCACACAAGGCCAAGTACTGATAGTATTTTTCTCTGTTCAAAGGTTAAAAATCGCAGTACAAGACATCCTGGACAGATTCTAGTGGACATTTTATGTCTGTTATTCAAATATATCAGGTGATATCTATCCATTCAAGTTTATTTTATTAAACATATTGTTTACATCAAAGAACAAATACACTGGTCTATGGTATTTTTTCGCAGGACCATTATTTATTACAAAGGTGTCACAAAAGAACGTACGCCAATATTATTTTTGCGCTAGCATGTTCGTGCCGTGTTCTGGACGGATGCGTGAGCAAGTCGCCGCCCTCGCTACATCAACGCACGCAACGGACTCATCGTCTGCACCCGTGGCCGACTCACTCGCGTCCTTGCCGTTTCCAACACCCTGGCCGACTCGTCTGCGTCCTTGCCGTTTCCAGCCGCTGCGGCCGACTCTTTTGTCCGCGCCGGCTTACAACGCCAGTGCCGACCTTCCCCGGACGCACCAGCTTATAAAAACTGCGGCCGGTTTACCCGTGAGTGATTTCAGTTTCACCATAAGATGTCATCAACTCCATGGCGGATTATTTCCAGCCTAACATATCAGGTGATATCCATCTAAGATTATTTTATTAGCGCAAAAAGCAATCACTTTGGTATGTACACCTTTATGTGCAGGACAATGATTCATCATAAAGATGGTGTAATGCCATATTCATGGAGTGTGCGGTAGCATAATCATGCAACGGCATCGGCGACCGCTTACTATTCAACAGGTGGGTGCAAGCCGCCGCCCCTGCGGTCTGATCTACATCAACGCGCCAGCCGATTCACACGTCTGTGCCGGCTTACAATGTGACGGGCGACTTACCCGTCCACCCCCGTGGCCGACTCGGCGTCCGAGTGGCTTACTGCTCCTGCGGTTGACTTGCTCGTCCGCACCGGCTTACAACACTGCGGCCGACTCATCTGTCCGCTCCCGTGGCCGACTCACCCGTCATTGATTTCAACCTTACCGCAGTGATCATCAACTCTGCGACGGATTAATTCCGGCTCAACACATCAGGTGAAATCCATCCAGTATATTTTTATTATATATTGCTTTCTTTAAAAGAGCAATTACTCTGCCTTGCAAGTTCTCCAGTGCAGGACAAGTTATGTCACTGAGATGTTGAATGACTCATACCGGTTTATATCACGGTCAAATATGGAGAGTCTCAAGCCAACTCCTCGAGTAGTCTTAAAACTCAGGGGCTACAGTGACATGACTCGGGAACTCCGGGTCATGGGAGGGGATGATAACCCGGTTCCGGAGGACACTACCATACTGATGAAAATTCCGGTTTAAAATCCGGTTCAAGAGACATCTTTCTCCCGCAAAGCTTTGAAGTTTTCAAAACCGGTTCAACATCCGGATCAAGGTAAATTTGTCCTTTACAAAGCTTTGAGGATCTCAATATCCGGTTTAAGAAATTCCGGTTCAAAACATGGATATCCTGCTTTACGGCTTATTTTATTATGGTCACTTGGGGGCTTCCTGCTCATCGGGCATAGCTATCAGTACCCTCTTGATCGGCGCAATGCCAAAATTTGTACGGTCATTTGGGGGCTTCCTGTTCAAACATAGGTCGTATTCGAACCAAAGAGAACATAGCTGTCGATACCCTTTTAATTAGCAAACTGCTGAACCTACTTGGGGGCTTCTTGATCGTATCCGAATCATAGCTCAACCCCTTTGGGAATGGACGTGGATCATATTCGAATCAGCGTTGTTAAACAACTCTTATGGTCACTTGGGGGCTTCCTGTTCAAATATAGGGCGTATTCGAACCAAAGAGAACATAGCTGTCGATACCCACTTGATCGGCATCGCCAAGCCACTGGGGGCTATATGATCGTATTCGAATCTTAGCTTAACCCCTTTGGAACGGTTTACTGATCGTATCCGAATCAGAAGCCTCAAAAAGTTTTATTCTATCTCTGGTAAAGTTTATTGTAGCCACAATTACTTAACTTGAGACCTTTTGGGGATTATATCTCAAATGTATATAAGTATTTTATGATTAACCCGGCTTGACTTTTGACTATAAGTCGCCAGCTTATGACAACCATCATTTATATGGAAGCATTGGCTTCTAAGGATTGGGTTATCACCCTTATTACACAGGTCATATAAACCGGCAGTACAAATTCAATATCACTGTGGTCATTTGGGGGTTTTCCTGTTCAAACATAGGTCGTATTCGAACCAAAGAGAACATAGCTGTCGATATCCACTTTGATCGGCATAGCCAACGCCACTGGGGGCTATATGATCGTATTCGAATCTTAGCTTAACCCCTTTGGAACGGTTTACTGATCGTATTCGAATCAGAAGCCTCAAAATTTTTATCTATTTTTATACAATCGCAAGTATTTGAGTTGTCACAAATATCATATGTGCCGGCTCTTACAGAGTTGAGTTATCAACTTCACTGTCCGGGTCACATAAGCCGGCGGTATCATTCAAAGGATCATAGGGATCTTGTGATCTACTTGTGTGCAGGATAAGACTACATTTGGGTGGTTACCCGCCTTGGCTTTTGACATCAAGTCGCCAGGGCATATGTTGTTTAAACTCTTTGCAGGATTTGCAGAAATATGCATATAAATGATTAAGTTTAAGCTCATTACCAAAGTTGATGCTTCAAAATGATAATCTGTTCTGGATTTTTTCTCAAAGGCTATAAGCCGCCGGGTTATAAAAATTCCGGCTTACAACGGAGGCGTATTAAATCGCCATTGGCCAAGAGCCGCCGGGTATTTAAACTCTGGATTTACTTATCAACAAATGAGGTATTCAAAGTCGCTTTGGCGCAATGGCTATTATTTTATTAATGGATATGATTTATTCTACAATGGAAGGAATAGTCTCGAGTCGCTGCAGGCTTACGACCCGGCATTTGGGAGCTACATTATTCAAATTGAGGTTACATCAAATCTGCAAGTCTCATGTCGCTGCAAGCATGCACCATGACACTTGGGGGCTAATGCAAAGTCATTTTTGCTCACCTCATTGAAGACCCGACTCATCACATCGTAATGAGCCGGCCCTTGGGGGCTACCAATTGCTCCTGTCAACAATTCAAGGTACACAAGTCTTAATCCATTATATTGACAGGTCCACTACTCAGTTGGTCGAGCACAAAGCTCTCAACCTTGTGGACATGGATTCACGCCCCATTATGGGGGTTACATTATATGATGTTCTTTTCAAAGAAGTATATATAAAGTACCAGCTCAATATTATCTTACTGAGCCGGCCCTTGGGGGCTACAGGTTGCTGTTCAAATCTACATGATCATATTTATAAAGTCCCTGCTCATTATTGTATAATGACTCGGCCCTTGGAGGCTACACTGGTTGATGTTTTTATGAGCGTAAGGCAATTACAAGTCCCAGGTTGCTGCAAGCATGACAACCCGGAACTTGGGGGCTACCTATGTGGAATATTCAGTTTATGACTAATGATTGATATGAACAAACAAGATTTCTTCTTTGGTTGCAACACTTATATTGGAGCAAGTCTTAAGCTATCACTATGTTCTCCTCTTAAGACTTGGGGGCTACAGGTATTGTGCATATATAAAGAGGAACATCTTCAAATTATCAGTTTTGAGCAAATCAGGAAGATCAATTACATGACCCGGTGTCAACAACAATTACTACTTGACATCATCAGTCTTTATAACCCGGAGTTTTTGGGTAATGATAAACTGGCAAGTTTTATATCTTCAAGCCGGCTGAATATCAGATGAGTATTTGAAGACCAAAATTATTTAACCCGGCGCCTTGGAAGCCAACTCAAGTGGATTATTCTTCACAGTATTTTTCTGTGAGAAACCAACATCATCAAATTGATTGTGAAGCTGGTCTATTGACCCAGATTTTCTAGAAGAAGGAAATGACAAGGACTTAAGGATGTCCAGGTGCCGGTTTACAAGAATTTTTAACCCGGAGCACAACCTGTCAAATTTGTTCTTGTGTTTATTTTGCAGCATAAGTTTACCATGGATAAATCCAAACTAAACTTGGGGGCTAATGTCGGGGATATACCCCGCGGTGTAACCCGGCCGGAAGTATAACCCGGCCGGACTTGGCGACTCACTAAGTGCCCCGCCCGATCCTGGCGACTTATGGGTGACCTGGCAAGCGGATCAGAGGAGCGACAAGACTCGGGGGCCCAGGAGGCTTAAGGCCCAGAAGGCCGGCTTACGTTATCATAGGCCGGCTTAAGAGGAAAGGCGTGAGGAGTATCTCCCTTACAAGGAATCAAGACCCGAACTTGAATCCGGCTTGTAGTACAAGATGGGCTAGTCCTACTAGGACTCCACATGTAACCCGCCCCTCTAACTTATATAAGGAGGGGTAGGGCTCCCCAAAGGGAGAGGCAAGAAGAAACAATATCTAGGGCTAGACACAAAGGGGGAGCCGGCTTACGGCGACTCTTCTCATGAGCATAATGAGACCTAGCCATAAACAGCATGTAGGATTGTTACCGGATGATGTTTCCCGGGGCCCGAAGCTGTCTAAATCCTTATCTTGCGTATTGCGTCTCTCGTCCCGATCAACCCCTCTCAAGCTACCACATAGATGCGTAGGCCTCGCGACTAAGTCCTGACACTAAGGACATCTGACGTGTTAATTCCACGACAACTATGGACTCAAAGGTTTGTGCTAAACTACTCACGCTTCATCAGAGAGGTAATGGTGTTGATGTAGAAGCCCTCCGTGATCGAATCCCCCTCCGGCAGATCGCCAGAAAAGGCCCCAAGATGGGATCTCATGGGTACAGAAGGTTGCAGCGGTGGAAAAGTGGTTTCGTGGCTCCCCTGGTGTTTTAGGGTATAAGAGTATATATAGGCGAAAGAACTAGGTAGGTAGAGCCATGAGGGGCCCACGAGGGTGGGGGCGCGCCCTCCTTCCTTATGGCCTCCTCGTTACGTCTCCGACTTCATCTCCAAGTCTTCTGGTTTGCTTTCGGTCCAAGAAAGATCATCGCGAAGGTTTCATTCCGTTTGGACTCCGTTTGGTATTCCTTTTCCGCAAAACTCTAAAATAGGAAAAAAAACAGAAACTGGCACTGGGTCTTCGGTTAGTAGGTTAGTTCCAAAAATAATATAAAAGAGCATATTAAAGCCCATTAAACATCCAAAACAGATAATATAATAGCATGGAACAATCAAAAATTATAGATAGTTGGAGACGTATCAAGCATCCCCAAACTTAATTCCTGCTCGTCCTCGAGTAGGTAAATGATAAAAACAGAATTTTTGATGTGGAATGCTACCTAACATATTCATCAATGTAATTTTCTTTATTGTGACATGAATGTTCAGATCCAAAAGATTCAAGACAAAAGTTTAATATTGACATAAAAATAATAATACTTCAAGCAAACTAACAAAGCAATCATGTCTTCACAAAATAACATGGCCAAAGAAAGCTATCCCTACAAAATCATATAGTCTGGTTATGCTCTATCTTCATGACACAAAGTATTTAATCATGCACAACCCCGATGACAAGCCAAGCAATGGTTCATACTTTTGATGTTCTCAAACTTTTTCAATCTTCACGCAATACATGAGCGTGAGCCATGGACATAGCACTATAGGTGGAATAGAATGGTGATTATGGAGAAGATAGTCTCACATCAACTAGGTGTATCAACGGGCTATGGAGATGCCCATCAATAGATATCAATGTGAGTGAGTAGGGATTGCCATCCAACAGATGCACTAGAGATATGAGTGTATGAAAGCTCAAAAAAAGGAAACTAAGTGGGTGTGCATCCAACTTGCTTGCTCATGAATACCTAGGGCACTTTTGAGGAAGCCCATCATTAGAATATACAAGCCAAGTTCTATAATGAAAAATTTCCACTAGTATATGAAAGTGACAACATAGGAGACTCTCTATCATGAAGATCATGGTGCTACTTTGAAGCACAAGTGTGGTAAAAGGATAGTAGCATTGCCCCTTATCTCTTTTTCTCTCATTTTTTTATTTGGGCCTTTTCTCTATTTTTTATGGCCTCTTTTTTTTTTCTTTTTCTTCGTCCGGAGTCTTATCCCAACTTGTGGTGGAATCATAGTCTCCATCATCCTTTCATCACTAGTACAATGCTCTAATAATGAAGATCATCACACTTTTATTTACTTACAACTCAAGAATTACAAGTCGATACTTGGAACAAAATATGACTCTATATGAATGCCTCCGGCGGTGTACCGGGATGTGAGGTGATTCAAGAGTGACATGTATGAAAATTATGAACGGCGACTTTGCCACAAATACGATGTCAACTACATGATCATGCAAACAATATGACAATGATGGAGCGTGTCATAATAAACAGAACGGTGGAAAGTTGCATGGCAATATATCTCAGAATGGCTATGGAAATGCCATAATAGGTAGGTATGGTGGCTGCTTTGAGGAAGGTATATGGTGGGTGTATGGTACCGGTGAAAGTTGCGCGTACTAGAGAGGCTAGCAATGGTGGAAGGGTGAGAATGCGTATAATCCATGGACTCAACATTAGTCATAAAGAACTCACATACTTATTGCAAAAATCTATTACTTATCGAAATGAAGTACTACGCGCATGCTCCTAGGGATATAGATTGGTAGGAAAATGCCATCGCTCGTCCCCGACCGCCACTCATAAGGAAGACAATCAATAAAAAATCATGCTCCAACTTTATCACATAACGGTTCACCATACGTGCATGCTACAGGAATCATAAACTTTAAGACAAGTATCTCCCAAATTAACAACTACTCAACTAGCATGACTCTAATATCACCATCTTCATATCTCAAAACAATCATAAAGAATCAAACCTCTCATAGTATTCAATGCACTTTATATGAAAGTTTTTATTATACCCATCTTGGATGCCCATCATATTAGGACTAATTTTATAACTGAAGCAAATTACCATGATGTTCTAAAATACTCTCAAAATAATATAAGTGAAGCATGAGAGATCAACAATTTCTATAAAATAAAACCACCGCCATGCTCTATAAAGATATAAGTGAAGCACTAGAGCAATATTGTCTAGCTCAAAAGATATACGTGAAGCACATAGAGTATTCTAATAAATCACGATCCATGTGTGCCTCTCCCAAAAGGTGTGTACAACAAGGATGATTGCGGTAAACTAAAAAGCAAAGACTCAAATCATACAAGATGCTCCAAGCAAAACACATATCATGTGGTGAATAAAAATATAGCCTCTAGTAAAGTTACCGGTAGACGAAGACGAAAGAGGGGATGCCTTCCGGGGCATCCCCAAGCTTAGGCTTTTGGTTGTCCTTAAATTCTACCTTGGGGTGCCTTGGGCATCCCCAAGCTTAGGCTCTTGCCACTCCTTATTCCAAAATCCATCAAATCCTTACCCAAAACTTGAAAAGTTCACAACACAAAACTTCAACAGAAAATCTCATGAGCTCCGTTAGTATAAGAAAATAAACTACCACTTTAAGGTATTGTAATGAACTCATTGTTTATTTATATTGGTGTTAAACCTACTGTATTCCAACTTCTCTATGGTTCATACCCCCCGATACTACTCATAGATTCATCAAAATAAGCAAACAACACATGAAAAACAGAATCTGTCAAAAACAGAACAGTCTGTAGCAATCTATAACTTTCGAATACTTGTCTATTAATCTTCTGTAAAAAGAATCAACCTAAAATCACTCTTCTGTAAAAAATCACAGCTATTCCCGTGAGCGCAAAAGTTTATGTTTTTCACAGCAAGATCGCAAAGACTTCACCCAAGTCTTCCCAAAGATTCTACTTGGCACAAACACTAATTAAAACATAAAACCACATCTAAACAGAGGCTAGATGAATTAATTATTACTAAACAGGAGCAAAAAGTAAAGAACACAAATAAAATTGGGTTGCCTCCCAACAAGCGCTATCGTTTAACGCCCCTAGCTAGGCATAAAAACAAGAATAAATCTAGGTATTGTCATATTTGGTATGCAATTCTTTAATTGAACACGTATAACCCTTAGGAGGTTCTTTAGTTTTATCAATGGTCAAACTCCTAGGCAAGAAATCGAGAAATTCGTTTGTGGCAAAAGGTTCCTTAATGATATCGAACAAATTGGGGTGAACACTTATTGATTTGAGATCTTCATTTTCCTTACTAGAAGATTCATCCTTATTCTTAGGAACGTAAATAAACTTGGCAACTTTGGCAGAAGGAGGATTAGAGGTATTTTTAACGGCAGAAAAAGCGGAACCCAAGTTGGTAATAATATCCTCTAGTTTATCAATTCTAGTAGAATCTTGATCTATCTTTTCATTAACTATGGGTTCCTTTTCTCTAAAATTCTTAAGCGTAACTCCTACCTTAGATCCGTATTGAGTAATTTGATTATGAATATTTTTATCCAGATTTTCAATTAACTTTATAGTAGCAATTTTATTTTCAATAATATCAAGTCTCTGCATCACATGTTCCAAGGTTAAAATAGTTCCATTGACCAAGAGAGGTGGTGGGCCTAAGAAATCTATCATGGCATTATAAGAATCAAAAGTATGGCTTCCCAAGAAATTCCCTCCAGTAATGGTGTCAAGAACATATCTATTCCAAGGAGTAATGCCTACATAAAAATTGTGGAGAAGAACGGAAGTAGATTGCTTTCTAGTAGATCTATTTTAAGCATTGCAAATTCTGTACCAAGCATCTTTTATATTTTCTCCCTCCCTTTGTTTAAAATTGAGAACTTGATTATCTGGAGTACTGACAACGATAGGAGGACTAGCCATGAAGGTGAATCAAATGATATAACACACATGAGCACACAAGAAGCAAGCGAGAAGAGACGAACGGAAGAGGGGCGAAGAAAAGGCAAAGGTTTTCGAAAATCGTTTCACAAGTGGGGGAGAGGAAAACGAGAGGCGAATGGCGAATAATGTAATGCAAGGGAGAAGAGTTTATGATGGGTATTTGGTATGGCTTGACTTGGCGTAGATCTCTCCGGCAACAGTGCTAGAAATCCTTCTTGCTACTTCTTGAGCTTGCATTGCTTTCCCTTGAAGAGGAAAGGGTGATGCAGCAAAGTAGCATACGTATTTCCCTCAGTTTTGAGAACCAAGGTATCAATCATGTAGGAGATGATGCACAAGTCATCGAATACCTGCACAAACAATCAAGAACTTGCAACCAACGCGATAAAGGGGTTGTCAATCCCTTCACGGTCACGCACAAAAGTGAGATCTGATAGAGATAATAAAGTAAATATTTTTGTTATTTTTATGTATAGATTGGAAAGTAAAGATTGCAAACTAGTTGATCAGAAACTAGCAAGATGTAAACGAGATTCAATAATATGGAAAAGAGACCCGGGGCCATAGGTTTCACTAGTGGCTTCTCTCGAGATAGCATATATTACTGTGGGTGAACAAATTACTGCCGAGCAATTGATAGAAAAGTGCATAATTATGATGACATCTAAGGCAATGATCATGAACATAGGCATCACATCCGTGTCAAGTAGACCGACTCCTGCCTGCATCTACTACTATTACTTCACACATCGACCGCTATCCAGCATGCATCTAGAGTATTAAGTTCATAAAGAACGGAGTAACGCATTAAGCAAGATGACATGATGTAGAGGGATAAACTCAAGCAATTTGATATAAACCCCATCTTTTTATCATCGATGGCAACAATATAATACGTGCCTTGCTGCCCCTACTGTCACTGGGAAAGGACACCGCAAAATTGAACCCAAAGCTAATCACTTCTCTCATGGCAAGAAAGATCAATCTAGTAGGCCAAACTAAACCGATAATTCAAAGAGACTTGCAAAGGTATCAAATCATGCATATAAGAATTCAGGGAAGAACCAAATAATATTCATAGATAATCTTGATCATAAATCCACAATCATCGGATCTCGACAAACACACCGCAAAAGAGTATTACATCGAATAGATCTCCAAGAACATCGAGGAGAACTTTGTATTAAGAATCAAAGAGAGAGAAGAAGCCATCTAGCTAATAACTATGGACCCGAAGGTCAATGGTAAACTACTCACGATTCATTGGAGACGTAATGGTGTTGATATAGAAGCCCTCCGTGATCCCCCTCCGGCAGATCGCCAGAAAAGGCTCCAAGATGGGATCTCACGGGTACAGAAGGTTGCGGCGGTGGAAAAGTGGTTTCATGGCTCCCCTGGTGTTTTTAGGGTATAAATGTATATATAGGCGAAAGAACTAGGTCGGTGGAGCTACGAGGGGCCCACGAGGGTGGGGGGCGCGCCCTCCTGCCTCGTGGCCTCCTCGTTACGTCTCCGACTTCATCTCTAAGTCTTCTGGTTTGCTTTCGGTCCAAGAAATATCATCGCGAAGGTTTCATTCCGTTTGGTATTCCTTTTCTGCAAAACTCTAAAATAAGCAAAAAAACATAAACTGGCACTAGGCCTTCAGTTAATAGGTTAGTTCCAAAAATAATATTAAAAAGCATATTAAAGTCCATTAAACATCCAAAACAGATAATATAATAGTATGGAACAATCAAAAATTATAGATACGTTGAAGACGTATCACGCACCGGCGCCTATCACTCGCCATATTTGTATGGCATATTAAAGCATGTGTCTGCACAGTTTCATGACAAAGTATAACCATTTGTATCATGTGTAAACATGACGTACACATTTTACATGACATTGCATCTTAAAATATGATAATTAGAAGAAAAGAATTTAAACGTTCATCGAGCTCAAGTTCCTTATATTTATATAAATATAATGTTTTCTCAATAATAAAATAAAACAATATTGATATGCTAAATAAAAAGTCAAATCACTCCTCTTGTATATGCACACGCAAGGAACATGGGCCCGTGGGCTAGAATGTGGGAGAACACGAGCCCAAACAGTCAGTCTGGCAAAGATTATGGACACGCTGTGGACTGGTGGTGCATTTCAGCTGTGGTACTTGACGGAGGTGTAGGTCTGGACCATGGTGGAGACGAAGGTGACGAGGGCGACGACCTCGATGACGACGGCCCACGGCAGCGTGAAGTAGTTCCGCTGCACGTCGGCCCACATGACGTACAGCGGGTGGCGGCTCCGCTCCCGCAGCTTCTCCAGCAGCACGCACAGGTAGCTCGTCACCAGCAGCTCGCCGCCGGCCGCCGCCTCGCTCGCCACGCCCATCGTCCGGAAAAACCTCGCCACGGCCTCCTTGGTCTCGTTGCCCGCGCCGCCGTGCTGCTGCACCACCTCCGCCGCCGCCAGCACCCCCGCGTCCTCCGCCGACTGCACCATCTTCGCCATGAAGCACACGTACGCCGACACGTCCATCGGCGTCTTCATCGAGGCTGACGCCGACTGCTCGAACGCCATCAGGTTCAGCAGCAGCGGCGCCGTGCGGAACTCGATCCGCAGCTGGGGGAGGTGGAGCCGGTCCTCGTGCTGCGTCAGCTTCACGGCGAGCGGCACGGGCCCCAGCACCGACGCGATGCCGGCCAGCGCCTTGCTCCCGCTGCCGGCGCGCGCCTTCTTGAACTGCACGCCCATCCGCTTCAGGTCGCTCGCCGACGGCACGTCTTCCTTCCCGTAGCTCGCGCTCCACTTCTTGTCCTCGGGGAGGATCGGGTACAGCAGCGGCACGAACAGCAGCAGCGGGATGCGGCGCAGCAGCCGTGCCGCCTCCTGTGCCGTCTCTATCACCACGCCGTCCTGGATGGTGCGGGGCGGCGGCTCCCACCGTGTCCGCGCCGCGGTGATCATCGCGTGGAGCAGGTGCAGGACGTGGGAGACCCCCTCGGCCGGCGGCAGCGCCTCGCTCATGTCGCGGCCCTTCTCGCCGGCCAGGTAGTACAGCACGAGCTTCACGAGCAGCACCGGCGCGGGGTAGCCGGTGGCCTCGAACTCCGGCAGCTTAGTTCTGGCGATGAGATCAACGAGGAGGAAGAAGGGCATCTGGTTCTCGGCGAGGACGAGATCGACGGAGAGCTGCGCGGGGCCGAAGGGCGTGGCGTGCAGCGACGGTTCCTCGTGGCCCGTGGCGACGTTGATGAGGTGCTCGATGATGAAGCAGCCGTCGAGCACCATCATCTGGATGAACTCATCAGGGGGAATCTCGACGACGTCCTCCCCGACGTACATTGCTCGGGCCTCCTGCTCGCGGGCGGCGACGACGCGGATGTACTCCTGGATGACGGCGAGGTGTTGCGCCGTGTCGGGGTGGCCGCGGGAGATGAGGCTGTTGAGGTACGCCACCTTGAGCCGCTCGGCGGGGCGGAGGCGCCGGTCGTCGCGGCTGTGGAGCGGGCCGATGGCGACGAACCCCGGCGTGTAGTCCTTGGCGTTGTTGTTGCGGAGGTGGAGGGGGACGCGGGACAGCCGGTGGCTGGTCGCCATGGCCCGGTGCTGCTCCTCCGCCGCCACGCCCTCCTGCTTCTGCATCAGGGTGCGCGCCAGGTATTCGACGTGCACCGTGATGTCGCCGCCGCCGCCACGGCCGCCGGGCATGCGAAAAGGCCGCTCTCTAGGCATCCTGAACGATGGAACAGTGCACGCGCTGTGTCGCGATAGCCAAGAACTGCATGTCCGGCTACATATAGTGGCAGAATGGAATCTAAACTCAGAATGCCAGCTTGGAGACGACGATGAGATGGACACGCAAGGACAAATCTGAGAACAGGATCCCTCAATGATGTACGCTTACACACAGGTATATACGTAGCTTCCGTCAGCGATAAAGACGACAGAACATCAGGGAAGTGCCAATTCTTTGCTTTGCTTGTACAAGCAGACAATACGAGATTCAACTTCGTTATTCTAATTATAGTAGGTTGCATACATCCCAATTAAACCCATGCACGCAGCATGTGGCGTGTATGTGCAGATCATGCTATACAGTTCAGCTAGGGAAGAAGGCGGCCCAGCCCGCATACAAATCCATCTTCAGTCTAGTGTAGCCCCAGGTGAAGCAGGGGCAGCACCATTGCTGCATCATATCTAATATTCGTACCATTTTAGTTATCATGTGCGTCCTTTCAGAAGCAGCAGATCAAACTTGGGGGCATAGACCATCCGGGCCACCGCTGCTGCCAAGCTCTCTGCGCCGTCTCGCGTTTGTGCAAATGTCCAAGCAGGGTTCTTGCAGGGCCTTGTCGGTGTCGAGAGGTGGGGGTGGCACTCCAAAGTTGAACTGCAATGAGCAGCATCGTTATTGGTGGCATTTGGTTGTGAAAAGGGATAAACACGAGCATGCCCGCGAGATTTCTGTTTTAGCATAGCAATACATGCATTCCTGAATTTATTCTACCTGGCAGCTGTAGTCTTCAAAATTCGGCTCCATGTACAGATCAACGCCCATGTGATCCTTGAAGAACGTCTGAAAGATAAAATTTCTCTTTTAGGCTAAGGAAAGGAGATAAGGTTTTCCGGAAGCTCCAACGCAGGATTCAAACCTAACCATTCAAGGAGCACTTCATGCCAGATCTGGTCAAGTTTGGCTGAGGAAAAAAGGTTTTCAAGATCTATTGATTGACAGCTATGCTACATCGACAGCGCTCATGCAGGTTTCATCAGTAGAAGATTATACAATTCCAGTTTGCTTAATTGATTTCACACACCCCTTGGGAGACATAAAGGTATTGCAGAAAAAAGACTGCGGAGAAGTACAGATCTGGAAATATAACGCATAGACACACCTGGGTTGGCAGTTTGCACGTGTTGATACAAATGCCAAGACATTTGCTCTCTTCCAAATATTTACACTTCTCGACAAACACCTGGCAATTTCCATAATGACATATTAACAATTCGAAAGAATGTAAATAGAAGACAGAAGAGATCAATACCCCACTTGACAACGACTTCCCATCGGGCAGTGTTACAGAATTCACTGAACATGTGCCCATCAACCATTGGCACGAAAGCGCTGTTGCTCTAGCTTCACGAGTCAAACGGATCACGAGTAAGAAAAAGAAGACCATAGATCACGCTAAGTTAATTCTGCAGCCCAATGGTTAAAATGTCTGACTTGCAATGAACTCACCTACCATCATGGATGCAATTTGGCCATTAGCAATTGGTGCTAAAAGAGCTTTGAAAAGGACCAGCAACAGAGGGGGGAACAGTGTCTGGAGTACCCGGACCTGAAATTTATAAGAGAAGAGATGCAGAGATCAATAACTGAATTAAACTTTTAAGTCGTGTAAACATGGCAGAAGAGGTGGGACTGGAGATGAACAAGAGAAGTGGCATACAGCTGATTGCTCAGTCTCCGAAGCACTCTTCCCCTTGATCATGAGGCGATTCGCAACTTCGATCAGCCCGTCGTATCCAGGCTTTTGAGAATCCCACCCAACCTCCTACAGCTTTGTGTACAGAGAATGAGCGAAATTAGCAGGTGTAACAAGCACAACAGCAGTGAAAGAACTGAAAAATGTTGCATCGAGAATTGAGGTTCAGATTAGCCAATTTGTATCATGTCATAATTTCTGCAGTCAACCCCATCGATCGAGAATCATTTCATATCGGCACTGAACAAAAATCACTTGCATTGTGGAGAGGAGATAGGTAGCCAAGTAGAGAGAAGAAGGGGACGGGTGGATCGATGGGGCTCACCTCCACCATCTTGGCCCGGAAGAAGGCGAGTAGGAGGTCGTCGGCGAAGGAGGGCCGGTACTCGCCGCCCTTCCCTGACGGCGGCGCTTCCACCTGAAACGGCACCACGAATCAAGAAACCGCGGTGCCCCTTCCAGGGCATGGAGGCTAGCTAGAACACCTAATTACGTACCGGCGGCGAGGAGCAGTAGAGCCGGGAGGAAGACCGGCGGCTGGGTCCCCGGGCTGATGGGGCTGAGGAGGACGGAACGCGAGGAGGACGGGACGGGAGGGCGGGGAGGAGGTGGCCATGGAGACGGCTCGTGGTCGGAGTCGCCATGGGCGTGGACTGGACAAGCGCCGGCGAGCGAGCTCCGGCTGTTGGCCTGTGACAAACCGTCAGTGCGTGGTGGATAGCCGGCGGAGGCCCACACGTCAGCGACCTCCACTCATTCCTTTTATTTTTATTCTCCGGGCGGCCAGGCCCATCTAACCTTTTGGCCCAAGAAATCGATCCGCCAAAGGAAACAGAGACTAGCACCAAATTGACAGCTCAAAAAAAAGCACCGAATTGTCCAAAAACCCTAAATGAACAAATTGTCCAAAAGCAGACTGCTCTGGTGAGATGAATGTGTGTTTCATGCTCTGGTGAGATGTCCCAAGGCGTGTGCGCTCCGTATGGCGGTAAGGGAGGTCTGGAACTTACCAGATGATGAGATATTCTATCTTTTGAAGCTAGATTGGCTACTTATTTTATTGGATCAGTTAACATCGCCGGTGTGTGAGTAAATTATATTCATGTTTTGGAGGGCATGGCACATAAAGAATGACTTGATATTTGGTAAGGGGAAGGAAACTATCTCTGCCTTTGTGAGTTTATTCAAAATTACTGGGGGTCCTTCTCGTCTTGTCATACCAATAAGAAGACGGAGATTACCAACAAAGGTAAGGAGAGGGTGGATGGGTTTATTGGTACCAATGATTGGAAATAAAAAAATTGTGAATTGGCAGCCCCGCAATCCGGAGTTCATTAAGATTAATGTTGATGCAATTTTTGTGGAGGTCATTAGCGTTGCGAGTGTGTGGGTGTGGTTGCCAGGAACCATATGGTAGAAGTGATCATTTCTTCGCGGGATTATACTGGGGTTTGCAACAGCGTGGATGAAGCGGAACTTAGAGCTGCCCTCGTAGGGCTTTACATTGGTATTACTCTCCACAAGCCCATCATATTAGAAACTGATTGTTCGTTTGTGGCCTCCTTTTTTGGAAACGATTATTTGGACAGGTCTCCTCTAGTTGATATTAAGATGGAAGCATTGAGCATTTCTAGGTTGATGGCAAGTTTCTAGATATCCAAGATTAACAGCAGGGCCAATAGGGTGGGGCATAAGATTACTAAGTTCAGTTTTGTTGATAAGTCTGATGGTGTGCTTCTTAATAATGTCCCGCCCTGCGTGGCTCCAAAAGACTCAGCCGGCATATTATCTTGAGATTTTACAAAGTCACCGTAGCCGGATAAATGCGAGCACCAAGACTTGAACCCTGGTGGGCTAGAGATACCACTGTCCACCTAACCATCTAACCGTAGATTGGTTCGCAACACAAAATGATTTGATGCATTGTGTACTAATTGGGCACCGAGGAATGTAGCTGGCAAGTTTTCATATATAGTTACTTTTTGTTGTAAACAAATTCTGACTTCAATGTGATATTTGGATCTCGGTGCTTATCATAAGTACTCATGATCTGTTCAGACAAATGCTTTGAGACAAGAGAATTTGTGCTCACGTTGGCAAGAAAGAGAGAAAGGATTTTTTTTTCAATTCACTCATTGTCACGTACTGCAAGCAACTACTATGGCTAGTATTTGTGTTTAGTTGTCATTCTTTGTGTAGATCGTAAGCATGCAGATATGAAGATTGGTTTGCAACAACAGTTACAATAATATATATTAATATTCATGTAAGTCAAATGAGAGTACTTATGTCCTGTATTTAGTAAAAAAAATTGACCGCATAATTCATGTTCTCCAATATTTATATTTATACAAAGTATTGTGTCCACTGGATTTTTATAATCTTAAGCATGTAAATACGCTATGCAAAAAATTGTTCAGTTTATCTGCCATCATGTTTATAGGCTTAAAATACCGCAGCATCCCGCGGGGTATCATCTACTCCCTCTGTTCCTAAATATAAGTCTTTTTAGGCATTTTAAATGGACTATAACATACGGATGTATGTAGATATATTTTAGAGTGTAGATTCACTCATTTTGCTCCGTATGTAGTCACTTGTTGGAATCTCTAGAAAGACTTATGTTTTTGAACAGATGGAGTAGTTTATACATAAACTAAGTATGTGATTATTGTGTTGTACATAATTGATGCTTCATTTGAGTCCGTAAATTCCACCCTTTGTTAGAAAACAAATAGTTTTTGTCTATTTGCTGTAGAATTAGCAAATTTTAGTTGTCTATGTCACTAGTAGAGAAGAGGGCTTTGGTCCAGGCCGGGTTACCCCATTAGTCCCGGTTCAGTCCAGAACCGGGACCCATCACTAGTAGAAAAAGGGGCTAATCTGAGACACATTAGTGCCAGTTTGATTTTGAGCCGGCACTAATGTGTCCATTAGTGCCGGTTCCAACGGCTAGGCGGGCGGACATCATTAGTACCGGTTCGTGGGCAACGATTAGTACCAGTTCATGCCACGAACCGGTACTAATGATGTTGTGTTAGGCTGTGGGCCTCACGAACTCCTTTAGTGCCGGTTCATGTCATGAACCGGTACTAGAGTTTCTTATTAAGCTGATTTTTAGACTCACCTCGCTAGGAGAGAGGCAGTAGGAGCGGTTTATAAGCCATGAGTGCAGAGACGATGAAGGAGAGGCGCAATGCTCACTTGCAGCTTGCTTAGCTTCAAGCCTTTCAGAATAGAATAGATTACACGGAGCTGTGTGCAGTGTAGTCTACCCTATTCCGAAAGGCTTGAAGCTAACTAACGAGCATTGCGCCTTTTTTATTTTTAATAACTTATTAGAACTCCGGACTTCTTGTGTTACGTCAAAAACAGGATGCACTTCATGTACAAACTGGACAATCTCTTTCAAAGTATCAGGGCCGGTTTCGGACGAAAACTCTTCTGTTACACTGGCACTTCATTTTTTAAACTTATTACAACTTCAGACTTTTTTGCGTTCAGTACGCACCATTCTAAGCCACGTCATCAATTTTCAACCCTTTCAGACATCATTTGCTCCCCTATCACGAACCGGTACTAAAGAGGTTGTGACATGGCTATTTTTAGTCCCACCTCGCATAGGAGTATAGCATGTGCGGAAGAGTAGGGAGGGTCACGGCAAAAAAGAAAAAACTATATAAAAAAATTACTCAAAAATAAATAGAAGAAAACAAATAAAGCAGAAAAGAAAAAAACTATATATAAAGAAGAAGAAGCAGAAGAAAAAGAAGAAGAAGAAGAACAACAACAACAACAACAAGAAGAAGAAGAAGAAGAAGAAGAAGAAGAAGAAGAAGAAGAAGCAGAAGAGGAAGAAGAAGAGGAAGAAGAGGAAGAAGAG